>NC_040908.2:519808-819808 GCF_004126475.2 Phyllostomus discolor | reverse complement strand
GCCTGCCCGCCTGCCGGGGAAGGGGCCCCGCTGCCCCTCGGGGCGGCCCTCGCCCTCCGCCCTCCGCCCTCTGAAGGTGTCGCCAGGAGGGGAGAGGGAGCCGGAGGGCCTGCTCTCTGCTCAGGCAGGAAGCGCCTGACTCAGCGTTTCTGCGGATCCTGCCCGGTCCCCGGGGGGCGGGGGAGTGGCGGAGGCGGCAGCCATGGGCGGCCTCTGCCCGGCGAAGCTCTTCCTGTGGGTCTCCACCGGCACCCCTGCAAAGGGCTGGGCTTCCGGGGGCGCAGGCAGGGCAGCACAGCCGGGGCCAGCGGCCGTCTCCATGGCGACGGCCATGCACCCTGGGCCCCTGCGGCCTCCCACTCGCTCTGTAGCCTCCTCAGAGCAGAACAAAAGAGGAAGAGGCGGGAGCCCTCTGATGACCTCGCCACCACCCGGCCCAGGCTTCCGCTGTCCTGGGGGCAGGCCCTGCAGTCTGAGGACCGCCGCCCTCCCGGCCACTCCCGGGCGCACAGCCGGGCCCCCCTCCCTGCCGCAGCAGGACGGGGGAGAAGGGGCGGCAAGGACAGGGAGGACTGAACAGGGTTCTCCTGGGGTGGGGACCGTGCTGGTCAGCCTGGGGCTCTGGGGGTCCCTGTCCCCTCAGTGTGGTCGCAGAACAGTCTCTTGTGGGTGGCTGGGGCTCACGGGCCGGGGAGGGTCACCAGGACGGAACCAGCCATCGGGCGGCTCTCGGGGGAAGGGGCTGTGGAAGGCGGGTGCTCATGTCCTGTGCTGGGTGAGCTGCCCCCCCGGCTCTTGGAAACGGTCTCTGTCCCCCCCCCCCCCCCCCCCCCCCCCGGCTCACTGGGCAGCGTCTTGCTGAGCCGGCCAGGCCCTCGTCTGCGGCGGGGTCCTCGCAGGTCTCTGCCTCCTGGGGCCACAGGGGCCCCACCTGGGCAGCGGCTCCCGGCACTGCCGGCACTGCCACCCCGCTCTCTGGAAAGCTGCTTCCGGAGCCACGCCCTCCTGGTGGCCCCTCAGCGTGCGGTACTGTGTCCGTGAGATGCCGTGAGCGGGGCTGGGGGCACCGGGCCTGCCTGCGGGCCCCTCGCCCACCCCCGGGCCTGCACGTGTTGGGTCACGGCCGGGCCCGGCCCGAGGCGGCTTCGAGTCTGCAGCAGGCACCGCGGCGTCTGGGCGCGGGAGACTCGTACAGCGAGGACACTGATGAGCGAAGGGAGCTGAAGAGGTGGCTCCGTGAACAACAGATGGGAGCAGAGCCTGCCGGTAAACGCCAAGTTAAGGGCATGTGCGTAATTAACCAGGAGCCGTCCCTGCCGCACGCTGGCCCGGCCACGTACAGTCGGGGGAGGGGGGCGGCTCGGGGGCAGGCCAGGCGCTCGCCGGCTCCAATCAGGTGCCGGCCCCGGGAAGCGGGGCTGGACCCGGCCCAGAACCCCCTGGAACCTCTTTCAGGTGTCATTGACAGGCAGCGAGACCGCGCACCTGTGTGCAGCGCGATGGATTTTTACAGGTGTGCCTGCCCAGGCGGCCGCCCCCGGCTGAGACACAGAGCAGAGCCGAGAGTGCCCCCCTGCCCGCCCCCCCCCCCCCCCGCCCCCCAGCAGGGAGCAGAGCCTGCCGCGGGCTCCCTCCTCCAGACAGAATTCCGGGGCAGGGTATCTGGCGATCTCGGGCTGCCCTGTGGAGGGAATCTCCCGCACACGTGGGCCTGGAGGGCAGGTCTGCATGGGCCTCGCAGCGCCCTGGGGACAGGCTGGCCCCGGGCTGTGGGGCGCACTGCGTCCCCCAACGGTGATGCTGTGCGCCGAGGCCCCGGTGCCTGTCAGTGGGACTGTGTGGAGACAGCGTCTGTGGGCAAATCAGGCCACGATGAGGCCACCGGGATGACTTAATCTCAACGTGACTGGCGTCTTCACAGGAGCCCCAGGGAGATGGGCGTTGGGACGATGCACCTATAAGCCAGGGAGCACCGGGTTGCTGCCTGTCACTGGAAGCTGGGTGAGAGGCACGGAACAGGCTCCCCCGCAGAGCCCCCAGAAGGGACCGGCCCTGCAGACGCCTCCGCTGGGGCCCTGGACCCCCAGACCGGAGGAGTGAAGGCCTGTGGTGTCAGCGTGCTTTGCTGCGGCTGCGGCTGCGGCTGTGCCAGGAAGCTAATGTGCACCCACAGTCCGGGCCTGTGACAGCTGCCACCTTTACTGAGGGTCGTCCCACCAGCTTTCCTTGCTCAGACCCCCACGCAGCCGACAACTGGGTGCAAGGAGGCATTCCCTGTACATGGAGCTGGGGGCCTCAGGGGCCCCTGGCTGCCTCTCCGCTGCCCCTGGCTCCTGGACGGCCTGCCCGTTCGGACTCAGGCCGGACCCCCATTTCGATGGTGCCACCGCGTCACACCCAGGACCTACTCCTGACAAAGTCACGAAACCCCACACGCTCCCAGGCCCTGGGAGAGCAGTGTGGCATTCGAGTCCCCAGGGTCGCCTCCGTGGGCCCCTCCGGAGGTGACGGCATTGTCTTCTGGTTGTCTCTGTTTGGTGAGGTGCCTTCCACGCACCCTTCTCCTCCGTGGGGAGCAGATTTGCATCTTGTCTGGAGGAGGGCGGTCGCACCCCAGACGCCTCGGGCGCTCTGGTAACGCCACCCTGCAGGATGTGTGCCCTGAAGCCCGTGGGCCACGCACGTGGGTGCCATCTGCTGCTTCATGGACTCAGCAAATGTTTGCGGAGCCTCTGGAGCGACGCCGGGACACTGTTCGACGATGCAGAGCATCTCAAGGAGCGGCTCTGCCCCTTCCACTCGGGAAGCACAAACCACAGCCGGCGTGGGGGCGGGGGCGGGGCCCGGCCGGTGGGCTGGTCCCTCGGCCGCCTTTTTGTTCTGTCGTCGGTTTCGTTTGTGGGTCAGAGTTTTTTAGTTTGATGCAGCCCCTTCCGGTTACTTTGGCCTCTACTCCCCTGCCTTTGGGGTCAAATTCATAACATGTTCTCGCTGACCAAGGTCCATGGGCTCAGTGCCTGCGTTTTCTTCCTTGTGTTTTATTGTGTCAGAATTTCATTGTTTTGTTGTTCCCGTATTTAGGTCTGGGAACTTCTGTGGCATCAGGTGCTATTTAAAATCAATAAAAATATCTTAAGAGAAAACCCACTTCAGCCAGAGTTTCATGCCGACCAGGCTGTGCGCAGTTTGGGGGCCACGCTTAGTCTGAGGACGTGCGTCATCCTGAGACACGAGGGCTCGTCGGTCAAGGACAGGGTTTATCAGACAGAGTTTGCGCACCTGGCAGAGGCTCTTGTTCTCATCTTCAGGGTCAGAAAGTTCCACGGAGCATCCGTGCCCCCCAGCCCAGCCTGGCCGTGTGGGCCGGTCACTGCCCTCAGCCGCGGCGCCTTCCAAAGCTAACTGGCTGCCCTCCTTCCGTCGTCCAGAACGTGGACACACTCTGGCCCAGGGAGGACCTCTGGGCCAGCCCACACCTCCTCCTCCCGTGGGTCAAAGCCTTAGTTTTCTGCACAGAATCCACAGCTGAGGAGTCACCGAAAACACGCCAGGCGGGCTGTCCTGTCCCCGGGCTGACGGAAGGATCCCCGTGGCCCGCAGGTTGGCTGACTGCAAACGGTCTCGTGGGGACTCACGCCATGTCAGATGACAGCACGTGACTTGGCCGGCAGCACGCTCCACGTCCCTCGTCCGAAACGCTGAGTGCTGCGTCTGCTCGTCTGAAGTGCCCACTCACGGTGGAAAAGTCGTGCCGATCAGGTTATTCAGTTTCACCCGACAAAGGCAGAGCCTTCTCTACGGCGACTCCAGAGAGCCTTTAGAAATTGTGGGACGTTTCCAAGGAAAGCAGGTTGCACGTGAAGCTTCCGTGACGCGGCCCACTCGGCTGGGAGCGGTGTCTCTCCCACGTGGTGGGAGACGCTGTTCACTGGCCCCCCTGACCCCGGGCCTGGCGCCCCGGTGCCCCCGTGCCCTCGTCCTGCCTGCATTCTCTTCTGCCCCAGCGCATGCGTGGTCTTGCGTGTCTGCTCACACACCCGTGTTCCCTCTGTGCCTCCGCAGCAGGGACCACGCCTCAGCGCCACAGTGGCCCCAGCTCCCGAGACAGCCTCTGGCCCTTGGGAGGGGTACGCACAGGGTTTCTCAGCAAATGGGCAAACAAGCGTGTGGACTGTCCAGATGCCTGGAGTTGTCTCGCAGTGGGAGACGTTAAAAATTATGGACGAGCCCACCGTGGCCATCTCCCGTATGCCGGGCGTGTGCCGGGCACTCCGAGGGCCGTGCCGGACAATTTCCCGTGTCTGAGCGCAGGGTGTGACTGGGGAGAGACTCTGCTTCCCCTCTCACCACTCGGCCTCGTCATCGTCGTCGTCACGAGTGGTCGTGAGGCTGACTCCTAACCTCCTAACGATGCTGGGAGTCCATGGAGGCCGAGCCCCGCCACTCCGACAGCCGCTCCGTGTTCAAGCACAGAGATCCATCCATCCCAATTGTCTCTGTCACCTCGACCGAGAGCTGGGTGGGACTCGGTGCAGGCAGGACTGCCTGCTCCACGTGTCTGCTCGCACTTACTCTGTCTGCGGTTGGTTTTTCCCTGAGGGTGAGCCTGGGGCTCCCACCCACACAGTGGAGCTCCTGGGACGTCCAGGGCCCGGGCACAGTGGCACAGCCCTGGGGCTTTGTGCCTCTGAACTCCAGAGATGTCCCTTTGGGTGGCTGGACAACGGGCAGGATGCTGGAAGCAGCCCTCTGAGGTTTTCACTGGACTTTCTGCAAGGGTTACTGCCTAAGCACCAGCCAGAACAGCAGGATGGTGTTAAGAAATGCTGCTTCTTTGGTTCACAGGAACTGATGAAGAATATTCGTATTTTCCTTCACTGGGGGGCAGATCTGGGGGCAGAGCTTCCCCCCAGGTTCTTCTTTGCAGTTAAAAACCAGCCTTTTCCATGCGGGGAGGGTGCTGTGCACATCAGTGGGCCCCAGGGTGTCCGGTGGCTCTGGGTGCAGGGACCACGGGCAGGGTGGGCCCCGGGTGCTGGCTCAGCAATGAAACAGGAGCCAGAGTGGCCCCGCTGGCCCTGTGTCCACTGTCACCCGCACGGCCACACGCCGAGCAGCTCCTTTTGTCCAGACATTTTTAATCTGCGCCTTCACCGTCTCTGAGCCGGACCGGGCCGGAACTGACCCCTCCTTTGCCTGCTGCCCTCCAGCCCGCACTGCGGAGGAAGCTCCTCCTTTCTCCAGGTCTGGGAATGATGGAGGGAGCCGTGCAGATAAAGCAGCTGAACCACAGCACCTGGCGTCGCCCCATCAATTACCCTCCTGCGCGCGCTCTCGGCTCCGCACCGAAGGGGACGCCGCTGAGGGGGAGCTGCCGCACTGCGTGTGTGGGGGGAGGGCAGGGGGCACCTCGTGACGTGCTGATCCCCCCAGGATGGTGACGAAGCTTCGTGTTTTCTCAACAGTGGGAATCAGGAGGCCTCTGAGCCTAGCTGGGACTTAGAGATGATTGGATTTGTTGACATTAAGTAATTACGTTGACTCATCCAAACCGCTGCAGGGAGAGTTCCCAGACTGCCGGCCTCAAGCCCTCGGCACCCTGGGACGCCGTCGTGCGCCTCAGGCGGAGTTGAGACCTTCGGCGGTGGGCGGCTCAGTGAGTCATTCTGTCCTGTAGGATGGGCCGTTCTGCGTGGCGGCAGTGACTCAGCGTCACTCAGGGCACTGTCGGTGGTGCGTCCTGCTTGTGCCAGGAAGCCAGCCACACGAAGACCAGTGGGGTGTGACCCTTGTGCCCGAGGAGCTGTCTGCTCGGCTCGTGCAGCCTGGTGCATGGGCTCCCAGCAGGGTCTGAGCACTGGGCTGGTGGGCGGCCACGGCCCAGCGGTCCTGGGAAGTGGTCAGCTTGCAAACAGCGGCAGTGAATGCGTGTTCAGGCACAGGGAGCGGGGCTGGCCCAGGGGTCCAAGAGGACTTCCAGAGCAGGGTGCGGCCTGAGCCAGTTCTGAAGGTGACCAGGCCCATGCAGGGGAAGCAGTGGGCACTGGGCGAGACCACAGGGCCTCTCCGGGGATGTCCCACAGGGTGGCAGGGCTGGGGCCACCTCCATGTCACATGAGCCAGTTCCTGTGACAAGTCTATCATCCATCTATCATCTGTCATCAGTCTGTCAATCTATCATCTGTCTGTAGTCTATCATCTGTCCATTTATCTGTCTATATGCTATCTATCATCTGTCTCTCTGTCTATCTATAACATCTATCTATCAATCATCTGTCTTCTGTCTAGCATTGATCCCTGCACCCATCCTTCCGACGGGCTCTGTCTCTCTAGGGAGCCCTGACTGACACGGAGCCTGTGACTCAGTGTCCCTGTCCTTCCTCCAGGCTGGGTCGAACTGGCCAGTGATGTGTCTCGCTCAGGACCACTACCCACGCCCTGTCCGCCCCCCTCCAGGCCCTCACCGTCGTCCCTGCCCTGGGCCTCTGTGCTTCCTGTGACCACCCACATCCAGTCAGGTGAAGGCCAGTGCTGGACACGAGCCCCGGGGGCCCGAAGGATTGGGGGACATCACGCCCCCATTCCTACCTCTACGCCTCCCTTAAAAACTCTAAAAAGACAGGAAGTTATCTGGCATCATACTGAAGGCTCGTAGCCAATAAAAATATTATTTTCACATGGTATCTTTAAACCATAAAATTTCCCCTATGCCTCAAATGTCCAGTTATTTTTATGGACAAAAATATAACATTTTCTATTTGTTCACAATAGATTTTATTACTTAAGGTTAACAGTCTTCTGAGACAAGCCTCCGGGGGTATTTGTGGGAAATGTTGGAGCGAACAATTTACAAGCCAGGCGGTGCAGTCTGGTGGTGGCTTAGCGTTGCCACAGACTTGACTACTACTTTTCATGATACATTTACATAGAGTTTACATAGGAACATTTTAAGGAATTTATATGTCCTCAAGTCACTGCTTTCTCTGTGCTTACTGCCCCCATTTCCCACCACTTGCCGCCTCCGTGGTGGCCGTGGCGCCGGGCGCAGTTGAGCACCAGGCTGGGTAAACTCTGAAAGACAGTGAAAAAGCTCCTCGATGTTTTGAAGCCCCTCAGTTACACTCACCCCCTTCTGAGAAGGTTTATCTCCCACCTTTCCCTTTTCTCCCCGTGTTCCGCCTCCTGCTTCTCCCTGTTTCCTCCCTCCTCCTGTCTGCGAACGGCCAGTCTCCCTTGGAAAGGAGGGTCAGCACCATGGACAGAAGCACAGGCCTCCTGGTCCCCGAGCCCACCCAGAACCCGCAGGGGCTCCCGACCCAGCAGTCGGGGTCTGACTCCCTGCACGGAGGGTCCCCGTGAGTCGCATGCTAAGACGCTGGTCGACATGATGGTTTTAGCGCCTGTCACTGGCCAGAGTGGCATGGAGACGGCGGCCCATCAGGGCGTCCCCTGTTTATACAGAAACGTGGTTTACAGTGACTCGGAAGGGCTGGTCTCTGGCTCACCTCATTGCTTTGCTTTCACCGTGGCCATGGCCCCATAACAGGCTGCTCAGGTCCAAATGTAGCTGATATTCGACCATTCTCTGAGAAAAATGCAAATGAATATTCCTTTTAAATGCAAATAAAATATTATTCTCGTATGTTTTTCTTACTATTGCTTTACCATGAAAAGACCAGGAAGGTATTTAATTAATAATAATATAGGAATAAGAAGAAGACAAAGAAAAGTGATTATAAAGTTATTAGCTACTTGGTTCACTTACGAGAAACAGAACACTTGTGACACGCAGGTAAATTCCTTAAATAATCATTTTTGTGGCCATTGCAGGCAGCTCACCAACACACAAACCAACACGCCGGCCTTGGTCACACCGCAGGTAGTTTATCTCACCTGTGAGATCCACCGGCACGTGTACTGAGCCCTGCCAGGGGAGGCTGCCAGCAGGAGGGCCCGGGCCTCATTGACGCCTGACACACGCTGGTGTTCTTCATCTACCGCTGCCAGCTTCTCTGGCCCCACACACACGTGCAGGGCTCGTCCCCGCCGTGTGTCTGTGTGTCCGTGTGTCTGCGTGTCTGTCCTCTGCATGCTGAGCAGGGAGGAGAGATTCTAACAGGGAGTGTAAGGCCCGGGAGAAGAGTGAACTGCTGGCATCTCACCCATTTGGAGTGTCCGCCTCGAACCGAGAGGGTGTATTAGTGTGTTTGCAGGACACGGCTCTGCGGACACTGTGGCTCTCCGGGAACTCGGGGCCTTCCCGCAGCTGCGCCAGGAGAACCGGAAGGTCGCCTCAGCAAGGTCACCGCACCAGCTGATCAAAGTCCTGTGTCGCAACAGAAAACAGTAGAAAGTAAAGTTCAACACGGCACCAGAACACACCGAACATATAGAACATAAGCCGGACAAAGGGCTGGAAGACGTGTGCACTGGAGCCTCTGCAGCGTCACGGAGCGGAACCAGAAACCCAGATGCACGGAGGAGCACTCTACGCTCAGGGCCTGCAAGGTCAGCGTTGCATTATTTCGAGTTTTCTCCCGCTGACCCGCAGACATACTGCAAGTACATGATAGGCAGAGCTTTTGGGGAGTATTAGAAAGTGTCCCTCAAAGTCAAAGGGAAGTGCAAGGGGCCGAGGAGACCTTGGAACCGCAAGACGGTAACTGGACGACGGCAGCGGCTGGACCAGGCGCTGGTGGGAGCGTCAGAACCACCCGGAACCACGGAGCAGAGAGGCAGCCTGGCAGGCCGATGCGGAGGGCGGCTCACGGCCTGGGAGTCTTTCCCACGAACAGCACCGGCCGCTCGGATGGAGACACGGAAGTCAGTCTCCACCCCGGCCTCACCAATTCACAGCGTAATTCTCAGACACTGCAGATCTCAAGTGGAACGTGAAAAAACATTTTTTAGAGGAAAATAGTAGGCCGTCCGTCTTCACGACCCATGGCAGGTGAAGATCACTTAAACAGGGCAAAAGCCCGCCGAGAGAGCGTTGGACAGTTACTGCTGTAGGACCCAGGCCCTCTGTCTGTCCGAATGTGCCGTTACTAGAGGACAGGACAGGACAGGACAAGCTGTCGGGGGCCAGGGGGAGGGGCCTGGGGCGCGTCCCTCCGCCAAGGGAGTCGCCCCCAGAACGTGAGGAGCGTGAACAAACCCACAAGAAAACAACGAAACGCCCACCAGGAAAGGGGACGAGCAGCCTAACCAGGCCCCTCCCCCCAGAGCCCAGCGGACTCGCCCAAGGCCACAGAAAAGTCACCCAGCTTTGCTGGGCACGGACCTCCCACAGGAAACGCACACCTGGCAACGGTCGGAAGGGCCCGTCTGAACGAGGCTCCCACGGAGGACGCGGGGCGGCCAGGTTCCGGGTCTTCCTGGTGGGCGGGCTCGTCGGTGAGGCTCTGGGAACAGTCGGGCGGTTGTACCGAGTGCTGTTGGCAGCGCAGCCCGAGGCAGCGCAGCGCGGGAAACCGAGGAACGCCCAGCGTCGCCCCCCAGCCCCCCAGATGGCGACAGTCCCACCGCGGGCGTCTGCGCTGCTGGTGTGACCGGGCCAGACGCACCCCCATAGCGGGGCGACCCGCAGCAGCTCAGTGTCGACGGGAGACGCGGACACGGAGACGCCGCGCTGGCCGACTCCCTCGGCGAGCTCCAGAACCCAGCCGGACTCGACTACGGCGTGCGGTCGGGCAGCCGCCACCCTTGGGGGCGGGGTGCAGTTGCGAAGGCACTTAGGGTGGCTTTGGGGACGCCGGTTATCCCCGGGTTCCCGGTGACGGATCTTGTAAACACGGGTGTGTGCTGTTCTGAAAACTGGTCACACTGTGTGCTTGGTGGCTGTGGCTTCACGCGTCAGCAGAAACGCCGCCGTGCAGGCCTCTTCACAGCAACCACTGCGACTTGACAAAGTCGGTGGGTTTTCCCAACCTTTGACTCCTCACCCTGACTTCCGTGGCTGAGCGCAGGTCGGCACCCTGGCTCTGCGCGGCGACCCTCAGCACGCTAACCCAGATCCCCCGGAGTCCTCAGCCTGACGCTCGCCACGGCTCCGCTCTGCTCGCGGCCCGGGAGGTCTCGGCGAGCTGTGGGTGCCTTCGCCCGTGATGAGAGTGTTTTCCCGGAAACCCGAGGTCGGGGTCGCCCCTCGGAGCGGCCTGCGCGTCACGGCTGTCTCTGTGCGTGTTTGGGCACAGGCGTCGGGGAGGCCACCGCCGAGAGGGCCAGGCGAAGTCACCCGTGCCGTGCCGGAAAATGAGAGGACGTCGGGAAACGGTGCAAACAAGAAACTTTTCCCACTCGTGGGTGCACACGCACACCTGACTTGCCGCCCCACGTGCCTGTCTCCCCAGTGTGACAGGAGGCCGCCACGGGCCAGGTGTCACACCCTCCCGCCACTCCTTGGTGGTGTCGGTCAGGTCACTGGTCCCTGAGCGAGGACCCCTGGCCCCGGGGACAAGCATGGCTCGGGGTGCGGGGCAGGCTCTGGGCCCGGCCATGCCCCCCCCCACCTCTGCTCCAGGTGAGCGCTGCGTTTTCAGTGGACACAAAGGTGCAGCGAGGGCGCGCCGGTCCGCTTTCCCTCCACCCAGGCTCCTCCACGGTCCCCTTCCCCGGCCTCGCTCGGGCTCCGGCTCCCCCCGTGTCTCTGTCCTTCTCTCTGAACCAGCCACTCCAAGACCAGGGAAATGATAAAACCCCTCGGTCCCTGGTCTGCACATGGTCAGCCGGCCCTGGTCTGGAAGGGCCGCCTCTGCCAGCGCCTTGTGTCCTGACTCCGTGCCTCGAACCCACGGCACAGGGAGAGACGGGCGGGCCAGGGGGCGGCGGCGGCAACCCCAGACTCCGCCTCTCCAGTCACGTTGTCCCGCTCATCCTCCGTCTTCAACACGGGATCTCTCCACCCGTCTTCCTGTCCCACCCCGAGCACACCCACACGCATGCACAGGCACACTGACACACGCGTGTGCTCTGGGTTCCCACCCCAGTCGTTTCACAAACATGGTGTCCCTGAGTGTTCCGGACACTCACGCTGCCCGTCCCTCACCGGCCGCCCTGCCGCCTCCTGTGTGTGGACAGCTGACCCGAGGCTGGCTCTCTCCCGAGCTGTGTGTTCGGGGGCGGGGGGTTGTGAGCCTGGCCGACCGCGCAGGCTCAGGGGGGCCAAGCCGCCGCCGGCCTCTCCAGGTCTCAGTGTCGTCCTTGTAAGGCCGAGGAGTGACGCGAGCTTGAGGCTGTACTTGGGCTTGAGAATTGTCCTCGAGTGTGATCCGCAATAAATTATTTAAGTGAGATGTGGAGGAGCTAATTAGTTAATAACCATCATTGGGATTAGAGAGTAATCTTGATTTTAAAACATGCTTAAAAGGGTAAATATTCGGTGGTGTCCTTTTGCTGTTGACAATAGGGCCACCCCCTTGGGCGAGCCCACGCCGTGGGAAGCACGGGGTTAAACGTGCCCTGGGTGGGGCGGTGAGGAGCGGTGGTTGGGCCCCCGAGGCTGCAGGCCGCTGGGACCTGGCTGCTTGCTCGAGCACCACCCTGGGGACGGCGACTAGGGCCACGTCAGTGTCACGCTGCTGCCCGTAAGGCAGTGTGCAGACCAACAGGTTAGATCTTGCTGACCCAGAGCTCGACTCAGCCCCCAGGAGGGGACTTGGATTGTACACGCTGAGCGACACAGCGCAGGCCTTGCCCGGAGTGAGGCACCCTGTGTATGGTGAGGACCGGCCAGGAGCGGGGTGCCTGCATGTGGGGGGGGGGGTGGGGCCGGTGGGGGGGCTCAGACCCCACAGGAGGAGAAGAAAGGCCCGCAGTCAGGCGTGAGGAGGCAGGGCCCGGGAAGAAGGCACCGCCGGGCATCAGGAGGAGAAAAGCGGACACGGAAGAGGCAGGTGTGGCCGAGGGAAGGCGGAGGACATGTGGCTCCGCCCCCCAGCGGTGTCATGTGCAGCCCAGTCGGCCGAGCCGCCCAGCCCGTTCCTCTGGGGGGCGGGCGCACTGGGCCCTTCACAGGACGTGCCCACCTGGGGCCACGCCACCCTGGTCACCGGTGACTTGTGCAGGACGTCAGAGCGACCCGGTGCCCACAGTCGGGGCCCGTGACTCCCAGAGCCGCAGCGTCCTGTCTGTGCCCCTCCCAGCACACAGTTCTTGGCACACAGTAGGTGCTCAGTACTCCTGGACAGACTGTCAGAGGCCAGAAGGCAGGCTTCTCTCCCTGAGCCCCAGAGGGGCCGGGCGTGCCCTGGAGGTTCTGATGCCGATCGGCTGTCGGTGGTCCAAGAGTTCGGGGCTGGGACCACGTGGGTGCACGGCAAGAGAGGAGGGGGGAGTGCACAGACGGTGCAGAGGACCTTCCCGGGGGACCCTTCCGAGCCCCGCCCCGACGTGCATCCCCCGGGCTGGGCCCGGAACCCGGGAGGCGGCCGGTCTCTTCCGCCCGTAGCAGCCGCAGGAGGCACCTGTTCCTGACCGGTCACCACCTTTGCCTCCTTCACCTCCTTCTGTCAGCGACGTCTTGCTCCCAGCACGACTCTGTGCCCCGGTTTCTAATCCGGGAGCCGGTGTGGGCTGGGCAGAAGCAGCGAGTTTCCGGGCACATGTAGCCCTTTTTTAGGAAGCGGCGTCCCGAGTGCCCTGCGGGGACGGCGTGAGTGACAGACCCCACGCTGCTGTCGAGCCCCTCCCGGTCCCGGCCCGGCCTCCGCCCCTTGACCGACCGCTCCCCCCGCTCCTTCCCCCAGGCTCAACTATCTGTCTGCTCGAGCAGACGTCGCTCATGACCTGCGGCCCCGAAGAGACCACCCAGGCCCCTTAGCGTGGAGACAGAGGACCCTGCTTCTCTCCTGGGTCCAGCCTGGCTTCCATCTGCAGACCCCCGGACCCCTGGGGTCCGCTCCATCCCTTGGACTTCCAGGCGGTGACCCTCCCCCACGCACACCCCTGCCTCCCCAGAAGGCCGCTCTCCAGCCTGTGCCCCCTCCGTGCCGGGGCAGGAGGGTGGCGCGTGCGCTCGAGGGAAGGGCGAGGGGGCCTGGGGCACAGTCCCTGCGCGGCAGCGGTGCGGCCGGGTGCCCGTCAAACGTCGCCGCTGTCTGACCTGGTTCTCACTGGGTGTCCTCGGGTTCCTCTTTTCAAAGTGTCGTCGCGGTGTCAGAGCATTAACGAAGAACACTGCTAGCTATAAATTCTTCTCCTCAGCATAGTTGGGTTTTTTTCCGTGTTCTTCCCCCTCACGTTAGCGGTATTGGAGCGTGTTTTCACACAGACTTAATATGGCTCGCATGCGGTTTTGTTTGGCTTCATTGTCTCTGAGTGGCTGCATGTACCCTCCCCCCCCCGCCCCCGTTCCATGGGCACAACGGTGACTCCTGTGCCGGACCCCGGTTCCGTCCCCGCAGAACCACAGTCATTCTCACGTCTAATTGCTGTCACCAAGGCCAGCTTCAGGTGTCACGGCGTCTCGATTCATTGTGATTCTGTCCTTAAAATAAACGTAGAAGAGTCACAGCTTAAATGACAGGTACTGTTAACACCTGATCGTATAATTATTAAGTCAGAACCTCGACGGTAAGACCTTCACTGGCAAACGTCACACCCACATCAACGGCTCTGGAAACCGGGCTGAGAAGGCGGGTCCCCCGGTCTGCGGGGAGCTGGTCTGGAGCTCGGGCCGGGGCGGGCTGGGGCAGGCCGGGGCGTCCAGGCACCAAGCACCACGGCCCAGACGCTGCCGATGCAGACGCTCCGGTTGCCAAACCACAGCCGGAAACACGCGGGAGAAGGGCCACGAGGAGCATCTTGTCTGGCCTTGTCTCGGTGTGTGCCTGACGACCGTGCTCGATGTCGCATTGTGGACGTTCAGGGTCACAGGACGCCGAGGACGAGTGTGTGGGTTTTCCAGCGGAGATGTTTCACCTCAGACACAACGTCCTTGACCGCGCATCCCGCTGGGCCTCTGCCCCTCAGCCTGGCACCAGGGCCCCCCCCCTGCCCCCGCCTCCACGAGACTCCCCTTCTTCTGCCGCCTTGGACCGTTTCCTCCCAGGAGCACCTGCAACTGTTCTCCTTTTTAATTGACACGTTGTTAATTGTTTACAATTATTTTTTGTTGTTCAAGTGCAGCTGTCTGCATTTACCCACCAGCACTCCCCCCGGTTTTGTCCATGTGCCCTTCATGGTTGTTCCTGAAAACCCTCCCCGCTTTCCGCCGACATGTCCCCTAGAGCAAGGGACATAAAGGAAAGGATAAACAAATGGAACCTCATCAAAACAAAAAGCTTCTGCATGCGTGGCTCAAGAAAACAACATTAAAATGAAAACAGAACCAACTGTCTGGGAAGACGTATTTGCGAGTGGTACCTCAGACAAGGGTTTGATCTCCAAAACATATAAAGAACTCACATGAGTTCACTCCAGAAAGACAAACAACCCAATTGAAAAAATGGGCGAAGGACCTGAACAGACGCTTCTCCAAGGAGGACACACAGAGGGCCCAGAGACCCTCTGAAAAGGATGTGAAAGGACGCTCAGCATCAGCAGCCAGCAGAGAGATGCACATTAAAACCGCAGTGAGACACCACTTCACACCGGTGAGAGTGGCCGTCATAAACAAAGCAACAAACAGCCAGTGTTGGAGAGGGTGTGGAGAAGGGGGACCCACTTGCACTGTGGGGGCGGGGGGATGCAGGCTGGTGCGGCCCCCGTGGGGAACAGTGTGGAGTTTCCCCAGAAAACTGAAAATGGATCTGCCTTTCAACCCGGCAGTTCCACTGCTGGGAGAATAAGCACGCTTTTAAGATTTTGTATGGTTTGAATATTCTTATTGAAGGCATTCTTTTTTTTTTTCTTACCTGGATGGTTGAATTTATTTAGAGTCTTAATTTATTTCGAGGGGGAGCTTGAAGACCCTTGAGAGAACGTAGTATTGCAACGACCACCCCACATCTGAGCAGACAGAGGGCACCGAGGGTCCCACAGCGGGACATGAGTGTTTGCAGGTGTGTGCTCCCTGGTGGGGCGTCGGGGGGCGTGTGGAGGCGGGTGTGCCGTGGGGGGGTGTGGGGGGGCATGTGGAGGCGGGTGTGCCCTGGGGGAGCGACGGGGGACATGTGGGGCGGGTGCACCTTGGGGAGAGTGGGGGTGCATGCGCCGCCCCAACCTCAGCGCCCTGTGGCACGTCTTCACCAGCACCAGGAGGCCACACGTCCTCTGCATGTGTCTTGTCAACGCTGACAGAGCAGGCTGCAAGCCTTGTTATTTGTCACTGTGGGCTAGAGGGACAGGCCTGTGACTTTCTGTCCTTGAGGCACTTTTACCCCCCTTCTCCAGGGGGACTAGCCGGGGCGGGCGGTCTCGGAGGGGAGCGTGCTGGGGGAGGGTCTCGGAGGGGAGCGTGCCGGGGGAGGGTCTCGGAGGGGAGCGTGCTGGAGGAGGGTCTCGGAGGGGAGCGTGCTGGAGGAGGGTCTCGGAGGGGAGCGTGCTGGGGAAGGGATGAGCAGGATGTCTCCACATCTGTGTGCGGAGCCCAGTGGAAGCCGGGAGAGTCTGCAGACTTGCTGCTCTGTAAGGTGCACCCTTCAGAGTCCTGGCCAGTGGCTTGGTGGGTCGGAGCACCCTCCTGTGCCCCAGAGGGCTGTGGGTTCGATCCCCGGTCGGGGAGCATATGGGAGGCAGCCGACTGATGTTTCTCTTTCCCCGCCTTCCTGTCTCTCTAAATCCATAAGCGTGTCCTCAGGTGAGGATTGACAAAACAGAGATAAAATTTGCTTCCAGAGGACAGGGTTCCAGCTTGAGGTGGTGGCCTGAATCAGGGTCCAGAGGTGGAGATGCACCAGGAAGAGGCTGAACTTGAGGGTGGGGCGGGGCGGGAACGTTCTAGAAAGGTGGACAGGAAGCAGGAGAAGGTGCAGACCACGCAGAGCGGAGACTCCGCCCCAAGAGAAGCCGTGGAAGTTGCCCGCGGAGAGCAGAGGTTGGGAACAGGCTTCTGCGAGTGTCGTGGGGGCGGCATCCGAGACACACGGGTGTGGGGGGAGGATTCAGGCCCCAGGCCAGCCAGGGGCAGAAGAACGTGGTGGAAATTGGGAAATAGGGCCAGAGAGGGGAGGTATAAAGATTCTTTTTTCTTTTTAAACAGTGAGTAGGTCCCGGGGTGGACAGAGATGGAGGATGAAGTGGGGGAGGGCAGGGCAGGGCCGGGGGCCGGGAGGAGGGGCCGCGGGCTCTGTGGCTGGGCCTGAGTCAGACGCCGAGGGGAGGGGACGACAGAGCCCGAGGCAGAGAGGAAAACGGGGGGGGGGGGGGGGGGCAGCTCCAGACACTGACCCCGGGGAGCGCCAGGGCCAGCGACTCCGAGGCAGAGGGCGGTGGGGAACTGTCCGAGCGGAAGCCGCGGTGGGAATGGACATGCGCGTGTGCAGAGCGTCCAGGGAAAGGTAGCAGATCCCCTCGGGAGGGACGGAGGCAGGCATCACGCTGGGAACCCGAGGGGCCGAGGGGACGGTCAGCTGACCCTCGCCCGGCTCCTTGGCTCCCGCAGGGGGCGGCGCCGCGCACCGGGAGCTGGTCTCGGCCCCCGCGCGCCCACTGCCCCTCCCCCCTCCCCCCCCCACACATGCGCAGTGTAGCTCTCGCGGGGGTGCCGCAGTGTGGACCACGGCAGCTCTGCGGGGCTCCCCTGTGCATCTGAAAGCTGGTGTGTGTGTGTGGGGGGGGAGCTCTCGATGTAACTTCCCGTCCTCCCCAGGTCGTGGCTGCTGCCCCCGCTGCCCGTTGGCCCCGAGCGCCTTTGACCCGGGAATGCGGAGGCTGGGACGGGAACGGCCGTGTCGAGGTTTCTGACCGCCCCGACGGCACTGCGCTGGGCGCTGGGGACACAGCATGAACCAGTCGGTGCCCGCAGCCGTGATGTGCGGGGGCGGGGGGGCGGGAGGGGGGGAGCCCTCCGCGGCAGAAAGCCTGTGCAGAAACACGGATGAGCCCGCTAAGAGAGGCTTGATCAATAACGGAGAGGGAACGGAGGCTGGGATCAATAAACCACTCTGAGAGGGCGGATGATGGGAAGGGAACGCTTCCCAGGGGGGGTGACGTCGGATCTGGGCCTCCAAGCGCGAGCGAGGCTGACATGGACGCCTTGCTGGCCGGCAGGAGCCCAGGCTGGGAGGGGCGGGGGCGGGAGCAGGAGCAGGGGCGGGGGACGGTCCCCCCCCCCACAGTGTCTGCAGTTGGTGTCTGCGGGAGCCGGCCCCCTTCGTTCAGGCTGCCAGTCTGCGCCTGGGCTGGTGCTCTGTAGTGGTCTCCGGGACCGAGTCAGCCCCCGAGTCACAGGTCCCCCCAGGGGCCCCGGGGGTCGGACCCGCAGGCCCTGGAGTGAGCCGTGTGCAGGCACCCATGTCACATGTCACCCTGCAGGTGACGGTGACGCGTGTCAGGGAGTGGGAGGACGGTGGGAGCCTGGCCCCCCCTCCCCTGCTGGTGGCTCATCCTTCCGTCCTCCTGACACTGGGCTGCCCCCGGAACAGGGACCCGAGAGCCCAGCGCTGGGTGACGCAGCTGAAGGGCACAGCAGCGGCGTGGGGCCACCGTGACTCCTCTGAGCACAGGAAACGCCAGCCGGCTCGGGTGTGTCTTTTGATTCCCTGACTGGACGGAATTTTCCGGTTCGCTCCATGCACACAGTGGAGGCCCTGGAGCCCGGTCCTGGCGTTTTTCTGAAGGCGGAGGCTCTGAGCACGAGATCAATCTGTCTCTCTCGGCTTCGCTGCGGTTCGCCTGGCGCGGGAGACGCAGGCACTCGGGGGCTGCAGCTGTCAGCCCGTCGTTGGAACCCCCCGGCCCACCAGGCCGCGCGGAGCGGAGAGAGGCCGGGGCAGCCAGCTCGGGGCGGTGCGGGGCTCCCACCCCGACATCTGGCTGAGTTCCCGCTCCGCTCAGAGCAGCTGCCGCGACCCCCCCTGTCCTAACGACTTGCCTTATTACCTGACAATCTATCTGAACTATCGACTCGTTTCCAACCTGCCAGTTCTCCCCAAAGTTATGGAAATGGTCCCGAAACTGCAGCTTCAGCATCTCCTGCCTCGCCGTCTGCGTGTCCACAGAGCCGGTGCGGACGGAGGACAGGGGCCCCGGGGCGCTCTGCAGGTGCAGCCCGTGGCTCAGGGACGGGCGCCGCTGGCCTTGGCTGACCAGAGGGCAGGTGGCCGCAGGGGGCTGGGCTGGGGCCGTGGCCGCTGGCCAGCGTACCTGAGCCCTGGCACCGGAGAGGCCAGTGTGGGAACACCAGCCCTGCTGTTTTTAGGCGCAGTGTCTGTGGACTGCCTTCCTCTGACTGGCCTCCCCAGAGCCACTAAGTCCACATTCGGAGAGATGCGGGGCTTTCCCTGGGGAACGTGGGGCTGAGCGTTTGCGGGCAGCTCCGCCCAGCCAAGGGCAGGTTTCGCACAAACTCGCTGGACTCCACCGGGGTGGGGCTGCTCCAGGGTCTCGGGGGGAGCAGGAGAGCGGGGGCCAGTGGCCTTCAGGGGTCTCCCTGGGCCCCTCCCCGTGCAGACAGGCTGGGGTGTGACTAACACCCCTCTTCTCTGCAAGAAAATCTGCGTAGCTTTCAACTCCCCACACCCGCCGCCTCATGCAAAGAGACAATATCTGTGAGCGTGCTTTGAAGATTACAAAATGAACGTGGTGAGTGCCTATTGTTGCAGGCATTGCTAATGCACTCTTGAAGGCTTGGTCTTTGCACTCGCAGAACAACCGAAGGAAGGAGAAAGCCAGCAGAACTTGCATCTTTCAGGACAATAAAGTTGTCTGCAAAGAACCACTTAGGAGCACATGAGGTATTCAGGAAAGAGAAACATCAAAATTCAGTGTCGAATGTAGTTTCTTTTTGAGGCCTGGTTTTAAATTTTTGTCTTCAGATTGCTGCTCGATCCAGGAAAATGGGGAATGGCTGAAGAGAAGCCCACGACTTAGGAACATACATGGACACGGTTGGGGCACCGCCTCCAACACAGTGGTTTTGCTGCTTTTTTGATAAGTTTTTTATCTTTGTTTTTCTAACATATTGTATTGGTTATACTATCACAGTTGTCCATTTCCCCCCTGTATTCCCCTCCGCCCTACACACCCCCTCCCACCACATCCCCCACCCTCTAGTTCATGCCCATGGGTTGCACATGTTAGTTCTTTGGCTTCTCCATTTCCCGTCCTATTCTCACCCTCCCCCTGTCTGTTTTCTACCTACCATCTATGCTACTTATTCCCTGTACCTTTTCCCCCCTCTCCCTGCTTTTTAATCCCCCACTGATAACCCTCCTTGTGATCTCCATTCCTGTGATTGTGGTCCTGTTCTAGTTGTTTGCTTAGTTTGTTTTTGTTTTTTTAGGTTCTGTAGTTGATTGTTGTGTGGTTGTTGTCATTTTACTGTTCATATTTTTTATCTTCTTTTTCTTAGATAAGTCCCTTTAACATTTCATGTAACAAGGGCTTGGTGATGATGAACTCCTTTAACTTGACCTTATCTGGGAAGCACTTTACCTGCCCTTCCATTCTAAATGAGAGCTTTGCTGGATAGAGCAATCTGGGATGTAGGTCCTTGCCTTTCATGACTTGGAATACTTCTTTCCAGCCCCTTCTTGCCTGCAAGGTCTCTTTGGAGAAATCAGCTGACAGTCTTATGGGAACTCCTTTGTAGGTGACTGTCTCCTTTTCTCTTGCTGCTTTTAAGATTCTCTCCTTGTCTTTAATCCTGGGTAACTTAATGATGATGTGCCTTGGTGTGTTCCTCCGTGGGTCCAACTTCTCTGGGACTCTCTGAGCTTCCTGGACTTCCTGGAAGTCTATTTCCTTTGCCAGATTGGGGAAGCTCTCCTTTATTATTTGTTCAAATAAGTTTTCCACTTGTTGCTCTTCCTCTTCTCCTTCTGGCACCCCTAGGATTTGGACGTTGGAATGTTTAAAGTTGTCCCAGAGGTTCCTAAACCTCTCCTCAATTTTTTTTTGAATTCTTGTTTCTTCATTCTGTTCTGGTTGAGTGTTTATTTTTCCTTTTGTTTCAAATTATTGGTTTGAGTCCTGGTTTCCTTCCCTTCACTGTTGGGTCCCTGTATATTTTGCTTTATTTCACTTTGTATGGCCTTTACTTTTTCCTCTATTTTGTGACCATGCTCAACCAATTCTGTGAGCATTCTGATTGTCATTGTTTTGAACTGTGCACCTGATAGGTTGGCTATCTCTTCATCACTTAGTTGTGTTTTTTCTGGAGCCTTGATGTGTTCTTTCGTTTAGGCCATATTTTTTTTGGTCTTGAACACCTGCTCTGTAGTAAGGGGCAGAGCCTTAGCTATGGACCAGGATGGGGCCACCCATGTTGCTGTACGTGGGCGGTGCTATGCATGGAGGAGGGGTCAGAGACAGCACAGTGCCACTTGCTCAGCTCTCGTCTGGCTTTCAGTCCCCTCTGCCGCTCCCCACAAGCAAGGTGGGCCCTTCTGGTGCTGATTCCCAGGTGGGTGGGCTTGTGTACGTTCTAGCACCCTGTGGGTCTCTCCAGCGAACTCTCCTGTGAGGCTGGGAGTTTATCCTGCTGCCACAACTCCCACAGGTGTTTACAGTCAGAGGTTTGAGGCTTTATTTCCCCGCTGGGACCCTGGGTTGTGGGTCTGTCTCCCTCCCCAGTTGTTCCTCCCAGTCCATCAGCACGTGAATGTGGGACCCCCGCTCCTCCAGCTTCCCCCCCTTTCTGCACATCCCCTCCCCCCGGCTGCCCGTCTCCGCCCCTCCCACCACTCTGGGGGAGTGTTTCTTCTTGAACTCCTTGGTGGTCAGACTTCCATACAGTTCTGTTTTCTGGCAGTTCTGGTTGCTCTTTGTTTTTAACTTTGTTGTTGTCCTTCTTTGGGTTGTGCGAGGAGGCACAGTGTGTCTGCCTGCGCCTCCATCTCGGCCGGAAGTCCTGGAAGCTTTTGTTTCTAGTCAGAAGCCTGGACTCCTTCGAGTTCCGGCCTCATAAAGGGGCTGCGGTGGCCTCTCTGGGTCCTGGCAAGGCAGCGGAGACCGCTGGTTGAGATCCCAGGGTCTGCCCCTGGCTCTGCTCGCCCTGCTGCCCGGGGCTAACCCCAGCCCTCCCTGGGCGGCCACGGCGGGGTGTGTGTGCCTGCCTTGACCTCGGTCACGGGGGGTTGTGGAGGCTCGGCGGTGGCTTCCACGCCTGCTTCCCTGGATGAAGTGACAGCCGTCCCCAGTCTGGGCCCTTCGGCAGCTTCCTGACCGGCATCTCTCCGTCTCTTGGACCACCTGCCTGCTGGTAGGTTCTGGAACACGCTGCTAGTGTGCATGCACCGGCTCTTCAGACCAGACCCCGGCCACTGCCAGCCCCTCTGTCAGACTCTCCCAGCGCGTGGAGACCGGCATCACAGGGGTCCTGTGCGGGCCCGCCCTCGGCTCCGGCCGCTCCCAGCTCTCCCCAACACCTGCTCTTCGTGCAGCTGGGCCGTGTGGGTCCCCCCTTCCCCAGGAGGCCCCCTGCAGCCCCCGGGCTCCTGTGACCCCCCTCTGTCTGATCCCGTGCTCTCCCCAGCCCCGTCCTCCGCCCTTCCCCCGCCACGGAGGTGAGCCTGCCTCGTCCGGACACACTCGGGCACTTCTTCCCCGAGTCCCGGACACGTCCCAGGCTCCTGTCTTGTCCCTTCAGTGACCCACGCATCTTTCTCGTGTAGAGCTTGTCGCACCAGAGTTTCACACTTACCGAGTTGTTCTTCGATTGACGTGAGTTGCCTGCACTGCGTCCTCATCTGTTCTCTGTGCCTCGGGGGAGGCCACACCCCCCTCCTTGCTCACCCTTCTGTCTGCGGTGCCCGGGAGAGGCTCTGGCAGGTGGCAGGGACTCGGTAAACATTCCCTTGTGGAGCAAACAAGTCAGTCAGCGGCTGTGCGTTCAAAGAGAAATCTGGAGCGTAGTTTTCTGTGGGGTTTGGAGAAACCTGAACTACTTTTATAATGATGGGGGGGGGGTCTTTTGAAGTGGCCGAGAGCTGGGTAGGCGGGAGCAAGGACGAGGGAGGGGGCTGGGCAGCCAGTGGCCGGAAGGGCGTTTTAAAGTCTGGACTGTTGACCTGTTTGCATTTTGAATGTGAGCTCGCTCTGTCTCTCTGAACCCTCCTAAAGTGTGCTAGCGGGGAAAGCCCTGTGTGTGCACGCATGTGTACATGTGTGTGCACATGTGAGTGTGCGTGTGCGAGGGCTGGGGAGCAGGACAGGCCTCTCCCTGCTGTGTCTGCCAGCCACGGTCAAGGGCTCAGGGGAGGCGGGAAGTCCCTGCAGCCGGAGGGGACGTGCAAACACAACCCCCTCCTCCTCTCTCCCCTCACGAAATCCGTAGAAACATGAAGCAGACCTCAGGTTCCACTCGGTGGAGTGGAATCGGGATCTGAGGTAATTTTACGTAAATGGGAACGGTCAGGGTGTCCCGGCGACAACTGTCTCCCCACTCCACTGCGGGGTCCCCAGAAGGGAGGCCACGGCTCAGTCACGCCTGCGTCACGCCCCACGACTCGCGCCGTGGATGCTTGGAATAGAAACACGCCCCATCGAACTGAGATTCTTTCATTTATTTCCTTGTTACGGTTTGCATCAAGGATTTCTGGTTTTGCCTTTTTTTAAAATGGAAATGAGGAAGTCACAGGTATTACATTTTGATTGGTTTTCTTGGGAACATACAAGGTTTTCTTCTGAAATGGCCCCAAGCAAACTTCCTAGACATGAAAGCAGGCTCCCTGTGTGAGGAAGCACCGTGGCTGCTCGCCCTCGGCCCACGGGGCGGGGGGCTGGGGGCGGGGTGCTCCTGAGCAGTGCCCTGTGTGCCTCTGTTTCAGCCCCTCTGGCTTCGGGGGCCCCGTGACGCCGGGCTGGCCAGCAGCACCTGCTGGGGGCTGTCTGGGGGTCGTGAGTGTGTGTGCGTGTGTCTCTCCGCGTGCGGGAGGGGGATGCAGCTTCGCTGTCGTCCTCTGCTTCTTCCCGCTTTCTGCCGGGACGGGGCGGGTGCTTCCCAGGGGGCAGCAGGTGTCTGCGCCGGGCAGGGAGCAGCGTGCCGACATGGTGCAGGACCTGACAGGGCCCGGCCGCCTGCAACCCCGGGGCCGCCCCCCCAGGCCCGGGCCCCTCGCTGCAGAAGGACGGACACTCGGACCGTCGGGACATCACGTGCTCACGGCTCCGTGGTTAGTTCTCTCCATGTGAAGCTGAAAGGCAGTCTTCCCGAAAAATGCAGATTCCTGGGTTTGTTCCCAGGCATCCCAGCCCTTCCCGCAAGGCGCCACGAGCTTTGAGACAGCCCCCACACAGCAGCCACGAGTCCTGATAGTAAACAATAATTAAAAAGGATAATAAATGGAAAAGGCGAGGTTGAAATTTGGTGACAGTCAATCAACGCAGCATACACAGAATGTGAGAGACAGGGCTGTGAGGAATTTCCACTTTATTTTGGTTAAATGGATCAGATTAAGTGACACTAATATTTGCACATGAAAAGGACCCTCCTGCCATCAGTGTGGGAAGCCTGCTGCAGACGGGAGGGAGAGGACCAGGAAACTGTCGTTCCCTGAGATCCGGGCGGGAGACTCGGGCGAGGACTCCGGGGGAGGTGGCGGCGGGCGTGAGGGCCGTTTCCCGGCGGCCTTGGCCGAAGCCGCGACAAGAAGCGAGGTCGTTCGGTCAGCGTTTACTGAGCAGCCACCACGTGCTGGGCTCCCGAGCCGTGGACCGTGGTCAGGGAGTAAAACGACCAGATTTAAAGGCGAGCAAGCTCTCCCCGCACCCTCCCGAAGCCCCCAGCCCAGCAGTGCTGGCGGGGAAGTCTCGGGGGCATTCTGCCGTCAGGCCGGCGAGGGGCGGGCCGTTCCGAGACGAGAGCGAGCCCGGGGGGGCACAGCCGGCCACGGGGGAGGTGGCGAGAGCACAGAGACAGAAAGCTGTGGGCAGGGCTGGGGGAGAGAAAGGGGGGCCGGGGGAGAGAAAGGGGGGCCAGGGGAGAGGGGCAGAGGGGGAGCGGCCGCCGCCCGGGGGCACAGGGCTGCCACAGCCCCCACTGCCCGGGACACCGAGTCCCCTCGGCCGTCACGTCCTGGGCGGTGGACACTTGAGCCCACGCCCACCTGCCTTTCGGGAAAATTCCTCCTGGAGCCCACCGTCAGTCACGCTGCAGCCCACCGCCTGCCGCCCCGGCTGCCAAACGGCCCGCGCCCCGAGGGGAGGGCAAGGCTCTCAGCCCCCCGCTGCCTGCCCCTCCCCCCAGGCCTCCTGCTTAGGACCCGGGAGCGTGGGGAAGGGGCCGTGGGCAGCAGCGGAGGGCGGCCCAGTGCCGGTGATGGCTGGTCGGTCCCCCTCCCCGAACTCCCATGGGTGTGCTCCCCGGGGGGGGGGGCGACCTCTGCCCACCTGCCCCCGGATGCCCTTGCTGCGCCCCGAACGGCGGGCCCAGGTCCCTGTCACCGCCCGCACCTCTGGGGGGCGTGGGTTCCTGCAGAACCACGCGGTGATGGTGATCGTCATGACGACGACACGGGACACCTGTGGCCTGGGTCCGGGGTGGGGGGCGGCCTCACAGACGGGTGCTCGTCTCCAAATGCGTCGAGGCGCGTGCACTCAGTGTGTACAGACTTCTGTACGCCCATCAGGCCTCCATAAAGGGGTTTTATAAACCCAAAACCCAAACCCCCCCTGAACACTCTCTGTCTGAACACCGGCATTGTGGATTTGGCCAAATCCACCCTCCTTAGACAGAACTGCGGGGAGCGAATGAGGGGACCCAGGAGAGGACGCGGTCTGTCCCCACACACGACACACACAGCCCGCGAGGGGGTCTCGCAGCGTGGACTCGCGGTGCCCCGCCAACAGGGAGCCCGTCCGTGGGGCCACGGGCGGTCGCAGCTCCCGCGTTCTCGTCGTGGGGAGCAGACTTCAGTTCGGGTCGGTCCGCAGCGGCCCTGCTCCGAGCGTGTTAGCGTGTCTCCAGTGGGCGTGCGCACACGCTTCCCCTGCGTGCGTGCCTCGGAGAGGAGTGCGGGGCCACGGATTTCTGGAAACAGTAACTGTTGATCTTTGGGGAACGTCCCGACGCGCTGCGGAAACCTCTCCCGCCGGCGCCCCCCTCACCGCCCCCCCCACCCCCCCCTGCACTCACTCGCCGCTCCGGCTCCGACCCCCTCCGGAGGGGGGTGCGCGGCGTCGGCGGGGGGGCTGACGGGCATTTCCCCGACGGAACAGTGTGCTGAAAACCTTTCAACGTGTGCCCAGCCGCGTCTTTCGTTCGTTTTCCTAATCGAATTACTTGCTTCGGCTTGTTTGTTTGCGTGTGGATGTTTGGAATGTTCGTGGGTGGCAGAGGACGCGAGTTTCTGTCAGGACACAGATCACAAGTTGCGCACGCATGTGTGAGCTGTGACACGGTTTGATAATGAAAGCTCCTCGTGCGCCCCACCTACCCCTTCTCCCCGTGCGATTGGCTCTTGTGGATTGGCCTGTTCTTCCCTCTCATTTCCGCTAGTGTTTCTTTCTCTATTTTGAAACCGCATGTACACATGTGTACGCGTATCCATAGAAACACAAAGTTCTCATAAAATACAAGCACTGAGATGCGCCTCACACACCATTTAAGTGTCTTGCCCGTTCTGTCCACATCAGGTGGCCGTCGACGTGGGGGTTTCCCTCGGACTTGGAGTCCCGTCCCGCGGGCCTGCGCGCCTGTCCTCACGCCTGGGCTCCGAGCCGGCGCCTCCGGGCAGCGATGCTGCAGCCGTCCGGCAGGGCCGGGACCCGGGGAGCTGGAGTCCCCCAAGTCCATCTTCTGCTTGAAGATCGCTGCAGCCACTTGGGGCGCCCGGGTTCCCCCGTGAACGCTGGGGCCAGCTTGTCGCTCTCTCAACGACGGCCGCTGGGATCGTGACACGTGGTTAGTTGAACCTGTAGGTTGATCTGGGGAGTGTCCTGCCACCTTAACCATAGTCCGTCTCCGGTCCGTGGTCACCAGATGTCTTTTCATTTATGAGGCTCTCCTTTAGCGTTTTCAACAACATTTTACAATTTTTAGAGTATAAACTTTTCTTTGCTAAATTTATTTATAATCATTTTATCCCTTGTTGATGCTATTTGTGAATGGAACTGTTTTATTTTATTTTATTTTTGGGCTTTTCATTACCAGCCTATAGAAATGCAATGGATTTTGTGTACTGAAATTGTTGAATGTGTTTATCAGTCCTAACATTTCATCATGAGTTTTTTAAGGGTTTCATGGGCCCACAAGGTCACGTCATCTACCAAGAGAGGCAATGTTCCGTCCGTCCTTCCTTCCAACCAGGTCACCTTTCCGCTTCCGCGTCTTGCCCGAGGGCCCTGGTCAGGCTCCCAGAGCGTGGCCGGGCCGCCCGGCGGGGCGGGCTCCGCAGTGTTCTCACCGGCACCGGTGGGGCCCTGCTCAGGCTGCCCCGGCGGCCCAGCGGGGTGGGGGTCTCCCCAGGTGTCCTCGGGGGTGACCCAGCTCCCTTCGGCTCCCAGTCGGTGGCCTCTTCGTGACACGGGGGGAGTGTGTTTGTCACTGTTCTACATCTCGGAGACAAGTCTGGTTGCTGCTTCTCGTTCCACCAGCACGACCCTCAGACGCTGAGACCGACCTCGCGTTCCCCTCGGTTACCGCGCATCGGTCCTTCTGTCCGTCCGTCGGCAGGTGTGGCTCACCGCCGTTCTGCCAGGAGCGTTCACGTCCGGTGCGCGGACAGGGTCTGTCGTGGTTTTATGAGCGAGCGCCAGGGGACCCGCGGGAGTTGGGCGCCCACTCCGGGGCCTCGTGGGGAGGAGGCGGACGAGGGGAGGCTGAAGCCCGGGTTTCTAAGTCGTGTGTTTGTTTGTTTGTTTGTTTGTTTGTTTTTGACCGCCGTGGTTTTAAGGAGAACGCGACCTTCCTAACTTGTAAAGCTGCCCATCAGAATAGTTATGTTCTGTGTCGTCATGGCCCCCTGAGGACGTATTTTACCTCCAAGGAGGACCCTGTTCTCTATCGCTTCCTTTAGGGAGACGGGTGTAAGGTTGTTGGGGAAAAGTCTAGTGTGACAAAAATATCAACCAAGCTCTCTGACCAGCTGCCCATAAATAAAAAATACAAAAGGTATGTAAGAAAAACATGAAACAATTTCTGTACAGCAGAGGAATACATTGTGTGGCGTCGTAGAGAAACCTTTTCCAGTTTTGCAGATTTAATTCCGGGTTCAAATGGAAAATCCGGTTTTAAGATGCGTAAGTTATAGAAGAATGACACTCTTTAATTAAGACAGGTACATGGATAAATGGTAGGTGACACTTAGTAACTCGATGGATATTTAAATCACAAATAAAACAGATACGTCTACATACAAATGGCTTCTTTAATCTAATATACCGATCACTTTTGGGCTATGAATTGTGTCGGGAGTCACTAGTCAAAACAATGTCTTTTTTTGTTTGTTTGTTTTTTGTTTTTTCTTTTTGGCATTTGATGTCACACACTGCCTTTCTGCCGGATACAGTCAGGCCGTTGAAGCAATTCTGGAAGGGAATTCCTACATTTTTTTTTTGCAAAGTCCTAGATCCACTAACTCTTTTCAATCCGCTAATATTTTGCTTTAAATAAACTTTTCAAAACAGCATTTGTTTGGCATTGTTTCAGTGAGTCAAGCCAGCTTTGCGTTTTTCCTGAGTTCCTTCAGCATCTGGTACAGCTCTGAGTGTATGTGAATCTGATTAAAATGAAGAGCAGACATAAAATTACTTGATGATTTCGAAAACACTACACAAATGTGTGTCAGTAATGATGACGACAGTAGTGGGGACTTCAGTAAATACGCGTCGAGTTTGATGGCTTTGATTGTAATTCTCCTGTAGTCTGCCAGCTCCAGGAATCCGAGTCGCACATTGCACACACAATGGGCTGTACAGTTGAGTTTTTAATTATTTATTGAAGATGATGGCGAGTTTTAGAGAGGACATTAAGATGCCTATTGACTTAGAAATACCAGATTCTGTGTAAAAATACGTATAAAGCTGTATAGAATATTCTTGCCAATAAAGGCCACTATTGACAATGAGACACGGACGTACTTGTTCTGAAGATGAAAACGGACCCTCCTGTGGGCTCTGTTCAGGATAACTGTGAGCTGTTGAAGGAGCAAATGCACTCGAGTTAAATAGACGGGATAAGGCCACCGGGGCCCCCAGACCTGATGATGAGGCTGAGGTCAAGGTCACGTTGTGGAGAATGCACCGACGAGGAGGGGGCGGGCGGACCCCACCAGCTGGCCCCCACCCCCCAGGTCCCCTGCTCCTTCTGGCGCGCTCACAGGAGGGCTCCCCAATTCCACTGACTCGGGGACGAGTGGGTGCTTTTGGCAAGAAGCAGAGTGCACCTTCGGTAGCAGATACAGCTGTTCCCTTGGCTGCTTTGGAAGGTCGGTAGGTGGAGATCCCAGCCCAGACCCACGGCAGGGTCATGGCCCTGGCCGGGAGGCCTGATGCCCGCCCCCTACCCCGAGTCCCTGAGAAGCGGCTCGTCTGCACCCTCGGGCCCGGCTCTCCTCTGTGGCTACCTCGGCCCCGCCTTCCCGGGGGTCCCTGTGCCGGACGACTGTCCTGGCATCCCCTGGAGGAGAGAGCCAACTCCTCCTCGAGTCTTCAGTGCAGCGAGACCATCGCTGCCTTCTCAGGCGTGAGCGGCCAGCGTGTGCCCTGAGCTTCTGCCTAAACCGCACCCCCAACCCCCCGCAGGGGAGGGGGGCACCGTGGCTGGCTTGGTGGGAAGAGGCAGGGGGTGGGGCAGCCGGCAGCACCGGGCCCCCCCCAGCCAGAGAGAGACGTGGGGTCAGACGCCCGCCGGGTGCCCCACTGGCCGCAGCTCCCCCGGGAGGCAGGGGTGTAGCCTGACGCAGGCCGGGCCCTGGGTCTCCTCCCCGACGAGATGCTGACGTAATGGCTAACATTTTTTGCCCTCTTGCCTGGAAGTTCGAGCTGGATGGTTTATCTGACCTTCAAGTTTTTAGGGAAAATGACGCAAGTGTCGTAGCGAACGGGAGCTCCCTAACCGGGCAGAGTTGTCTGCGGGCCTGCAGACCCTCAGGTGCCCCGTCCGGTGCTGCCCGCCCCCCCCCCCCCCCCCGCCACCCGTGCCTCCCCGGGGCCTTCTCTGGAGGCGCCCACGGCTCTGCGTGTGGGGTCTGCAGGAATCACGGGACCTCAGCCGCTGGCGGCACGGAGCCCTCCCTCCCCTGCAGGGTCGCCGGCCACTGAGCTGCAGCCGTCAAGGTCGGCAGCACAAACAGTCCTGGGATGTGGGAGGGTGAGTGAGTCCTGGTCACGGGGCAGGATCCTCTCAAGATCCGGAGGCCACCGAAGGGAGTGAAGTCGCCCAGAGCCGTTGTCAGGTACGAACCAGACGCGAGAGCAACGCCCGGGCGTCCCTGGGAGGGCTCGGGGCAAGGCCGCCGGAAGCTGGGACCACCGCCGGCTCTGGGGCCAGGACGGACTTGCACGGAGTGAGGAGTGGACGGGGTGTGGGTGTCCCCCTGAGTGACACCCTCTTTGTCTTTTGAGCCGATCTCAGTCGGGTGTCACCCCCAAAAGAAGCTCGGATTGGACCCCAATCACATGAAATGGAATCTGTCCTAACCAGGGAAGAACCAGCCCAGAACACGACACTGAATCACAGTCACAACTTAAGACCCCCCCGAGCCCCCTCTGCTTTGTTCCTCTCCCCCGGGCGGCTGCTCAGGTCCCTCTCTCTTGCTCCGGGTCACTCCGACGGCAAAGCCCTGCCCGGGCGCCTGCAGCGTCTTTGCTGAAAACTCAGAGCCTCTGCGCCGTCCCCCTCCTCCGCCTGCCTTCTCCGGCTGGGACCTCTGGGCCTTGGCGTTCGGGGCCAGGACCCTCGTCAGGGTCCAAGAGGACCCTGGGCACAGGGGTGGGGGCAGGGGGTGGGGGGTGGGCCTGACGCCCTGGCGGACACGGCAGACACGGCTGGCCGTGGTGGACGAAGGACACGGTGCCGGGATGCGCACCTTCCCTGGGTTTCCGGACCCGCCGCTGGCACAGCCTGTGGGCACCGCCGCCCCCACGCCCTCCGAGAGAGCACAGCTGTGCGCCCGCCCGAGCGCCAGCCGGCCCACCCTGCTCACCCCCCCTAGACCAGACGAGACCGGGCGCGTGCGGGGGGCTGTGGCCGTGCACGCACAGCACGACCTTCCCGCCAGAGCCCGCTCCTCTCAGGAGGTCACGGGCGGGGCTCGTGTCTGTCTGTCCGTCTGTGTGTCTGATGGACAGTCAGCTGGAAATCCAGACGAGACGAACACCCAGTATGGACACCGGGGGGCGGCATACTTGGAGCCCGAGACCCAGGGGCCGGAGTGAGAACTCCCGACGCTAACGAAGCCAGAGGCACAGAGCCCCTCACGTCCGGGCCGGCAGGAGCATTGACCCGGATGGAATGAGCCGGACAGTCCGGGTGCAAGTCCTTCCCAGACACGAACGGTGCCCCTGGCTTTCCCCTCCTGAGTGCTGGGCACGAGGGGCAGGTGCCCGTGGGTCTCTGGGGGGAGCCAGGGAGAAGAGGCGCAGAGGGGAAGCGGGGGTCCGGGCCGCATGCTGAGCGGGGGGGGGGGGGGGCACAGAGTGGTGGGCGGGGCTCACAGCCCGCCCCCACCGGGCGGAAGCGCGTGGCCCCTCGCCGGGTCGGACAATGCAGAAACACCAGACGCGGGCGCTCACGTTCCGCTGTCCCTCGGGGATCCTTGACGCTTCCAGCGTGTAATGGGGTTCAAACTGCTGGCGTTAATCTTGTTTCGGAGAGAAGGAAGGCACACCCAGGAGGGTAGAAAACAATTTCCAGCTTCCAGAAGCTTTAACTGCTAATTCGGTGGGAAAAAGCCAGTGGAAAGTTTAAGAAGAAATTTTAAAAAATCAAATAAAATGTGGAACGTCGCACAACAGTGAACGTTTTAACAGAGAGGTCACAGAAAGGGGGGCGGCCCCCTGAAGCGGGGGGGTGGGGGGGTGACCGTCCGCACCCTCCGTGTGCACGCGTGTGCGGGCAGGAGGCCGGCGCTGCGTCACGGATCAGCTGGCGTGCCCACGGCGCCGCTGTCGGCACGAGGGTTTCCGGTGGGTCTGCGTCCTGGCCTGCATGCAGCCTTGGAGACAGCGGGGTCCCATTCCCGCCCCGTGCCCTGGGGGGCTGTCTGAGAGGCCCCCCGTCACTGCCGCTCCCAGCACAGGCTCCGACCCCAGACTCCGACCCCAGACTCGCTGGGCTGGCCCCGAGTCCCGCCGCCTGGACTCCAGGGGCCTCGCAGCCCCTCCGCACCCGAAGGGAAGGGGGGGGGTGGCGGCGAACCCTCACAGAGCCGCTGTGGCAACAAATGAATTAGTGCGTGTGACCCCTGCAACACTAGCTAGCGAGTCGTAAGTTTTATAGGCCGGGTAAAATTAAATTTTCTGTTATTATTCTCTCATTATCTCCACATAAATATTGTGGATATTACATAGTAAATGCCCAATGAACGCGGGCTTAATGTAATTACAATGCTATTTCTTAATTTATCAAAGAGAGTCATTATCCCTGGCTGCTGTGGCTCGGTGGACTGAGCTCTGGCCTGTGAACTGAAGGGTCTCGGGTTCGATTCCCACTCAAGGCACGTGCCGGGGTTGTGGGCCAGGTCCCCAGTAGGGGCTCAGGAGAGGCAACCACACACTGATGCTTCTCTCCCTCTCTCTACCTCCCTCCCCTCTGTCTAAGAGTAAATACATAAAGTCTCTAAGAAAGGTGGTCCTTGTCTGGGGAGGCACTTACAGCCGAGGAGGGTGTGGCTGAGCCCGTGGCTGTCCCTTCGCTCTGGTGTTGATTAGGCAGGAGTGGCCACACCCTGCGCTGACCGCACGGTGCTCCGGGTTCCGAGCGCCGCTGTGGGGGCTGCTGCGGAGCGGGGTGCTGGGAGCGGCTGCTCGTGCGCTCGCCTGCACTGGGGCCCGAGTCCCGAGTCCCGGTGCCGGCAGCCCCACGGGCCCTGTGCTCGGGGCCGGGTTCCGGTGGCAGCCAGTGCTCCCACCTTTCCGTGACCTCCACCGTCACCCTCGGCCAAAACACCTGGTGGCCGGGCTTCCTAAACGCTGGCACTTCCGGAAACTCCTTGCTTCTGTCGCACAGCCGTCCGGCGGCCTGACCAGGGACAGAGTCCCGGCCAGGGAGACGGGCCCCCTGCAGACTTCGGGGGGGGGGGGGGGGGGCGGCGTCGTCACCCAGCACAGAGCGGCTCCTTCTTCTCGGGCCGGGGGCTTTCCCGCTCCGCGCCGCCCTAGTCGCGCCGGGGTTCTCATCTCTCCCCTCCCCCGAGGACCTCCTCTGTGAGTCGCCTCCCACCCGTCCCCTCCCTCGAGCGGCCGCGCACAGAGTGCGAGCTTCCTGCGGCTCTCCCTGCTCCTGGTCTCAGTGGGTTCCTGCCCTCCGCTCGCCCTCCGCAGCGGCTGCTGTCACTGCACGGACGCCGGCCTCTCCTCGCCGCTCTCGGCTGCAGAGTCGGAATTCGCCCCCCTTCCTGCATCGCCTCCGTCCCCCCCGCCGCCCCCCCCGACTCCTTCACTCGCTGTCAGTGGCGTGTTTTCCTTTCCTGCTGAAGTCCACTCGCAAATGGGAAGAGGGGCCCGACTTCACGTTTGTGGAGTGCACCCCACGAGCCCCGACGGGCGTGGCTCAGCGGGCCGCGCGTGTCCCTCCAGTCCAAAGGTCGCCAGGTCGCGTCCGGGTCAGGGCACGCGCCTGGGCTGTGGGTTTGGCCCTGGCTGCGGGTCATGTCGACGTTTCCCTCCCTCTCTTCCTCTCTCTCTAAAAATAAATAAACACAATCTTTTCAAAGAAGAATACACTGACGAGCCGGTTAGAAGCTCAGAATGCACGGCCAAGACCCAGGGGGTGGCCGACCTCATTGTGAGGGGTGGGCGAGGGCAGAAGGCGGAGGGCGGAGGGCAGCCCCTTACTGACAGGTGCATCAGTGGGATGGGGTCTGTGCGGTTTCTCCAGAAAACGACCCTCCTGCCTCCCGCCTGGGCCCGTGTGGCTGGGGTGCGGGTTCTCGTGGCTGAACAGCTAGGTGTCTCGGGGTCTGCCTCGAATCTCGCGGCTGGAAGACCGCCCTGCTCTCGGGAGGGAGGCCCTGCCTCCTCTTTCTTGTACTGCAAAGTAAGCTCGGGCTCTGTGCCCCGTAGGTGCAGGTGGGGTGGGAGGAGGCAGGGGAGGCTCGCCCTGAGCACACGGGGTCGCAGGGTGAAGGGGGCAGCAGCGGCTGCGGGCCCAGGGCTGCAGCCCGCGGCCCCTCATGCTCCCCCCACCGTGTGCACCGGTGCCCTGCAGCTCCGGGGTGCAGGTGTTTGCCGGGCAGATCCGCGAGCATCCCTTTGATGTCAGCCTGTGAGGGTGTTTTCTCTGTAGCTTTCCCCTTCCTGCTGAATAAATGATGACTTCTCCATCCACGGGTTTTCCTTTTCCATTGGTCCTTCAGGTTGCTATGGATTTGGAGATTTTTTCCTAATTTTCTGCTATTTGAGGAAGAGGAAGAAGAATATTTAAATACGGGTGGTCCACGCACTATCGTTAGCCACAAGGCTCAACTGCAGGGTATATTTTGTAGCTTTTAAACACACATATTTTTAATGTGACTGGCGCGTGCTCCCGATCTGGTGTGAGGACAGACCCTGCACTCTGCCCACGGGGCTGGGGACGGGGGCTCACTTTCCAGACGGCTGGGCTCTGTCACCAGTGCCAGCGGCCCCTTGGCTGGCGGTGGGTGCGGCGTCCCTGACATTCTTTGTGTGTTTTCACACACACTGGGCTCAGCTTCGGAGTTTTCTCTTTTTTTAATGTCATTGTTTTGTTTCTCAGCATTAAAGCTGTAACTAGTCGCTTTAGAAAGTCCACAAAGTGTAGAAAACAACAGCACAGCGTATGAACCCCCCCACTCCCTACTCCGAGTCTGTTTTCCAAATACTGCAGCGCGCACGCGTGCACACACACACACACACACACACACACGCAGGATTTAAACGAACGTGGGACACTGTTGCGAATATCAGTGAGCAAACTCCCCTCTCACCCGGCATGACACAGTAAACGCTGTCTCCGGCATCAGTTACTTTTCGCAACAGGGTTTCTAACTTCTTGCGAGTATTTTATCTCACAGAAACATCCCGCCTTGTTTCTTTAGGCAGTTTGTCAGCACCGGGCGTTACGTAAATTCTGGGTTGTCTGATTCCTGGTCCAGACCGACTCCCCCTTCTCACCTGCGGCTCCCGGGGGCCGGCGGCTCCGCTCTCTCCCTCCCCGTCCACCGAACAAGCCGCTGGTTTTCCTGTTGGACTCCTCAGGGGTCGTCCTGCGTGTCCTGTGCCGGAGACGCCTCGGCCCGGGTTCGGAGCCTTCCAGGGTGTCTGCCAGCGTCTTGGGTGGCTGTCCACGCTGGGCTCCCTCTGCCGGCAGGGCCGCCTCCTCCCCGGGCGCACCGTGGCGGGCGAGCCTGCACCGTCCGTCCGGCTCCAGCAGCCCCTCTCCCCGCACCCCTGCTCCTCCTCACCCTGCCAGGCCTTTTCGCTTTCGTCCCCGTGGCAGCCACCACTTCTGAGCACACGATACACCTCACGTTTCTGTCGTGCCTACGTTTCACGCCGTCCCCTCTGCGCGGGAGTGCGACCCGCGTGAAGACGGGAGCCCTCGTTCCAGTCACGGACGCCCCTGCGCCCGTGGAACAGCATCCGACCATCCGGCACCTCCCAGGAGCCCGGCCCTTCTCTGTGGGGGGCCCGTCCTATGCTCAGCTTTGCCCTGGCTCAGCCGGGCGGAGTGTCTAGACCACAGGTCACCGGTTCGATTCCTGGTCGGGGCACCTGCCTGGGGTGCGGGGTCCCCTGCTGGGCACGCACAGGAGGCAACCGATTCGTGTCTCTCTCTCCTTTCCTCTCTGCCACTCAGATCAGTGGAAACAATCATTAGGCGAGAATAAAACCCCCAGCACCCTGTATTCTTCGTATCACCCTGTTATTAATAACTGGTCGCTGAGGCGCTGACCGGGAACGAGTTGGTGTGGCCATGTCCTCTCGGTGTGCCCAGGAGCGGGGGGTGCGGGGGGAGCGAGCTGGCAGCCACGCGGGCTGTCCTAGGGCATCACGGTGCCTGCACCCGGCCGCAGAGGGGAGAGTCTGGGCGACACGGCTTGCGACAGGAGGTCCGAGTGGTGAGCCCCCCAGGCGAGGCCGGTCAGGCCGGGGGGCAGGAGGGCAGGAAGCCGCCCCAGGGAGCGGGGCTGGGGAGGCACCGAAGTTACAGACCCTTGGGTGCGTCCTCTAGGGCCGCCGGCGTGTGTGGAGGAGCACGCGGAGAGGGGCCAGGCTGCAGACGGGAGGTCACTGTGCGGCGTCGCTGTGCGGGGTTGCCGCGGCCACGGTGAGGAGGGGCAGGGCCGGGTGGCGGCCCGGCCATAGGGACCGAGAGCAGGAGAGCGTCGCATGGACACACACAGCCGAGCTGCCAGGACGCGGTGGCCTCGCACCCGGAAAACAGGCTGTGATGGGAGGAGGGGCGGAGCAGGAGGGAGAAGGGTGGCATCGAAATGTGCTCATGGTCACTGACAGCGTCCAGTTCCCCCCAGGAGGGGTCTGGCCACGTCCTGTGAAAAACAGGGACACTTCCTGAAGGAGATACAAGGGACAAGAGACACTGTACCCAGGACAGTGACACCTCAGTCCCCTTCAAAGCAGGCCCGTTGGGACCTCACACGGTTCTCCCAGTCGCCTTTAGCCGCCCTGTTGTATTTTCCTGAATCTCATCTGTGGTCTAAAATCACTTCTGGTTCAAAGGGGATGTTAGTTTTGGGAAAAGCCAGAAGCCACAGGGCACCACATCTGGGCTGTTGGGGGCTGAGTCACCTGGTGATTTGAGGTTTCACTGGGAACCCTGCATAAGACGTGATGTGTGAGCAGGTGTGTTGTCGTGAAGAGGCTGCCAGTCACCAGCTGCCCACAGCTGCGGCCTTCTGAGTCATCCAGATGGGTTTTGTGGGGGGATGTTCAAGCTTCACACAAAATCGGATGCAGATTCGTTGCTCTATTCACTCAGTCATCTTGAATGTGACGGCCACACCGTGCACACGCTCACTCGATGGCACCCACCGCCCCCACTGACCAGTACAGTGAAGTCGTCACTGTTCACACATGCACACTCCAGTCCATGCTCCTTGGCTGCCAGGTCACATCGATGTCACAAAAACCGTCTCATCCTACTGACACCGGCCGGACTTTCTCCGGACGGAGCCTGGACATCGGGTAAAGGTGTCTTGTGAGCAGCCAGGAGGGGGGCCCTCCCGTGCTGACGCAGCGTGAACTGAAGGGGACACGTGGGGTGGGCGGCCACAGGCGGCGACTGGAGCTGGGGGTGGCACAGTGACCCATGATGTATGTAACTGGGGAGAAAGTACAAGAAGTTGGAGTCGTCTTAAGAACACCAGCCAGTCGTGGCGAGGACAGTGCAGGGGGCAGAGGAGGCGGCAGTGTCCTGTGAGAACGAGGGTCCGGACAGAAAGGGGGCGACCACGAGCGAGACGAGAAAAGCCGGCAGAGGGAGGGACGGGGGTCGGTCCCCCCCCCACCCCGGGGTTGCCCGTGACCGCGGGGAGGCAGCCATGGAGACACAGTGTCACGTGTTGTGACTCGCAGTGACTCGAGCGTCTCCAACGCGGGGGGGGGGGGGGGGGGACGGGGCGGGGGCAGCAGGGGCAGCAGACGGGACTTGGTGCCAGTCTTGTCCCCACTCCGAGGGAAAATGTCCCGGCCCAGACACGTGACGGGTCTGCCCGGACAGGCTCAGCGTCCTGTCAGCGCCCGACCCTGCCCCCGCCGCGGGGTGGCCCCTCGGGTTGGGGTTCGAGACTGAATTGCTGCCTCCCAGAACCTCCTCACACACTCGGTTCGACTGTGTTTTATAGGCCAACCGCATGGAGTTTAGAGCCGTGCCGTGTGATTGGGAAGGACCGGACGTTTTCTGCGGGACCCTCCTCTTCCTCCCGGGTCCGCTGCGTGGCTGGGACACCGGGCTGCAGGGCTGGGGGCCAGGCGGGGACCCTGCCCTCCCCTCTGCTGCTGGGAGTCCCGGTGAGCTGCAGCCGCCAGGGGCCCCAAAGGGATGGGCAGGGAGCCGCCTCCCCGGTGGCCGGCAGGCGAGACCTGCATGCGCTCGAGAGGAGTCGAGAACAAAGCTGCTCTTCTCACGTCCTTGACACAAGCTCCCAGAGTGCCCCCCTCCCTGGGCCACTGTCACCGTGACAGTCCCCCTGGCAGCGTCGGTGTCAGCGGTCTGAAGGCTCAGCGCCAGCCGAGCCGTCTTCTGTCTCCACTCAGCCTGCGCCCTGCTCTCCCCTGTGACCCACTCCCCCCGCGACCCCGCGGTGAGGCGGGCTGTCGGACCCTCGTCTCCACTCCGACGCGCAGTGAACCCCGGCAGGGGGGCCGCAGGACTCGAGGATGGACCTGCCAGCGGGGGGCGGGGGGGGGGGTGGTTGTGTGCTGCAGCGAGACCTCCGTGTCTCACCCTCCGGCTCGCCACCTTTGGTGCGCCCGCCTGGGGTTACACGGGGCGCACGGGGCCAGGACAGGGGACGAGACCCTCCCGCCTGTTGGGGGGTGGGTGGCGGGGTTCCCGGGGCAGCCCGAGGCTCAGGACCGGAGGGCGGGCGGGCGGGCGGGCGTGCAGGCGGCACCTCCCGGGCCCGCGAGCTCGTGGCTGCCTCTCCGAGGCCCTTCTCGCCCGCCCTCCCGACACAGACTCGGTGACGCGCGGCTCGCGGGGGTGCCCTGTCATCCCCTCCGCCCGGCAGGCGACAGCAGAGCGGTGTAAGAGCGTCTCCGCAGGGCGGGGGGCGGGCGCGGCGTGTTCACGGAGCATCCAGACCGGGAGGGAGGCCGCGGAGAACGCAGCCCCGCCCGAGGGCGCAGAGGGGGGGAGGGGTTCCACACGCACGCACATGGGAAGCGGTCTGCGCGCCCGGGTGCTCCCGCCGCCCCGCCCCCCGGGGGCCCGACTGCCGCAGCCCCCGCTTCTCGTCTGAGCACCGACTCGTGTTTAAGACTCAGGGAGCCGGCCTCCATGATTTATGCCATTCTGTAATTAGACATTACAATTCGATGATCTCCATCAGACTTTTAACTTTCCTTTAATAAGAGAATGCTCAATAAATAAAGATACACATTCATCAAATCATAACACCTCATTTGAGCTGGGTCGCAAGTCTCGCTCTGAAATAACTGGACAACTGCCCAGCGGTGGCGTGGTGTCCGTGTTTCCCGGGGAGCCCCTCCTCCCCAGCGTGCCGGTGCGCCCCGAGGTGCCGGGGAGGTGGGGGGCTTGGTGACGAGACAGACCCTCCTCAGGGCGCTGGGTTCTGGCGGTCGGCGTGCAGGGGGAGGGAGGTTCGGGGGACAGGGCCCGGTTCTCGTGCGCCGACGACCGTGCGCACAGGGGCGCGTCCTCTGACCCTGGGGAGGCGGCAGCGTGCAAGGAGACGCGTGCGGCCGCCTGGAAGGGGAAGCCGCGCGCTGCTTGTGTCCTCGGTCTCCGCTCGTGTCCCGTTGCGTGTGCGGGCGAGCGTGAGCCGGCTCCCGAGGCAGGAGGGGGCGGAGCAACGGCCCCGTTTCTGTGAGACGCTCAGACGATTCTGCTCAAAGGGAGAAGGAACCCGTTTGCTCCGCTGGTAGCTGAGCGGAATTTCAAGGTGGATGACATGGGCCGCGTGGAAAGCAGACCGGGAATGGAGTGCACGAGGGAGCTGTGTGGGCTCCCGGCTGGGCCCCTCCCCTTCCCCGCCGTGGGTCCCTGTCCCGCACTCGCTGCCCCCAGCCCCCCCCCCCCCCAGGGAACACAGAGCAGTCTTCATGAGCTCCCCATCGGGGAGCGGGGAGGAGAGTCTCCACGCGGGAGGCTCCCCAGGACTCGGGTGGGTCTGCGTTCCTGTTAAAGCAGCGAGGACCGCATTTCCTCCCACACGAGTGTGGACATGTGGTCCGACACACGCTCTGAAAGTGGGACTGCGCATCTGCAGCCGGCTCCGTCCCCGCCGCTCTGGGGCAGACGGGCGCGCTCAGGGCGCTCGCGGCCCCAGCACCTCGCTGCTCTGTCTGAGGCCCCGCGGCCCCGGTCTCCGGCCACGCCCCCGGTCTCCGGCCCCGCCCCCGGCCTCCGGCCCCGCCCCCGGTCTCCGGCCACGCCCCCGGGTCTCCGGCCCCGCCCCCGGCCTCCGGCCACGCCCCCGGGTCTCCGGCCCCGCCCCCGGTCTCCGGCCACGCCCCCGGGTCTCCAGCCACGCCCCCGGCATCAGGCCACGCCCCCGGTCTCCAGCCACGCCCCCGGGTCTCCGGCCCCGCCCCCGGTCTCCGGCCACGCCCCCGGTCTCCGGCCACGCCCCCGGGTCTCCGGCCACGCCCCCGGTCTCCGGCCACGCCCCCGGTCTCCGGCCACGCCCCCTGACGTAGGCTCACTGAGAGCCTGTCGCCCGGCTTCAGGCTTCGGCTCCAAGTGCTGGGCGCCCGCTCCCAGTTCCCGGAGCGAACCCGTCCCTGCCCACTTCTGCCAAAGGGAAATACCGTGCGTGTCACAGTTTGTGAACTCGTCGGTTTGGATGCCTGTTAGTGCTTCTGCTGGTTTTGTTCCACCTCTTTCTTCCACATCAGCAAACGTATTTCCCTTTGAGGGCTTTTTTTTTTTTAATCCAGGGAAACAAACAAAAAGTCACTCCGGGGGAGATCAGGCGAACAGAGAGGGTGGGGCACAGGGGTCCCGCCACGTTCGGTCAGAAACTGGGGAACCCTCAGCGCGGTGAGGGCCGGGGTGCATGTAACCCACCCATCGTGACGTGGGCGAACGCGTCGAAAGTCTTCAGAAACACTCACTGAGGCCGCACACAGCCTCTCACAACGACACCAGCTGGCCCACTGATGCCGATGGGCTCCCAGAACTCTCTCCCAGTGGAGGGGGAAGCCTGGACTACAAGGGGCCCCCCCTCCAGAAGATCATTCTGGTTCTTTTGGGGTCCTCCCTCATAATCACATCCTTTGAATTGCCTACCAATACATTTTATAGTCTTACCTGTGGAATTCTTCTACATCTGAAGAAGATTTATTTTCATAAACATGTTTAACATGTTTGTCGCTGAAAAAGGTATCTTTTTCAGTTTATTTATCTTGCTGGCTAAAATTTAATTAATTTTATATGGAATTTTATTTCAGCAACTCACTAGCCTCGCGTTTTAATTGTTGCAGATCGTGGGGAGAGTCTTGGGTTTTCCAGACACACAGTCACCGTGACAGTAAATAATGTCGTTTCTGTCCTACACGCATCACATCTCCTGCTTCCTCTTCTCGACTTGTCTTGGCCGGAACTCCTGGCAGGACGTCGAACAGAAGTTGGGACGAGCAGGAAACCAGTCCCGCTTCTGGCTGGTCCCCAGTGTCTGCGTCCCTGGATGCGTGGGCGGCAGCCAGCCGCACGGCCCCTGAGCCCCGGACCGACTGCACCCAGGGAGACGCCTGTTTCGCCTGTTTCTGCTCAGTCGCTGCCACTGGGGAGCCGCTCTGCCTGGCCGCTGTGCGATGTGCGAGCCAGGCCTCTGCAGGCAGCGCTTCTCCCGAACCGGTGGGTGGGCGCGGCGTCCCCACGGTCCCAGACTCGTCCCCACGGTCCCAGACTCGGGGCAGCCTGAGGTCGGCGCACACAGAGTCCACCACAAACTCGGTCCCCGAAAACCGCCCCTCCCAGCCTCGGGCTCTGGGCTCCGCCCGCCCTCCGCGTCACCCTGCGTTTGCCCTCCGTCACCCCATCTCAGAGTTCAAGGCCCTTTCCCAGTCCCCTCATCCACCACTGCTCGGTGTGCAGACCACAGCGTGGCCGTCTCTGCAGACCTGCTCCCAAGCCCACGCCCCTGGGGACAGGCGTGGACCCGCCTTGCTTCCCCTCCCGTCACGCCAGGGCGACGGCCTCCTGGACCTCCCATGGCTCCTCCCTGGACGGTGCAGGCCGGCGGACTCTGTCTCCCCACGGCTCCCCCCAGCTTGGACCCGGCCGCGCCCGCCCCGGGCTGCTCTTCTCGCTGCCGCCGCCCCAGTGCAGCCGTGCGGCCTCCGCTGCCGGCTGGGGTCCGCCCGGCTGGGCACCATGACCCTCCCTCACTGTCGTCTGGACCCTCTGCTCCGTCTCCCTGAGGCCTCGTGGGGCAGCTCCCACGGGACACCTCGAGGGCCCCGGGGCGCCTCCGCAGGCAGCAGCGTGGCGATGACCAGAGCGGCGGGGACAGTGGCTCCTATAGCCCCCAGCCCCGTCTGCTCCAGGGGGCACGTGGCCCTGACGCCGCCCCCTTCCACGTGAGCTCTCCCTGCGTTGTGGCCTCAGGCCTGGAGCCCAGGGAGGGGTGGGGTGCCGGGAGGAGAGGGCGCCCCTGTGGCGGAATCGGGGGAGGGAGCTCCTCCTGTGAAGGGGTCTGTCGTCACTGATGCCCGCCGGCCCCCATCGCCGACCCTGCGCCCCCCAAGGCCGGTCGGTGCCTGGGCTCTGCTTCCCGTCTGCAGGCTCCTCAGCCTCCGACCGGCGTGGCCCATGGGAGCCGCCGTGGATGAATCGACCGACAGGGACCCTGAGATTCTTGAGGATGCTCATTTGTTCAAGATGGAGGCGGCTGTCTCCACGGGAACCAGCCCCTCTCCCTCCCCCTCCTCCTCCCTGGGCAGGGATCGCTGGGGCGGCTGTGGGGAGGAGGCTGAGGGCAGTGGCTGCCTGGTTGCAGGGCCCCCCCCAAGTGCAGGGCGTCTGTGCTGGCCACCCACCCCCGTTTCCATGCCCTCGAGACCTGTTCTGAAAGGCCACCACGGGAATGTGGGGTTGCAGCTGCTGGACTGTGACCGCCACTCTGCCTGCTCTGGTGACCCTGCCGTCAGCCGGAGCAGCTTTCTGGGAGACGCGGCGATTTCGGCTTCCCTCTGCGAAGGAGTGTCGGTCGAAACGCTGGGAGCCCTCACAGCGCTGGAAACCAGGCGCAATGGTTGTGCCCTGGGGTCCTGGGTTGTGTGTATGGGGGGGAGCGCCCTGGGCGTCGGGTGGGCGGGCACTGGAGGAGTGTCGGCGTCCTCTCCTCCGTCCCGCCCTGTCCCATCGGACCCACCAGCAGCGCCTCCGGGTCCCGAGAGCCGAGGCCCAGGGCAGGGACCACGGAGCAGCCCCTTTGAAGGAAATTCGAGCGTCGGTTCCGGAAAAGCCCGGCCCCCCCCTTCCCCTTCACCTTGGACTCCAGGCACCTTGAGGATCGGCAGACAAAGCGTGTGCCGCGTGGCTGAAGGCAAGTCCACTGGCTCACGCAGGTCGCCGACCAGCCAGGGTTTAATCACACGAGGAACACTGGCTTATCTGGTCCTCCCGAGACCTCCCCGGGTGATGGACAGGTCGGCGTGGGCCCAGCGACCGGCCGGCAGACAGTCCCCCGTGGGGCCCTCGTGGGCAGGAGCTCCTGTGAAATACCCCGTAGGCTCCACGGAGGCCAGGAGCCGCGGGCACACGTTCCAGTTCCGTCCAGGGTGCACTGCCCTCTGAGAAAAGCCACCCGTGGCCCGCCGGACGGGACGTCAGAGACCACCCACCAGACCTCTCTCTCCCTCTTGCAGCTGGGGCAGCCGGCCCCCGTGGCCGCTTGGAGGCAGGCAGTCCCGGGGGGGGGGGCGCTGAGCCCCTCACGCTGTTGCAGCCATCGTGCATGGGGGCCCGGGGCCACGGCGAGGGAGCCCACAGCACAGACACGAAGGGGCCCGTCACGTGGACTCGGGAGCTGACGGCTCGGCGGTTAGGGAAGCAGGAAACGCGCTGTGTCCTTCCACATGAAGTGGGGCCGAGTGGGGTCGGCGTCCTGCAGAGCGGGGCACCCGCCGGGCCGGAGTTGTGCCCTGTGGTCCCCGGGACCTGGGTGTCCCGACGCCCAGAGCCCGTTTTCAGGCTGTGACCCGTGTCCCCAAGTCCCCCCTGCTCCACGGAAACACCCCGAGCCCCCGCTGCGGGCTCCCCCCGCCCCCAGGTCTGCATGCGACCTCCCAAATGCCCAGAACTACGTCGGCTGATCACTTTACTTGATTTTTAAATGTGTAAGCAGGGTTATGCTTGTAGGAAAATACAGTCTGATTTTGGTTTTCGAGGTGCAAACACACACGTGTGCATGTTGCTGGAGTTTTTGCTAATGTTTTATTTCCAATTTTTTAATCCCCTTTCCTTAGGAAAATGGGATCTTTTCACACAGTTGTCCTTCTCGAAAGGAAGCCGATGCCGGCTTCTCGGAGTGATTTCAGATCATTCCCTGTTTTCGTGTGTCCCGGACGGTCTGGGAAAGTGCGGGGTCGTTTGGTGCTCACAGGTGGGCTCCACCTCACCTGCTCACAGCTGGGCTCCACCTCACCTGCTCACAGCTGGGCTCCACCTCACCTGCAGAATACTTGACGCTGGAGATTCTTGGTGGGAGGTGTGCTGCTGATTCGACTTCTAACGCTCACAGGACTGGTCTAGTTTTCTCTTTCTACTCGAGTAAATTTTTGGAATCGTATTCTTCTAGGAATCCAGCCATTTCATTGGCGATTTCAGAGGTCTCGGCACAGAGCTATTTATATTCGCGTCGTCTGATCTCCTTGGATTGCGTTCTGGGGCACTCGGCGGCCCCTGGTGTTATTTAACCGGTGCCCCCTCTGTTTTCCGGATCATTCGTACAAGAAGGTTTTCCGGTCTTTTCCTCTCTTTAAGTCTTTGGATCTTGGTCTCTGTTAGAGCCTTTTCTTATGTTGTTAATATTTGTTCTTTCTCTGTGCTTTTTCTATTCGGTTCACCCTCACGGATTCAGAGTCCGCTCACCAAACCCAAACCCACTCCTCCTCCGACAGCGAGGGTTCGGCCGCCCCCTGCCCCCCCTAGGGAGCATGGCTGGCCTCCTGCCCTGGGCGGCGCCCGGGTGCCTGGTTCTCAGAACTGGGCATCAGGTGGACACTCGGCTGTCGTTGGCCAGTGAGCCCTGCGGACCTCGTTGACCTTGCTAGGGGGACCCAGTCCTCGCCCGTGACCCCCGCTGGGTGGGACTCAGCGCAGGCGAACACAGAGTGGGCGGGGCCCGGCTGCTTCGGTTGGAAGAACCTCCTCCCCTGAGCACACGGACGGGGCAGCCGCTCCGCACCCCTCCCCGGCGGGGTCTGCCCAGCTCCGTCTCCGTCCAGCCCAGACGCTGGGCTGCGCAGGTGCCACGGAGCCACCGCCAAGCGGTGACAGCAGCGATCACCGAGAGCCGGGGCCGGGGCAGCCAGCGTGGGGGCCCCCGGCACAGGGCGCCGCTGCTCTCCACAGCACAGGGACGCCCGCTTCCCTCCCCAGGGGGCGCTCGGGGAGCCTGGGCACCACGGCAGGGGGCGAGGGCACCTTCGTCAGCCTTCCTTCCCTGGGGAAGTGACGAGTGACGAGGGAAGTGACGGTGGTGGTGACGCGTCGGCCCTGGTGACAGCTGGTGCACACGAGAAGGAGGCCGAGGACGGGAGGTGACGCGTCCGAGACCACGCGGCAGCTGCGGCAACGCCACCCTCTCAGACCCCGCACCTCGTTCCCCTGCCCACGCGTCGCCGTCTGCAGGTCCTGTCGGCCCCTGGTCCCAGCGGGAGACGTGGCCAGGCTGCCCGTCGGGCTCGGGCTGTGGTGACGGGTCTGGTCACAGCGCCAGCCCGTGCGTCCTGACCGGGGGCCGCGGCTCCGGGGACAAGCGGGCACCTGCACAGCGGCCAGGCCCTCGGGGCCCTGCAGACCGGACTCGGGCTCGGTCTTGGCCCGTGAGCCGCGAGAAGCCGGGGACACGTTTAGACGCGGACTGCTTGCTTGGCTCCGCTGCGTGTCGTCCCCATCGCCGCGTGCCCAGCGGCTCACAGGGCGGGAGGCCCTCCCCAGGGGGCAGAGTGCGGGCAGGGGACAGCCACGGCGGGGGGCCGGCAGCGGGGGTGGGGGCCAGGGGAGGGTTTGCAGCTCCGGAGGGGGCCGGAGAGGGCAAGGCGCTCTGTGCCGGCTCCCCAGAGCCCTTCTTTGGAGAGCAACGTAGGGAACCAGCCTCCTGCTGTGAGCTCCCCCCACCCCCCCGCCCCGCCGGCCCTCTGCCTCCAGAGGCCCTGGAATCTAACCTGGAAAGTTTTCCAAAGAACTAGCATGTCACCTTCAGGTCTGTCATTTCAGTGATACACACACCACACACATACACACACGTGTCTTGCTTTGGCCTTAACAGCCTGATTTTTATCTTTTAAATTCGATACGTTGTCTGGGCCTGGGGTGCAGGCGAAATACCGAGTGTAACCCTGGGACCTTTCTCCTTAGCTGTGTTTGATTCCTAAACTCGCCGCCGTTTCTTCCCCGACTGCAGCCCTCACACGGGTTCATACAAGGTGAGAAAGTCTCGAAGAGTCGTGGGGGGGGGGTGCGCCTGGGCTCTCGCCTCGTTTGGGAGCCCCGTTTGCCCGGGAGCCGGGACTGTGGGGGTGTGGCCTCCAGGACAGGACGGGGTGTCCCTTCCAGGGCTGTCCACTGGGCGTGCAGGACGGCTCGGAACACGGCCAGTGGCTCTGAGCCGTGACGTCTCTCAGACGACACACCCTTGCCTCTTTCTCCGTGTGAGTGGCAGCGCCTCAGAATCACGGGGAAACGTTCACACAGCGCACAGTCGGGACCCTGCAGTCTTCAGCCGAGCAGCCGCCAGGCCTGGCCGCGCCGGCAGGTCTCTGCGCAGCCAGGGACCCCCGCGCCACACGCCTGCCTGGGTGTGCATCCCGTCGTCTGACTCGCCTTTGCCTGAGAGACCGGCTCGTGTCTCTGCCATGAGAAATGCAGCAGCCCGAGAGGCTGACAGTCCCACCTTCCCCGGCCACCTGCTCTCCCCGGAGCCCGCGGGTCCACTGTGCGCTGGGCGGGCCTGCCGCGCTGCCCCCCCCACTTGCCCTTGGGGGCTTCCAGATGGCCCGTCTCGCACGTCTCTCGGCGCGCCGCGCGGACCCTCGCCTGCGACACCGCCCCCCGGGGCACTGCATTTCCTAACGGAGGTAAAAACGGTTTAAAAGCCGAGAGGAAGTCGTGGTATCGGGCCAAAGCCCAGTTCCATCCAGGCCTCTGAACTCACGGGAGCTCGTGGGGGGGGTGCTTCCGGGTCTCCTGTGTGTGTGTGTGTGTGTGTGTGTGTGTTTGTGTGTGCACGCACGCCTGTGTGTGTGTGGACAGGTCCCGGGTGGCCGGGGGTGGCCGTGCTCACAGCTGAGCTCGCGCCCCGTGAGCAGACGTGTCCTGGACTGTGGCCGCGGTGACTTCTGTCCACGCCGGGCCCAGAACCCGCTGGTCCGTCCCAGCCCAGGTCCCAGCCACAACCCCTCGTGGCAGCTCTCTAAACCTGTTTTCCTCTCTTCCGTGGCGATCCGTTCTCCGGTGTCATCGGGCCAGGGGACAGCTGGCAAACACTTCGATGCAGAAAATGCCAACCTCCTTCCTCCAAAACCAGTTTCGCCGCCCCCAGGAACTGCCGTGCGTTGGAACAGCAAAGACATATCCTCGCCCCAAAGCCCGGTCTCGTTCGCTGTTTGATTTTTTTGTCCTTGCTGGTTTCCTCTGGCTATAGTCATAGGCTATGGGACATGCCCAGGTGAGCAGGACATAGTTCACGCAGTCACGCTCTGTTTGGAAGTCCCCCCAGCGGACTGGCCATCGCGGTGTTTCTCTCTCTCGCTACGGTTGCGTTCATTCCGGTGGACAGTCACGCGTGTGCTCAAATGCGCTCTGTTCTCTGAAGCCGTGGTCGGTCGGTACGTCCCCTGGGTTCTCTCGCATGTGGATCGGTGTGGCCGGAGCAGGATTCGTTGAGACGAATTTACGGCTCGCGTCTCCGGAGTCGATGCACCGGCGCGCCCCCTCCGGGCTGCCCGCCCTGCTGTCTTCTGAATCACGGTGCTCGCAGGGCCGAGCCTCCAAAAGTCATTTAGGGCCGTATGGGCCAGCCTCCTGCAGAAGTGTTTGGAAAGTGAAATGTCGGCCGCGCGTATCATTTTCATTTTCTTTTCCACCGACGTGCCCCCCACAGACACCGCAGTGATGGAAACACGGGTGTCCGATCGTCACCCGCAGCCCGGAAGCCCGGCCCCCGCTGGAGACACACCTGCCCGGTTCGAGCTGCGGGACGGCCGCCCCTGCCCCGCGCAGACCGGAGCCCCGTGCGCGGCGGCCTCACGCTGGCGAGGGTGCGTTCTGGTTACCGGGGTGTCGTGCACACACAGCGGTGCGTGTGCCCTGGGAAAAAGTCTGCATTTGACCCGCCTCTGGGTGCAAGGGTGTGAAGTCAGGGTTCATAGGCCTGTATTCTTAAATAAAGTCAGACCTGGGCTTTTCCGGACCGCGGTAGTGTTGGATCCCCTGATTTCAGGATAAACAACGAAGCATAAAAATTCAGTCAGGGTCAAGACCCTCTCTAGAGCTGTGACATAATGCTGACTTTTTACCACTTCAGAAAGGGCTAAATGATTTTGGGAACTCAGACATTTTAAAGTAATGAAGTGTTTACCGAATGGTGGTTCCCCCCCACCCCCAGGGATGAGGGCTCCGTCTTTGACCCACAGTGTCCCCCTTCGCACTGAGTGATGCCGGCCCTGAAGGGGCCCCACCCCTTCCCCGGAAACACTGGGGTGTGCGGGGAGGGGGAGGGGGAGAGGATCACCCAGGTGGCTGACGCCCATCTTGGCCAGCTTCTCGGGGTGATAGGTGCGGGCCAGCACTGGACGCCATCATGAGGGGCAGTGTTTCACCCTGATGCCCCCGATCGGGGAACCCCAGCGCCCCCCCTGCTCCCACGGCCGTTCGCCGTGTCTGAGCTTGCGGCTGCTTCCCCCAGGTCCGTCGTCCATGGTGACGTCATCCGAGGGGACACCCACCGCAGGGCGAAGGGGGGCTCTCGGGGCTGAAACACGATGTCCCCGAGGGATGAGTCCGCAGGGGCGGGGGGACCGAGGGAGGGTCGGGCAGGCAGGTGCTCGGGTCTGATGGCCCCCCAGCCCCCCAATGCTGCTCTGTGCTCCGTCCCTTCATTCACACGTGCCGTCGGAAACCCGGGCACGTGTGTGGCGGCTGCTGAGCTTGAACGGGGTACGTGCCCGAGGCTACGGGGGGATGGGCAGTGGTGTGCAGCGCCTGGCCCTCGGACCCGGAGCGTGGAGTTCGGGCGTGAGCCCCTCCGGGGAGGGGGGAAGCGCGACCCTGGACACCCCCTCTGGGGCTGCTGCGTGCGGCTCCTGGCACCGTAGTTAGAGGAGGAGGAGGTGCGCACCTGCCGCCCAGGTGACTCTCCGAATCTGTCAGCTCCAGGGCTCACTCCCGTCCGTCTTCCACGTGCCAGCGGTCCGCCGTCTATGGAGTCGGGGCTGCTGTTCGCCACGACGCCCGGGCTCACGGCAGCCATCGCGGTGTGCAGACGGCAGCCACGTCGTCAGACGGGGAGAGGGCAGGAGGCACAGCGGCCGGTGGGCGCGCTGACGACAACAAGGCTGGGGGGGCCCTCAGAGCAGTCGGGGGGGGGGTCTGTCTGCCTGGTTATGCGCACGCAGAATGCCCAGTCACCGGGAGCGAGACAGCGCTCAGGGTCTCGGTGTCTCGTGGGCGGCCTGCCCGCAGCCACGGGAAACCTGCTGTCCTCCATCGTGGTCACCACGCCCGCGCCTGGCTTGCGGACACCCGTGCGGCACCCCTATCTCACGACAGGGAGAGGCACACGACCTAACGTCAACCACGCAAGCAACACGGACATCACTGCCGGCGAGCGTGAAGCCCACGGAGGCCCGAGGGGGGGCCACACGAAAAGTGTGAGATGAAAGGCGGGCGACTCTCGGAGCCCAGGCAGACCCCCGGCGGACCCCCGTCCCTGGCAGACAGCAGGCGGCCAGCGCAGCGAGCTGGGCCATGGCCTCCCCAGGTCCCCACGTCCCCGGAGCCCCGGGAGCCCCTGCAGGTGGCACACCCGGGTCTCCTTCCCGGGGGGCACGCAGCAGCAGCAGGAGGTGCTCCAGGGGGAGAAACCTGGGGCAGGCGGAGGCCCGACGGCAGGGCCGCGTGGGGGAACGGCACTCGCCGCGGGTTCGGGTGCGGGCTGGTGCATCCCGTGCGACTGTGTTTTCCCGACGGGCGAAGTGCCCTGTGGTCGTTTCCACACGGTGTTAACGGGGCACGTTTACTGCACTCAAAGCTGTCGCCGTCTCAGCTCACACGCACCTTTCTGTCTGCTATTCTCTCTCCGTGTGCTTTTGTTTTGCTTTTATTGTTCGTCACTGGGCTACACATATTATGCCCAAATGCCCCATATTTCAGGGGGAAATGAGGGCATTAAAATGATCCTAACCTCAGCAACTCCACAATGTGTTCCTTTGATATTTTTAAAAACCGGAATTATACATTCACCTAGATTTTAAAAATCTGCATGGTTTTGAGGAGAAATACCAGACGGATGTTTTACCCTCAGAAAAAGCCAGGTTCCACGTTTAGTTAGTTATTCTGCTATTTATCCACGGATCTGATCTTTGCTACTACGTTTGTGGATCACATTCCCAACCTCTATTTTTGGTGTTTCCCACGGAGATGTTACCGGGTGACTCCCCCCTTCTGGGCGAGGATTCGGTCTCCTGTCCCCACTCTGGACCCAACCAGGTCCCCACCCAACCCCCAGCACCGGGTCCATCACGGTTTTGAGAGAAATCACCCCGGGCCCACTGCTCCTCCCCACGGGAGGACCACTCACCATGGAGGCTAACAGGTGTGATGGCCACTGGCCCTTCTGGTGCAATATTTTGTCCGCTTTCACCGAGAGGCAGTGATTATCTTATTCCTTATTTTCCCAGTTTGTTCCAATGGCTGGTTCAGGCCCTAGCTCTCCCGGAGGACGGTCTCGCTGCCAGGTGGCCTCTGGGCTGCCTCTGCCTCTGACACCCTGTCCGGAGCACCCGGTCCTCCTGCCGCCCTGGACCAGTGTGGGCCGGCGTGGAGACCAACATCCGCCTCCGGGCTGTCGCAGGGTGGCCACTCCGGGGAGCTGTCCTTCCTCACCCTGCTTCCTGGGCCCACCCCTGGCCCTGTCCTACCTGGGTCGCCACTTGAGTTTGGGCGGGGCTGCACTAGAAAGTGACACACCTGTCTCAGGGCTGCAGTCGGCTGCAGGTAACACAAAATGTGACCCGCAGGGCGGGACCGGAGGGTGTGGGTTTGGGTTTTGTGTGCACTTGGCAGGCATCCAGAAGGCAAGTTCAGGCCGGGTGTGGGGTCTGCTGCCGCCAAAGCCCCTCCCCGCCCTGACGGTGCTGTCCCTGGCTCTGCTCCTGAGCTCGCTCCTGCGTCCCAGGGATGAGGAACAGAAGCTTCTAGGACAGGACTAGCCTGTCCTCTCCTTCGGGAGGGGGGGAAGGAGACCTCCTGGCCCCTCTGCCCCCACCCCCACGAGGTAGGTGGCAGAGGCTCCTGGGTGCTGGGATGGCTTTGGGTGCTTCCCTGCGGGCCTGTCCGTGAGGAAGGTGGGCAGCGGGGTGTGGCCAGCAGGTCCCCTGCAGCTGCACGTCTGTGACTTAGTCCATGACTGACGACTCTCATGCTTCGTTGTTCGTCTGACGGGAGAAAAGGCTGGAAATCACCTCTCGCCAGCATCTTGCAGGGGAGTGGACTTCCGGTCAGGATGGAGGCATAGGTAATCATGATCCATCTCCTCCCACAACCACAGCAAAGATTACAACTAGACTATGAAAAACCGGCACCCGGAATGGCCAGAAAACTGAGCTGCATGGAAGTCCGACAGCCCAAGGATTGAGGGATTCTCATCCACCCAGATAAGTAGGAGGGGCAGGGACGTGGAGATGGGCAGAGAGGCCTCTCGGAGGTGTGGGGATGTGGAGGGAGCAGGCCCACACCCGCCGTGTGGTGGGCAAAAGCCGGGAGTGGTACCTCAGGGGTCAGATCTCAGTAGCGGGGGATCCTAGCCCCCACCAGACCACCCAGCCCGGGGTTCCAGGGCCAGGAGGACATGTCCCCATAACTTCTGGCTGCACAAACCAGTGAGGGCTGGGGTGGCAGAGGAAAACGGGAGGATTCCCAGGAGTCTCCTGTTAAAGGGCCCGCATGGGCTGAGGACTGAATGCAGACTCATGTCACCTGGGCGCCAGCATGGGGCACCGGCGTGTATGGGGAGAAGTGACTGACATCAAGGCAAGTGCTGGGAGACGGCTCCCCACCCCCCAGCAACACTCCAGAGGCCAGGCAGTGGCATTGTCCCCTCTCTGAGCCCTCCCCAGCAACAGCCACAGGGCAGCGACGCCATGTCAGAGACCCTACCAACCTGGTTCACACGGTGTGTGGCATCCGATCAGCTAAGGCTCCACAACAGGCCACGCTGCTAACACAGGCAGGCAAAGCAGCTCAACGTGGTACACGGAAACAAACACAGGGAGGCTGCCCAAGTGGGCACACAAAGAAACATGGTTCAGATGAAAGAACAGAACAAACCCCCCAAAAGAACTAAACAAGTTGGAGATAGGCAGTCAATCAGAGGCAGACTTCGAAACACTGGTTACCAGGATGCTCAAGGAACTCACTGGGCACCTCAACAGCGTAAAAAAGACCCAGGCAGGAATGAAGATGACACTAAGTGAAACAAAGAAAAATCTACAGGGAACCAGCAGTGGAATGGATGAAGCCAAGAAATATATCAACGATGTGGAACATAAGGAAGAGAAAAGCATTTGATCAGAACAGCGAGGGGAAAAAAGAATCCAAAAAAAGAATAGGTTAAGCAGCATCTGGGACAACTTCAAAAGCACCAACATTCACCTCGTAGGGGTGTCGGAAGGAGAAGAGGAAGAGCAAGAAATTGAAAACTCATTCAAAAAATAATGAAATAAGACGTCCCCAGTTTGGTGAAGGAAATAGACACACAAGTCCAGGAGGAACAGAGAGTCCCAAACAAGATGGACACATTGAGGACCACAGCCAGACACGTCATAATTAAAATGCCAAAGGTTAAAGATGAAGAGAGAATCCTAAAAGCAGCAAGAGAAAAGCAGACAGTTGCCTACAAAGGAGTCCCTGTAAGGCTGTCAGCCGATTTCTCAGAAGAAACTGTGCAGGTCATTATGGACTGGCAAGAAGTATTGGAAGTGACAAAACGCCAGGACCGACAGCCCAGGCGACTCTCTCCAGCAAAGCTATGATTTAGAGTCAAAGGGCAGGTGACGTGCTTCCCGGACATGATTACGCTAAAGGGTTAGAAATGCACAATCTTCCCTCATCGTCCTGACGATGCCGTTTTTTGAACTGTTCTTTCGAACCTGAGTTTCCTAAAGGGTCCTGGGGTTTCCTTTTCCCTTGCGTCCAGGCCTGTGCTCAGATGGCTGCAGACACCCCTCCCCCCCTTGAAACCCCGGGTGATGGGCCCTCCCCCTCCTGCAGGGGCCTCCCCGAGGGGCGGGCTGGCTGAGCACCTTGGTCAGGGAACGGCAGGCCGAGCGCCCGCGTACCTCCTCCTGAGTTTCTCGTTCTTCTTAGTGGAAAAACCTACAAATCTCCACCTGTGGAGCCCAAGCCCTTCTGCCGTGGCTCTAAGGAGGAAGTCTGGGGATTCACCCCAGGGTGCAGTCCCCTCAGTGCCCCCCACACTGTTTCAGCTCGGGGACTGCCCCCCTGGGGCTGGACGCCCGCCCCCCCCGAAGGGGACACCTGGTCCCGACGGCTGTGGGAGCCCGACAGCTTCGCCCGCCCGCCCGCCCGCCCGCACGGCGAGCACACGATCTACAAGGAACGTGGCTGCTTCTCAGAAAGGCTTCTAACGCTGCCTCTAACCTCAGCCACCTCTGTGCCAGCCTCCAGGGCGTGTGAGCCCTCCTTCCCCGGCCCTTCTGGGGTCCTGTGGCCCGCAGCTGCCCCCTCCAGGTGCCCTGCAGATGGGGCTTAGCTGTGAGGAGCGGGGACAGTGGCCAAAACCCACATGTTGCCCCGCTCCCACGACTTTGTCACCGTCACCCTCCCACCAGTTTCCCGGGTCTTGTCTCCTCGGGTCTGGGCTGTCCCATCACCCTGTGCTCTCGCCCCTGCGGCTTAGACAGGAAGGGGTCACGGCCGGGGTCACTGCGGGGTCACAGGAAGGGGTCACGGCCAGGGACAGAAACGTTCATTTGCTTTCTTCTTGGTGATGCCCCGCACAGTGCTGAGTTGTCTTGGACGTCACTCGAAACAGTTTTGTTAGGTCGTGTGGTGACAGCCGTCATGTCAGTGTGCATTTAAAAAATGAACTTCCCAAAATGGGTGAATTTTTGTGTGGCCATTTTAACATTGAAGATGGAAGAAAATACGTAACATTTTTGGCATAGTATGCCTTATTATTTCATAAAAGGTAAAACCACAGCTGAAATACAAACAAAGAGACTCATGCCGTGTGTGGAGAAGGTGCTGTGACGGAGTGAACGTGTCAGAAGCGGTTCGCAGAGTTTCGTGCTGGAGGTTTCTCTCTGGACGATGCGCCCCAGTCGGGTGGACCGGCTGAAGTTGATAGCAATCAAGTCGAGACGTGGATTGGGAACAATCAGTGTTCTACCACGTGGGAGACAGCCAACGTCCTCAAACTATCCCAATCGATAAAGTTATTGGTCAAAATGAAAAACGTGCCTTTTACGGAGAAACCTAAATCGACTTTTCGGCCAACCCCACATTTACCCACTTTTAAACACCCACTTCCCTTCCTCCTCCCCTCACCTCTGGGCCCCTCCTGCCTACGCCCCCCACGGACAAGCAAACATCCCTCAGCTGTCAGCCCAGGGAAGAGCGTGGTCCCCCTGCCCCCCAACTCCAACACCCGTCTCGGCAGCTCACGTCTGAGGTGAGAGGGCAGCAGCGTTTACAGGGCAGCCCCCCCAACCGGAACGTGCCCGGGGAGTACGAAGAGAAGGGGGGGCGGGGCGGGGCTGATTCTTTACAGCGAGGCTGGCCCCCGCCCGGGGACCTCCCAGGCTGTGACGGTCTCACCCGCAGTCCCTTGTCCCCAGACCAGGACCTTCCTCCGGGCTGTGTGCGTCCTGGGACTCCGCCCGCCCTCGACCGCCAGCCCACCTCTCCGCCCCCCAGGCCGCACGCCACATCGACTCGGGGGCTCTCGGTTTTCCTGGCTCCAGCTACCAGCTCTCCCTGTGCTCTCGCAGGGCATTTTCTTCCTAAAAATAACCCGGGAGCTCTTCACACTCCTGAGGAAGGTCAGCAGGTTTGTGGGGGCAATGAAAGCCGTCTGAAGGCACAGACCAAGACTTCCACACTCTGCTCGTGGGCGGCAGCATCAACAGTACGTCGGCCTCGACGGGCTGGTCCAATATTCACGCCCCCGTCTCCTGGGGAAACGGTCCCGGGGAGCGCCGGGCGCCACGCTGCACCCCCGCCCCCAGGGCCTCCGGAGTCCACAGCCGGAAGTCGGTGCCCGCTGACCGCCTTCACGCACTTCGCCCCAGCTTGTGGTCAACGCTTTTGGAAGCTGGTGTTTAGGAGTAAGAAATAGAGAGACCCTGGCTGGCGTAGCTCAGTGGACTGAGCTCGGGCTGTGAACCAAAGTGTCGCAGGTTCGATTCCCAGTCAGGGCACATACCTGGGTTGCAGGCCACGGCCCCCAGCAACCGCACATGGATGTTTCTCTCTCTCTCCCTCTCTCTCTCTCTCCCTCCCTCCCCTCTCTACAAACAAACAAACAAACATAGAAGAGTCAAAACTAGATTTATATTTTATTAAAAAAACCCACATAACCGGTCCCCCTGGAGGACGACAGGGAACAAACCAGTTCTCTTGGCCGCAGCAAGGAGAAGGCCCCCCCAGCAGTCGCTCTGCCTTTGCTGTGTGACGTCTGTCAGGGGCCAGACGGCGGGAGGGGGGGCCTGTCCTTGCGGGAACATCCCGTCCGGCTCAGCAAACGTCCGGCGTGTCGTGTATGTGTGTGCGTCCCGACTTCCAAATTCAAGGCGGTCACGCGTGGGAAGTGTTCCGTGGAGTCCGTGGTACACCAGTCCCCGCTCTCACCGGGAATGCTGGACCCGGCTGAGGGAACCTGGCAGATTCCGTGAGAGTTTTCAAGCCTCGCTGGAAACCCTCGGTGTGGGTAAATGTGTTCACGTTCACGTGCGTGTCCCAGTGTAGGCACTGTAGGGCTGTAAACAAGAAGACGTGTAATTTCCTGCTGGCCCAGTGCTCGCAGGTGTTTTCATGACAGTGTGACTGCAGGCACGAGACAGCTGGGCTCGCTCAGGCGCCCGGCCCTCCGCCCCCCCAGCCCTCTGCCCCCCCTGGGCCCCCCCCCCGCCCCCGGGCACACGGGCCGTATCGTCTCCCATTTCCCCAGCGAGGCGTCACTGCGGCCATTCCCAGCCGTCCCACCTCCGTCCGAAGACCGGGGACAAGACTGGTGGACTCCACGGGGGAGTCTGTCGCCAGCACAGGGGAGAAAAGCTCAATTTCTTTCTTTTTTAAAAGACTTTTAAAAAAGATTTTATTTATTTATTTTTAGAGAGGGAAGGGAGGGAGAGAGAGAGAGAGAGAAACATCAATGTGCGGTTGCTGGGGGCCGTGGCCTGCAACCCAGGCATGTGCCCTGACTGGGAATCGAACCTGTGACATTTTGATTCACAGCCCGCGCTCAATCCACTGAGCTACGCCAGCCAGGGCGAAAAGCTCAATTCCAAACAGCATCGATGGTCTACAATGTCTGTCTCTACATATGTGTGTGTTGACGTTAGTGAGGATCCCTAAAAATCAACCAGAATGCTCTTCCCAGGCCCCTGATCTGCACCGGCATTACCGACACAGAGAGCTCAGAGCAGACCCTGGGAGGGGCCGGGAGGGGCCGCAAGAGGTGGTGGCTGGGGCAACGGGAAGCAGTCTGGGACGGGACTGGCGGGGAAGCCGAATGCCTCTGGAGCGCAGGGGGTTATGGGCAAGAAGATTCGAGATAAAGTAGGGCCCTCTGGCTCCCTCTGGCTCCCTCTGGCTCTTGGGCTCCTCCCCTGGAAGCCGCCTGGACGGTGCCGCTGCTGCTGCCCGTGCTTCCCCACAGACAGTGCCCTGGGTGGAGGGAACTGGGGCGCAGCCCAGGGGTGGGCCGGCCTGGCCCAGGGCGGTGGGTTATCCCCTGGGCGTCCAGAGGGGGTGGCTGTGAGGCAGACACCGGCCGCTCCCGCAACACGGGGCGGCTCTGGTGTCTGACGCGGTTCCGGTTTGTGAGCTGACCCTGCAGAAACAACGTAGCTAAACACAAGCAGGGGAGCGAGGGGGAGCCCGGGTGCTCCAGAGTGAGCCTTGTTGGACAGCTCAGGTGACGAGCGCCTGTGGGGGGCTGTCGTCATCCCCCCGACTGGGAAGCTTCTGGATGCAGACCCCTTTCCTTTCCCACCAGACCCTCACCCTGGGGCTCGGCCGTGAGGGGGGTGGGGGCAGCGGGACCCCACTCCTGTTCGGTAACATTATTGTTTCAAACTCGTTAGCTCGTATCTCAGGCCGGGAAACACACAAGTCCCTTTTGCCCCAGTTGCACGACTATCGGGCGGACGACGTGAGGATGGAAGACGCGACACAGAGACTCCAGACCCAGGACGACTCCGACGGGGGCAGGGGTCAGGGGTCCGGAGCCGGGGGCGGGGGGCGGTGGCTCGCCGGGAGCCTGGGGGGGTTTGTGAGTGCGGTGGGCTGCCACCAGTCCAGTGAATGCCATTCTGCTTTCGTGGACTTTCAGGTCGTGTTCCGGAAATCGTGAACTTGGAGATGACATAAATGTCTCTTGTAGATTCTCTTCATTGGCTGGTGATCATCTAAATCCTCGATTCTCAGAATTACACCGGGGACACTCTATATTTTTGCCAAAAAACGACCAGCTGTGTAAAATCGGGCCAACTCCGCAGACGCACCGGCTCTCTGTACAACCTGGAGGTGGACGCGTCAGGGCCCCATGGCTCTGGGCTCCCCCCGCCCCGACCCGTGTCTGCCCACACGCAGCAGCACGTCCGTCGGAGCCGCGCCGACGAGGCCCCGGGTGCCCCTGCGAGGCCGTGATCCGGTCGGACCGGCCGGTTCTCGGGCCACACAGCCCGGTCCCCCCCTTTTGCCTGTAAGTGTGCCCCCTCCCCAGCTCTTCTCCGCGACGAGACCCTGGGCTCCGTCCCGCCCCTGGCCCCTGGGTGCCGTTCGGCGGTGGGGGGGCCCTTTGCAGAGCGAACTCCCGGTCACGAAAGCAGGCTTCTCCCTGTCCGGCGAGACGCTGTTCACACTGTAACAGAGTGCCCCTCATCTCGCACGTGTTGTGCCCCCGGGGTTTTCTCGGCCTGGCGGGGAGTAACACTCCGCACAGGGCCAGGCTGGGACCCGGCCACGCCTGGGTGCCCGGCGTCCGCCACCCGCCGGGCCGCATCCCTTCCGTCCGGTGGGCCGCCGTGTTGGGTCGGCCTGCGGCTCCACGCCAACCCACACCAGTGCAGACGTGGTTCCGAAGAAAAGCGACTCGGCCACTTCCCGCTCGGCCTGGGCAGCTGAGGCCGGGTGGCGGCCCCCCTCGACACCTGAGGTGTGGGCAGCAGAGTCCGCCCCTGTGTCCAGGCAGGTGACTCGGACAGACGCCCTGCTGGCGCCGAGAGCCCAGCCGCCCCCTGTCCGTGGGAGCAAGGGCTGCAGGCCACTGAGACTGGAAACCCCTGAGGGCCAAAGCCACGCAGTGCCCAGCATCAGGCCCGGACAGACGACAGACGGGCCGGATTAGTCCCCTCTGCCCTGGACTCGGCGACGCCTGCCCTGAGACGGGTCTGCGTTCCCCGTTTATTCCCTCTCACCGATCGATTAATCCATAGAAACGAGCTGCGGAGCTCCCAGCCCGGAGAGGCTTTAGCCTGTGTGGTGCACCCCACGGGGCGGCGAGCAGCCTGTGAGCAGTGGTTTAGGGTCAGGCAGCAGCCCCCTTCGGGGCAAAGCGTCCCACCGTCCGGTGCAGTTACAAACCCCAGGGAGATCGGGAACCCCCGCGGCCTCCGGGGCCCCGGTCCCTGCAGCCGGAAGGGCTGGCTTCGTCGTTTAGGAAACCCCAGTTCACTGCATGCTCCCACGATGCCGCTGCAAGATGCGGCTGCGAGGCCACCTGGCTGGCGGCTTCCCGACTGACATCCCCCCCGCCCCGCCCCCCCAACCACTGCACAACACCAGCCTCTCAGGTTCTGTGGCCTGGCGGGCAGGGGGTGGGCGACCAGCAGGCGAGGCTGGAGGGCCCGCGCTGACACTAGCGCAGGAGGGAGGCCGCCGCTCCCTGCAGCGGAGCCCGTGGGCCTCCCCGCCCCCACCCCGTGGAGAGGACACCGCGTGTTGTGCTCAGCCACGCGGCTGCCGGCCGGACCAGGGAGACACAGCCGTGGCTTCGGGCCCCGGAAGCTGCTGAGGCAGCGCTGAGCCTGTGTGTGCCTGTGTGTGCGTGTACACACGTGTGCACGGGTGCTCGGCCATCTGCGTGTGCCCTGCACCCAACGTGCAACGCCTGTTACAGAGGCGCACACACGCGTGAGGAACACAGTCGTGTGTGTGGACATGTGACTGGAAGTGCCCCGGGTTACTGGCGCCCAGAGACCTGCTGATCCCTCCCGCTGAGGGTGGGGGGCGGCCTGGGGGGGGGGGGGCCCGAGGGAATGGGTGTTGCCCTGCTGGGTGCGGAGAGGCCGTCGGCGCACACGCGTGGACGAGGCGGAGAAGCTCACAGCACGCAACTCCGCACGCGTGTGTCCGGCACGCACACGCACACACTTCCATTTTGACTGTTTTCACAGTGAGTCTGGAGTGTTTCAAAACAGTGACGCATCCTATATCCTGGGCCTCACACAGGGCGCTGGGCCTCGCCGTGTGACCCCCACGCTCAGTCCTCCTGCAGACCGTGTCCTGCGGGCGTCTGCACGGGGACGCCCCGTCCTTTACAAGGGACGTGGAGGCGCCCCATTGTCCTGCAGGCTCAGCCCCGGGCCACCGCCCCCACCCCCCGGGGCAGCTGCCCTTCCTCCCGGGGAGCGCGGCCTCTGAGGAGCCGTCCCCTGTCCCCGTGGCGGGCTGTCTGGGGAGCTCGGGTCGACCAGGGTTGCAGGGACACAGGAGAATCCGGGCTCCCATGTTTTCCAGTGTCTGTGAGTGATCTCTGCTCTTTGCTGCACAGAACATCCGATGTGGCGCCCAATCAGCGGAGGAGGCTGCACAGACGTCACCGGTTCTGTGTGTGTGTGTGTGTGTGTGTGTGTGGGAGAGAGAGAGAGAGAGGGGAAGGGAAGAGCAAGGGAGCAGGGGAGGAGGGGGAGGAGGGGAGAGGGGGAGGAAGGGGGGAGAGGGGGAGAGGGGGAGGGGAGGCTGCACCAGGGCAGCCCCATCAATTTCGGGTTCACGCGGCGGCTCAGGGCAGCAGGGCGGCAGGACAGACCCCATCCCAGGGACAGGAGTGACTAAAGGCAAAAACCCACTTAGGCGCATAGCTTCACATAAAATCCCGCATCTATTACCTAAAGGAATCAAAAAGAGGAAACTTCCACCACAAAACTGAGATTGTTGATAATTCATAGTAAACTGGGTGGGAAAAGTAGAATATATAGAATTCAGAAAAAAAAACAGCAACCCAGTTTTAATTTTAAGCTATTTTTGATGAGATGATAATGGTCTAATTTCCAGAATGCCTTCAAAAAAAAACCCAAAAAACAAAACAAAACCCTGAAAAATTTGGCAGAGATATTGAAAAGATAGTTTTTTTGAGGGCAATCTTAAAGCCATGGCTGAGGATTTGGAAAAAAAAAAAATAGCCGGAGATTTATTTTTATTAGATCTGGTTGGGTTATTGCATCATTCGTCAGCCCCCAGCTTTCTATTCCGATGCTCCGCGTTGCGTAATATCTGGGGCACAGGACCAGGCTGCCGCGGGCGCAGGGGGCGGAAACGGGCTCCTCGGAGGCCGCCTCTGGGTCCCGCTGGGAGCCCGGGGCCCAGGGGGGAGGGGGCAGGGAGAGCTCCCCCTGCCCCCGGTCTGCTGCCGGGCGCAGAGGGGCTGTGGTGGTCTCCTGGGCAGCCGAGGGTGTCGCTGGCCCCGTGACCCCAAGGCTTGCCCGCTGCCCCTTCCCCCGACACAAAGCTGGAGGTGAGTGCGCCTCTGCAGCCACGGGCTGGTCCGGCGGCAGCCGGCCGGCGAGCAGCAGGAAAGGACGGGAGTGCAGCCGCCCGAGCCCCTCTCCTTGGCCACACACACACACGCACACACACGCATGTGCACACGCACACACACACGGGCACGGACGCACACTCCGACCCCAGCTGGCTGAGGGGAAAAAGGGCGCTACCTTTTTAAAAAGCGAGCGGCTGCAAGCCATTATTAGCGAGGGCTATATCGAGCGCCCCGCCAGACAGGCGGCCGGGCTGAGCCCCAGCCCCGCCCAGACATGTGCCTTGCCATTTTCATTTTAATCAGCCGCTCAGGACGGCTGCTGATTCATTTTGCAGGAAGTCCCCCCGGGAGCCGAGGTGGACGCCTGAGGCGGGCGAGAGGCGACGGCATCGGGGCGCGGGCGGGGACGGCAGGAGGCGGGGGGTGGCCGCAGCCGCGTCCCCGGTGTCAACATGGCCACTGCAGCCCCGTCCTGAAACCGAGTCCGTCACAGGGAACACACGAGAGGGAGAGAGAAAGGGAGAAACTGTCACAGCTCGTTTCATTACCCAGCTACGCCCCCGACACACACACACACACACACACACACACACACACTCTCTCTCTCCCCCCAGAACGGCTGGAAATGCCAGCTTCCTGCACAGTCGCTGTAAAATGCAACCTATATACGCATATATATTTTATTTACCTGGTAACTGGCTGGGGCGGATACCTGATTTAGCCGGAGACTTTGATTTGTGGGATTGACAACCTTATTATGCAGTGAGCTTATTATTGATATTATTCTGCTCTCGGTTGCCATGGCCACCTTGTGAGACACATTCAATTTTCTCTCTTCCATCATCATTATCCATGAGGCCATCTGTTGTGGAAAATGAATTCAGCCTCATTTGCATGACTGATAAGCAATTTTTTTTTATCTATTTAACAGAAGGTCATATGCCGGGGATTTGGAGCTCGCGAAAAAAAAAAAAACGTGGAAAGAAAGCGTCTCGGGAGGCTGAGTGGGAGCCGCGCGTGCGGGACTGTGTGCGGAAGCACGGCAGATCCCTCAGGCCCGGGAGCCTATCGCGGGCCTCCCTGGTCCCTGCCCGCCCGCCCGGCGACATTTCCCCCCCGAGCTGCCGCTCCCCACGCAGCGAGAGCCTTCCCCGCGGTCTGCACGCAGCCCCGGTTGTTTTGCTCATTGTTGGTGGGTGTGCTTTCATTTTTTGTTCTCCGGACTGTGGGTTTTACTGTCAGTATCCACCGAAGACACAAGCGGCCCCCCTGCGTCTCCGCGGCGGCACGTTCCGCGCCGTCCTTCCAGCGGGCGGAGGAGCAGGGCTCCTCTCTCGGGGCGTTTCTGAGCCGGCACAGTGCCCCACACTGAGCGAGTGTGACTTGGGAGCGGTTGTGGTCATGGTGTGAGGTATGTGGTGTGCCTGGGGTTAATCCTGTGGAGGCAGCGGACAGGGGCTGTCTCTCCGTGGTGCCGGGGCTTTGCCGCAGTGGCCATTGTCTGCTGCATGTTCTCGTCCCTCTCCCAGCGTGGCCGGGGGCTGCGAGGCTCCCGGGCTGGAGGGCTGGTCACCCACAGAAGTCTCTTTCTAACACAAAGTGGGTGCTGGGTTTGCATGCCTTAGGCGAGGTGTTGTTTGTGGAAAAAACTTGCTGCATGAACGGAACTCGGATGCTGTGCAGACATTGAAACAGGAACTTCCTGGAAACGTTGCCGGATTACTTGGCATTACAGATACAGCGTGTCCCTGATGCAGAGCCTGTTAAAACATTAGATATCTGTGGCGTGGTGTGGTGTTTGCCTGATGGAAAGAAAGTTGACTTACGTTGATGCAATAGACAGACTCCAAGTTTTTTTTTAAACTGTAATCTCAATGTGTGAAGTTCATAATAATGAAACAACATTTAATTTATAACAGAAATGTGTCTTTAATATGATTTAAATTAATAAACTAAAACCCGAGCTGCAAACTGTAGTTTCAAATTCTGAATTTCAAGATTTATTCTAAACCAGAATAAGGCAGAGAAGGTAAATATTCATGTGGCAGGTCCTCAGAACACAGAAGGTCCACTTTGAATGCAGCACTGATTGAGCCGTGACAATTTCTATACCACTAAAAAAAAACCTATGCAACCTATAGACTTTTAAGTTATTTATTCACTTAGAGTAAACACATTTTATAATAAGAGCTTCTTGTTTGTGTTTGTGTTTTTAACCGAACAAAATTCACCTCCTAGACAGAAGTGCCTACACCCCCCCTTCAGACACAAGGGGTCTTCCTAACTGTTCAGTGTCACAGAAGTGACAGCTCCAGGGGCCTGTCTGCCACGGTGACAGAAGTGTGACTAGTTTGAGGAGAACAAGTGGGGTTTGCCCAACCGTCCTTTCCCGTAGCACAGCTCCACCGCATTGCCGCAAGTCCTCACCCCTGCCTGGAGAACTCTGCACGCGGGGGCGGTTGCATGCTGTACGTGGCATTCAGCAACACGCTCCGGAATAAAGAAAGTTTGTTCGTTCTGACTGGCCTAAAGGACAGTGTCTCTCCCACCTCCTCAGGCATCGTCACGGAACGGGCTGCAGTTCCCCTCGGAGCTGAGCGGCCCTAATAAGTTTTCCTTATCAACGCCGTCAGACCGCGGCCGACGTGCCTGTGTGACAGCTCTCACTCGGTGGCACTTTGAACAGGTCCTGACACCGTGTCACAGGCTTCACACGAGCGAGAGCAGCTGTTATATAATCCTCCCCGTTGTAACCAGCCACATGTCTTGCATTTTAGCTGGAGTCTCAGGAAGTAATTCTGTGTGGAGTACTAATGCCACACTCAGAAAGTTAAAAACAGGAAAAGCCTGATCGTCGGGGAAGATTGTGTGCAGTGACATCACTTTGCTCGGAGGGCTCTAGCCTAGGCGGCAGCGGCGTGGTCCCCGGACCCACGTTATGACACCAGAGAGCGTGCCGCCGCCTCCCGCCCCGGGCCTGGGGCCTGCGGGCGGGTGGGTGAAGCAGGGCTGTCAACTTCTGAGACGCCTAGGAGGTGGCTCGGTTGATTTCCCCTCCCCCCCCCCATAAAAAAAAGTTAATTACCAATCTTGGTTGGATTCTTCCTCGCCTCCCTGACATTGACTGCTGCTAATTCACTGATTAATCTCATTAGCGTGATTATCGCAGGATTTGGAGTTGGCGCCCATTGTTCTGCAGACGGTGCGGCCACTCGCCGCCTCATTCAGTGTCGCTGCGATTGTTCAAAGGCCGGTCCAGGGAGCTATTGTGAGCCGGGCGGCTCGCCCTCTCCCTTTCAGCACCGGGAGCTGTCCGCCGCCGATAGCAATTACCTTCAGCGGGGACGGCTCCCCGCTAGCTGGCTGGCAACGTGAAAATGGCTCACTTTCATCACCCTAATCGTTGTCCTCGCGGCGGGGACAGGAGTCGGGGCAGCGTACGCTCGGACGTTGGGAGATGGTGGCAGGAAAGACAGACAATCTCTGTAGCTTTATTTTGCGTGCAAAAAAATTTATCTGACTTTCCAAATTACCACACATGATATGGTATCGTGAAAATGACTTACACATGTATAATTGTGTTTTTTTTTTTAAAAAAAAAACCCATATTGTGGACATGCTTGGAAAACCTACTGGTAGTGAACATTTGTGGGATTCTCGGTAAAAATTTCATTTTTGAAAAGAGGAGTCAGGGTTAGCCAGATGAACTGGTGGGTGGGAAGTCTACATGCAACATGAATTTTAACTTCTCTTGAGTTAAACTTGCATCTCCTAGCAAAAGGTAGGCCAATTTTTTTTTCCAATCAATTTGGTTGGGAGCTGAGATTAGGGAGGAAAGGCTGACAATGTGTGTGTGGCCTGGTGCGTGCAGTGCACAGCAGTTTCTGCAGAAGCAGGAGCTCACACCCGACAGCAGCAGGGCGGCAGGGCTTTCAGCAGGTGGGGGCGTCTCGAGGTTCTGCTGGCACCCTTCCTGCCCCATTTTGTGCCTGACTTGTTTATTTTTTCCCCTCTTGTAAATTTTTATATTTCATAGCTTACTACTGAATCTGCCCAGTTATTTCACTGTCTTATGTGTTATGTCTGTTTTCTATGCCATAATCAATTAGCAAAAATAAATAAAATATTTTGCAACTTCAAAGCTTTTTAAAGTTTTTCTATTTGTTAAACTATACTTCAGATGTACAGTTTTAAATGCACAATCTGATGATCTGTTGATTTTGATTTTCTTTTACAAAAACTTCACACATGTGACAAAATGCAATTGCTTCTCGGTGGAAAATTTATTTTGTTGCCTAAATAATACTTCTGAAGTCTCACATGCAAACAAGATTTCTGCCTGTGCCTGTAAGACAACCTAGTTGGAGGGAGAGGCTTTGTTTTGGATAACATACTATACCCTCTATAAAATACTTTGTTTACTCATGACACATTTTTTTGTGGCTGCATTTTAAACTTCAAACAATGTGACATTTTATTTATTCTCGAATATTGCCCATACTGAAGCCCGCCCAGTGGCAACAAGGGGCCAGGGAGAGGCCCCTGGGTGCTGACCACCCTGTTCCTACACTGGCGTGTGGCTTGGCCACACGTCCCTCCAGCCCGTGGTTGGGATCTCCGACCGTCAGCCGGTTTTTCAGAGGCGCCTGGGGCTTTGCCACAGCGTCTGCCGTGATGCGCAGTCTCCCCGGAGCCCTGCCAGGACGCAGGTGAATGGCAAAGTCAGGAAGAGGGAAGTCCAGTTTTGCTAAATTCTTATAAATAAATTACCCCAGATCATAATTTAACTGTGACTTCTTATTTTAAGGCTCTAAAAACGCCCTCCTCATCAATGCTTTCTCTGGGGGGAAGTGTGCAGCATTCTTCTGAAAAGAGCAACAGAGGATAAGCTCGAACAAAAACTTGAACACGATTAACCCATTTTTCGCCAAGTTTCACCCCACTGTGGTGCTCACCACACTCCCCTGACGGCGACCCACACTCTCCCCCAATTAACCTGCACAGGCAAGACGCCGCCAAGTTAAAGAAGTGTCTGTGTGCGTAATTTTTAAGACTGTCCTCTTGAAGTTATGGGGGGGGGGGTGAATCACATCCAAACAGAATGTGTGGCTGTGATAAAAAACAAATATTTTAAATGGGCATACTCCACACACGAGAAATACAGCCCATAATGATAAACGTGTACAAGGGATGCCACCAAACACGGTACTTTGGTGGTGACTGTACGGTTTTTCTGGTGCCAGATTGTTTCAGGGAGCAGCTAGACAGTCTCCCATCAGCCGGCTGCTTCAGTGCAACATGGTTTCAGTTCGGAGCGTGCTTTGTCTCTCTCTCTCTCTCTCTCTGTCTCTCTCTCTGTCTCTCTCTCTCTCTCCCCCCTCTGTCTCCTGCCCAGTCCCTCTCTCCTGCTCTCTCTCCCCAACTCTGCCCTGTCTGTCTCTCTGCCACCCTGCCCCCCAGTCCCTCACACCTGCCTTGTTCGAGCACACACACACAATGATTTTTCTATGCCTGTTTTCACAATGAAACTGTTTTAAGCTTTGACATTGTAATGAGTCCTCGGGGTATCCGTGGAAGTAATCGGAGATGGCAGAGAAAATGCAAGCCAGGTGTCAGAGAACCAGGAGGAACCCAGAAATGCTTGTTTATCATGGAGAGAAACACTGAGGAGCATGGCCGTACCGGGCTGCTGGGCTAGAGAATTCCCGTCAAATGTGTCTCTTTAAAGAAAGCCCCTGCTCCCCACGTGGTGATCACTGGAGAAGTTGGGAGGGGGAGGGACCCTCTCAGCCGGAGTGGAAGGGGCATTGTGCCGCGCGAGGGCCGGGTGGCACAGGGCACGCTCGGGGAGCGTGGCTGGCTCTCGCACTGCGGAGATCTCCCGCAGGGCTGTGTGTCGCCGCCGAGCAGCCGGGAGGCCTGGGCTCCGGCGTCGGCCGGAGGCTGGGAGGCAGAGGAGCTGCCTTGGAGGCCGGAGTCGGGCATCCTGCTAACTTTGGGCTCCTGCGCGCTGCCCCCGCCCGGACACCCGTCTGCCCGCGCTCAGTGGCCGGTCACGGCTGCTGGTGGCGCTGCTCCCGGCAGGCACTCCCGGGGCCCTGGGCAGCTGCCGGCGCCGGCCCCGGAGCGCAGGGCGGACGGGGTGCACACGCGTGGGGGACGGGGACCAGCACGTGTGACGGCCCCTCCGGGGCAGACACGGCCCTGCCCGCACCTGGGAGCAGACGGCGGACCAGGATTTTGCCGGCCAGCCACCCACTGTTCTGCATAAAGGTACCTGTTTCCTTTCATCTAAAGGTCGCCTGAGGTTTGTCTGGTTGTTGCCACTCCAGCTCTCCCGAGTGACCGCTCGGGCACTTCAGCACACAGCTGTCTCCCTGACTACCTAGCGCCGGCCCGTGTTTGATGACAAATTATCACACTTCCTAGCACCGCGCGGCTGGGCGGACTGCGTCTCCAGCGGGGCGGCTCGGGCTCCGGCTCCGGCGGGGTGGTGCCCCCGTGGGCGCCCGGCAGCCTGGACTTGTTATTAAACAGGAGCCTGCGTTCGAGGCCCGCGTCCGGGGGGAGGGTGGGAGGTGCTAAGCAGCCTGTGTGGTTTGGCGCGGCCTTGCCGAGTGCTGCTGAGCCGGAGGCTGGCAGAGGGCGCGGGGTCTGAGCCGCCGCTGGGGCGAGGCGCTCGCTGCTCACTGCTCGCCTCCAGGAGCCATTTGTAGACCCGGCGCTCCCTTTTACCCAGAGAGGGGCCAGTGGAGCTCATGCGTCTCGTCCCCCTTTGTGCCTAGGAAACCCAGTTTGGCCTTGCCCTTTCAGAGGAAACTTTTCCCGGCCGTGTTCTTCCTGCAGACAATGCTAAAAGGTGCATGACGGTTTGAGCGTCCCCGGGAAATCGTTCTGTGCCTTTTGTTTTCCAAGGGAACGCTGGAAGCAGCTCGCACTGACACAGACCTGAGTGTGGCTGGCAACCTGCACGCGATGTGCAGGCGGCTCGTGTTAACTCTTGGGGAGCTGCCCTCCCGCTCTGAGCTGTGGCAGGGCGGGCTGGGGGCCCTTTGTGTCTCCTTTTGAAGCCGGGGGGCGGCACCGTGCGAGACACCGCGGGTCCGGGCGGCCGTGCGGGGCTGCTTTGGCGGCGGTGTGGCTTCACCGCCACCCCAGTGACGGGGGCTGGTTTGGAGATGGGCTGCCTCTCCCGTGAGCTGCGAGCAGCCTGCCTCTGACATTCTCCGTTCCCATCTATTCCATTAAATACGGCCCTGCACATGATACACATTCTGCTCTAGAGATTTAGGGGCCTGTGGCTACAATGTAAGAATCATACAGCATGCCTCCCCAATCTCGCCCGGCTGCGCTGCCAGCTCCGTAAACAGGAAGGCTAGCAATCGCCGGTGGTGTGATCCACGGCCGCACCTTGAGCAGCGGCCGGCTCGGCGGTGGGGCTGCCCCCCGGACCGGGGTCTGGGGAGATGGATGTGTTTCGTGCAGCTTAGAGGACGCAGCCCGAGACAGGGTGAGTCGGCAGCGGGCGGGGAGGCTGCCGCGCTGTGGTCTCCCGGGGAGCCGGCCGGCGCACACGCGGGGCCGGCCCTGTCTGCGGCGGCCGCCAGCACGCATGCCCGCCCTCCCTGTCGCTTAGTGGTGTCAAGTTATTAATTTCCATCTTCGACTTCAGGCCTGTTAGTTTCCTGTCGGAAAGCATTATTACTTTTGTCCATGTGGCAAAATAATTAGCATACAGATGAGGAGCGCCCGGTGTCTGCGCACCGGCAGGGAGGTGTGCCGTGGGAAGTTGATTGGGTGAGCGGAGGACACACGGCGGGCGCCCGAGAGCCCCCCAGAGTTCTGTGGCCGTGGAGCCGGTCGGAGCCTTTTCCGGGTGAGTCCCCGGCAGGGGAGGCGGGTGGCCGCCGGGGGAAGGGCTGCCGGCCGAGCCGGCCCCGCCGGGGAGCCGGGGGGCTGCGGGCGCCGGTGCTGGGAGGCTCGGGGCTCGCCTCGCTGCTCCGGCAGGTAAACGCGTGCCGGCGTCCGTGCCGTGTGCCTGGCGGCGGCTCCCCTTCCCGAAGTGGAGCAAAGTTCAACTCCGTGTGGTCAGCAACAAAAGGACAGTCGGGGCTGCCGGGCTGGGGCGGGGGCTGCCCCCCCCCCGCCCCCGTGCGTGGGTCTGGAGTGGGAAGGAGCTAGTGAGGCATCATTGTCTCCGGTGCAGCAGCCATTGCCCGGCGTGTTTAATTAGTATTTTCTGGAGCAGGGCACCCGGGCCGGTGCGACGAGCAGACGCCTGTGTCCGTGGAAGGCCAGGCGTGATTAGTTTTGACTGGTGTATATTTTTCCTAGCTGGAGGGGGGTTTTGGCTGATTCCACGGGCAACTTACTGGACGTTATGAAAATGGAACTGAAGTTTCTATTGATCTGTAAGCTCCGTAGATGGGGAGATGGGAGAATTAACGCAGCCCCTGGTACTGCCAGTGCTTGTCAGAAAAATGGAGCCTGTTTTCACCAAGCAGTCCTCTGAGTTGAGAAATAAGTGTGATGCCTGCCGGAATCCTAATTTTTTTTTATTGTCGTCGGTGACACACATTTCTTATATAATTCTGTGACCATAGTAGCGTGAGAGGGTGCTTCAGGGTTTAGTTGATATCATGCCATCTCGGGGAATTCGCTGATAAACAGTTCCGTCCTGTTCTCATAATTCCTAGTCTCCTTAAAAGGTAAGGTTTTCATTTTAAATGACCTAATTATTTCATCTGCTTTCAAGGTAGAAATTAGGCAGAAACTGTTATCCTTTAACTGTCTGTTTACAGTTTCCTGAATACTGCAGACCACTGGAGTTTCTTCTGCTTTTATTTTTAGGCTTTTTTTTTTGAAAGAGTTGCTTTACTTTAGCTGTTGACTTGTACACAATGACCATGAATATTTGACAGAAAAATGCAACTTTTTGAAGGGTCATGTCTCCTGTTTAAAAAAACTAGGCATTTCCAAAAAAGAAAAGAACAACAACAAAAGAACCACCTCAATGAGCCTAAACCTCAGAAGATGTTGCAAAGCACATTAACCCTTCATGGGAGCCCTCTGACACTTGGTGTTGCTCATTCTCTCTCCCATACTCCAAGTTTCTGAACATGCACATTGAGCTTTTTTTTTGGCATAATAGGTAAATTCTTCATTTTTATATCATTTTATGCATTTTAATGCATATCTATGCATATATAGCCTATTTTATTTTATTTTATTTTAAAATTTGCTGGTAAATTAGAATGAAAAAAAATTGAGATTTTTTTTAACCCAAACAATATTAAATGCCAAAATATCCTCCGACAGACTCGTGCCGTGTTGTCTAGAGAAAAGTAGTGTTTCCATGACTTTGCCTTTGCTGTGCGTCATTTCAGAGCTGAGCCGAGCTCCCCGTGATTAAAATAACCCCTTTCCGTTGCACGGTGGGTTATACCTTCCCCAGGACAAACCGCCGGTGCTGTGTCGGCCTCGCGTGCCCGCTCACGGGGGGGGGGAGCCCTTTCGTGGCACCTGCCACGCTTCCTTTGTGCCCGGCTGCCTCTCAGGGCTAGAGCCCAGCTTCCTCTTTTTTAAGGGCCAGAATGACGCCACGTCACTTTCCACTTGACAGAGTTACTTGGTGCCACTCTCTGTCACGCCGGTCCTCAGGCACCGTGCAGCCTGGGCGGGGGGGCCTCGCCTGGGAAGACAATGAGAGGCCCCCGGGGGGGGGGGAGGGATACGCTCCTGGCCACCTCGCTGAGAGTGCGGTTTCTAAGGGGGTAGGGTTTTTTGGTTTTGTTTTGTTTTTTGTTTTTTTTTTTTGTCTTTTTTTTTTTTTTCTAGTTTAGCTCTGAGGTTGAAGATCAAGTTTGGGTGAGAAAGCAGACTTGCACAACAAGTTTTGGGGCAATCCACGAGATGCCCAAGCATGGTCTGCAGTCCGACACCCTTTGCTTCCCCGGGGGCAGCGTGGCGGGCTCCGGGGCACCTCGGCTCTCAGGAGGCCGGTCCCCCTGCGTGGACCGCCCGCCACCGTGCCCGAGCAGGGCGCCCAGGGACCAGGGAGGGAGATGGGGGGGAGCAAACCCTTTCCTTTCAAAAGGTTGCTGGACCCTTTCTTGCCCCCAAATTCTGTGCTGTCATGTGTTGTTGCAGCGTTGGGAGGGCTGCAGTGAATGTCTCCAGAGGCTGTGTGTGTGCACGCACACGTGTGTTCTGAAAGTGCAAGCGGAACGCTGGGAGTCAGCTGACAGCGTGTGAGCCGCTGGGTCAGCATGTGCTCCGGGGCCCCTGCCTGAGGCGCCCGTCCGTGCGGCGGAGAGGCAGGCGCCTGGGACGGCGTGGCTCGCCGGCCGCCCTTGCTGGAGTCCCGCTGCTGGGAGGGTGCACCCCAGTTGTGTCGGAGAGAACCCCCTCTCGACAGCCGGCCATTCGCTGGGGACCTTCCCGAGGGTGGGGTGCCAGGCTCAGGCCTGTAAATCAGACAACTCACAGATTAATAATTTATGGGGCGGGGCTCCTTCTGGCACATTGGCCAGCCCTGTTCTGAGTAGCATCTTCGTGCTGTGCCCCCGGCCCAGACATGTCACGGACGTCAGGGGCGCTCAACAGGGTGGTGGCTTCTGCAAAGTGAGCGCTGCCCCCCCCGCACCCCCTCCTCCCCCGGCTCCAGAGGCTGCCACCTCACACGGCTCTGGCAGGGGTGGGCAGCTCTCAGAGACGATTCCCTGTCTCTCCCAACCTCCCGGCCCCGGACAGGGGTGCCGCCGGCCGGGGCCCCCGGAGCACAGGCGGCAGGCCCAGAGCACCGTCGCCGTGAAACAAAGCTGGCCGGGCTGGTTGTGGAAATAATCGCGTCTGCTGGGCACCCCGTCGAGAGCCATCGAATCAGGTCTGCAAGGTTGTGCACCCTCAGAAATCAATGCCGCATCTGCTCGTGGGCCTCCGGTTCGCCGAGACTCCCACCTGCCCGATGCGTCTGGGCTTGAGCGTTTCGGAAGCCGGGCTCCTGCAGGATGAATTTAATACGTCTTGGGGGCCGGGCGCGAGCAGATCGGTTTTACCTCTGCACCAGGAAAGCTCACAAACATCTGTAAGAACACAGATCTCCAGCAGCCCCGGATGAGGGGGCGCTCTTTTGTGGAACATCCCAAGCCTCCCCCCTCCCCACCTCATGCCAACATGGCATTTTTAAATTAGGAAGTTGATTGAAAAGGGCTGGAAGACCACGGATGTGGTCCTTTGGCATCCGCCCAGCTGCTCGTCACCTGGTCAGGAACGTCTGGCTCCTCACCGGCTTTAGGGAACAGGGGGCGTCAGCCCGAAGCTGAGGGACAGCAGGAACGCGCCTGGCCCGGGGTGCACGCGGGGGCAGGGGGGCTGGCCTCCCCCCTGTGGCCTCCTCTGCAGACGGGCTTGCCGGCTCCCTGCGTGGAGCACACGGCCTGCAGTTTTCACCCCAGCACACCTGGGTGCGTTGCCCTGAGAACGCTGGGGTTCCCATTTCTCAGCGGTCGGGGGGGGGGGTCGGAGCGCTTTATGTTGTCTGGATGCGGACCCCTGACTGACCTCCGGTCCTGTGGCTGGGGCTGGGCGGTGGTGCTGCCGGAGGAGGGCTGTGCAGCGCATCTCCGAGAGTAAACAGGCTTCTTCTTCTTTGGTTAACAAGGGACAGTTCTTTCTTCAGCGGCTCTTTTCGGGGTGTTGGAGTATATAATCGGAGCAATAAAAGTGTGTGCCTAATTGTAGCGTCCCTGTGGCCAGCGTGGCGTGAGCAGGTCACATTGTGAATTCAGCTGTGCCCGCCCACGCCACGTCTGAGTGCTCCCCCAGGCCCGGCACGCCAGAGAGGCAGGGGACCCCGCTGGCGGCCTGACCGCTGCAGACGCTGGACTGGGGCACCCCTTTACCTCGGGGGTCCAAGTCAGGGGGCTGCCGTCCCCTTGGGACTCTCAGCGGCCGGCTGTGATCCTCTCGGCTGCTCTCCTGCCCTGGGACCTGCCTGCAAATTTGTTGACTGCGTTTGGGTTCTGCATCTGAGGAGAGTTCAGTGACAGCCTGGCGGGTCAGTGACAGTGCCCGGCAGCCCGGGGGCTCCCTCACCAGCTTCCCCCGGAAGGAAAAAATGGACACGAGTGAGGAAGATGAAAGTGGTGGCTCCTCACACGTAGCCCCTCCTTCATGCTTCATGCAACACGCGTGTGCCGAGCAGAGCCCAAAGGGGTGGGGCTACAATGTTTGGCCCACAGCAAGTCAGGGTGTGTGTGTGAGTGTGCGTGCGCGTGTGTGGTGGGAGAAGTAGGTGTACAGTTGTGGGTGTGTGAAACACAGAGTTACTAAAGCTATTGCAACAATCCTGACCTGCATATCTGTTTCTACATAAACAACTGTGAACCTACTTTTGCCCCACCCTGTATGTGCATATGTATTTATAGGTATAGATTGTATGTAAACATGTGCCTAATTAAGTACATATGATGAATTATATGCAAGCACATGCATAAGTATATGCTTACATATAATCTACAAACAGATGTAAGTTAATATTTGATATATTACATTACACACAGAACATGCATGTTACATTGCCCTTGACATATGATTCATTGCCCATAACATATATACCATGTTACACGTTATATAGATCCATAGGATAGAGACATAAAATATACACTTATTTTTAAATACATGGATTCCCGGTACAGGGCGGTCACACCCCCTCGCCCAGGCCTCCTTCCCTGCCCTCACGGTGCCGTGCGCGAGGCCACCCCCAGCGGGGGCCCCACTGTCCCTTCCCGGACGACGGGCCCTTCAGGGACCGGGGTGGGGGGGTCGATCTGAGAATCGGCCCCCAGCGGCACGGACGGCGGAGTCGCCGTTCTCCAGCTGGTCGCACGTCTGACGTGAGTTTATCCCGTCGTTTCTCACGAGGTCCGGCGCGGAGGGCCCCGCCGGGCGAGGTCGGGGCGCTCGCCCCCCTGCGGTGTCCGTGTGCGCCCGCCAGCCGCCCCTTCTGCCGCGCAGCCGCGGCGGAAGCCCGCCTGCTGGCCGCGGGCGCGGCGCCGGCGACAGAACGCTGTTCCGGGGAAGGAGCGTTGGCGACGGCAGGCGCGTCTGGCCCGCAGTGTGCGCACCCCGAAGCTGCGGGTCCGGAGGCCCGCCGCAGAGCAGCCGCGTCTGGCGTGGCGCGGCCCCAGCCACGCCCGAGGGCCAGCCCGCAGCCCACGGGAAGGTCCCGGGTCCCCTGCTCACTCCCCTGCGACTTCAGCCTGGGACAGCAGCCGCCGCCCAGGAGCAGGCAGCGGGCAGGGCCGTGACTGGGCCGTCCACAGGCTCACCGCCGGCTGCAGAGGAAGAGCAGAGGGCGGGGCTGACGGGGCATGCAGGTCTGCTCAGATACAAGAATGTGCAGATCAAGTCCTGTAAAGGACAACTCAGCTTAGACTCAGAGTGTTATGTTCCCTGGGAGCCTGGAATCCAAGTAGCCCAGGCATCCAGCGCTGCCTGTCTTTGCCTAGAAAGAGGAGTCTCGGATTTCATGCAGTAAAAGGGGCTGCTTGGTGCCAGGTGCTTGCGTGGAACAGGGAAGAGAATCTTACTTAGCTGTTCGCTCGGATAAATCCTGGACGGATCTGTTGTGTGTTTTTTTGCGTTCACACGGCGTGTTTGGCATGGAGTCAGCGCTCGGAATTTTCCATGGAATTTGCCTCGTACACTTACCGGCGTCTTTTGTGGCTTCCTTCGCGGTTCTGGGAACTAGAGCGGTACGATGTTTTTTTTTAGTTCATCTGTTGTTCCTGGGGTTTCGTTAACTCCAAAACAATCCTGTTCCCTGAGAGACCCACACCCCTGGTGCGAGCCTCGAACCGTTGTGCCTGCTCCCCGGGGACGAGTCACCGCACCTGTTTACCAACGGGCTGAGACACCTGTTCGCCTGGCTCTGGAGTTAACAGTCGAAACCCTGTCCGATCAAGGGGACAGTGTGACAGGGGAGACCACCCACGGTGTGCAATCACAAGGGACCCATTTGTGATGTGTGACATCCCCCGTGCGTTAGATTGTGAATAAGTTGGAAAGTGTTTGCCGCCTGTGGTAAATGTCCCCAGGGTGGACCTCACCCGCCCGGGCGCCAGCTCGCAGAGGGTCTGTAGGGAGAGGTACGGCCAGTGACATTTCCCGTAGGTTCTTCCCGTCTCCAGAGGCCCACACGCGCCCGTGAGGCCCTGCGCTCGGTGTCAACGGCGTCACTGGCGTGTCAGGGACGCTGGCGAGGCAGCGTGGTTGGAAGAACGGCATCTCCACAGGACGGGGCAGAAGCAGTTTGCAGCTGGGAGCATGGGAAACGCAGCTCACTCTCGTGTTATTATTGGTTAATCGTTGCAGCGTTTTCCACACCAGCAGCTGCCCACCTACTTCTGTCCCACCCAGGACACGTGGGACGCCAGCCCCCGCCTTCTTGCCCTCCGGCACGGCCCCGTCTCCCCGATCTCCTTCCCACTGGGGCTCCCCTTCGGCCTGCGTTAGCGACCCTGCTTGCTCCCGCGCCTGACGTTCAGTTACTGAGGGGCAGGGCCAGGGGGACTGTTGATGACCCCTCTGCCGACTGTCCAGGGCTCTTCAGGATCGGAGACTCCGCCTGGTTCAGCCCTGCCCCCGGGGGTGGTGCATGGACCCCTGGTCCTGACTCCCTGTCGTCTTCAAGACGACCAACGATGCTGGAGATGCCTCTCTTCCCACCAGCTCCTAAAGGGGGCGCTCACCCACCAGTGTGCATCGTAGTTACCTTTCCCCCTTTTGTCCTTTTTATTGTCTACGTGAGGCTCCCTGTCCCTACGGAGCAGGCCGTGGTGGAGAGCCCACCCGACAGCGTCTGGGGTGCAAGGACCTTCGTCCGAGTCCAGCTCTCAGTCACGTGGGGCGAGGTTGCTGGGCCGTTCCAGCCCTCCGTGCCTCGGTGTCCTTGCTGAAACGAGGGGGCTGCGTTCCACGGTTTCTCCGCCCCGGCCCTCGCGTTCTGCGGCCCCGAGCTGCCGTCCCCACGCAGCCCTGTCCCACGGACGGGTCGCCGTAGGCAGTGCCCTGCCCAGGGCGGCACCTTGCTGCTCGTTTGGGGTGGTTCTGCAGAGAGGAGCGGCAAGACAGCCTGACGCCAGCAGCTGGAGAATCTGGGGGAGGTGCTTCTCCCACGGGTGGGTCTGAGCTGGCTCTCCTGGAGCCGGTTGAGTTGGCAAGCCGTTCATCCGATCCAAGGCTCCTTGGTCTCTGGAAAAGTCACCGGACTGTGTGTGAAACTCGAACATGTAGCTGAAAACGGACTTCCCTTTCAGCGCTTTTCTCTCTGAATTTCGTTTATTCTGTGACTCTTGTTGACTTCCCTCTGGCCGAGTCTCCCATGGTGCTCCCTGCAGTGGGGGTCGTCCCGATGGGCTCCCACCCAGGTGCGTGCGGGGAGGGTTCTGTTGCTGCTCCTTTGCTCCCCCGACCGACTCGCCTGGCCGCAGGGGTCTCCTTTCCCTGCCGGGAGGACGGGGGGCGAGCAAAGTGTCTGGAGCAGGTGCCACTAAGCTTGCTGCGGAGGGGAACAGCCCCGTGGGCTGCGTGTGTCACCTTCTCTCCAGGAAGCGGTGTTCAGGTAGCAGTCACAGCCGGCGCATGACAGGTTAATAGAAAGTTCTAGCAGCTGAAATTCTCAGCACTTACAATCTGTTACACAACCCGTGTCCTACTTCTGGTAGCCTAAAGCAACCAGAGAGACAAGATCTTGCGGGGACAAATAACCCCTGAGCTTTTGCCACAAGAACTGGTGGTATGTGGCCTCCACCAATTCACATGAGCTGAGTTTGCCTTTGAAATCGTCCAGGGAAGTCAAGAAGACTGTTGAGCCCACCGTGGGGGAGGGGAGCAAGACAGGACCGAGCCCGCGGGCAAGGTCAGGCCGCCCCCTCTGCACACTCGAGACGCAGACCCCTCCCCCGAGACACTGCAGCCTCCCCCGCTCGCTGCCACCAAGGAGGCTCCTTTGGGAAAAGTTAAATGAAGATGTGCTTTACTTAATAAAACCATCTACTCTTCCAAGGGCTCGGAATGCCACATGCATAATTTTTAAGAGTTGGGAACTGCTTCTCGCGCCCAAACCAAGGAAGAGGTTCAGTGGGAGATGGAGCCGCATGTGTGCGCGCGCCGATGAAGGGGCGGAGCGAGGCCCGAAAGGGCGGAGGCGGTGGCGCGCGGGGAGGAGGTCAGCAGGACAGAGCGCACGGGCAGTACGAGGTGCACTGAAGGCGTACACTCGGGCGATCCCCCATTCTAATTTAAAGCGGGGTGCTGTAACATCACGCTTTTGGAAGGTGGAAGTGCGGTCCTGTGAAGTGACGAGCACCCTTATTCTCCTTCCTGCCAGTGCACACTCTTTGCACGTCCCCCCGAGAAACGAACGGGAACAGACTTCCAGGGAGACGCCGCGATACGATAACAGAAGTAACGACAACAGAAGTAACGACGACCAGCCCTCGTTTAAAACGTGCGCTGCACCGGACGCCTCACTCCTAGATGACACCGCGTAAAGCCCCCAGGACGCTGTAGGTTCGCGGGCGCTATTATCATTTCGACAATCATGAAAAGACGAGAGAGCGTGCTGCTGGAGAGCTCGGGTTATTAAAAATACGGTTTAAGGACGCAAAGCCCAGGGCGGAGCTTCCGCCGGCGAGAGTGCGGCTGGCGGGTCGCCGCCGCCGCCGCCGCCGCCGCGGGGGGCGCTGGAGAGACGCAGCGCGCTCCGCGCCCCGGTGTCTGCGGGGCCGGCGCGACGCTGAGTCTGAGCCCTCCTCCTCGCCCTTAGGATCCGAAAGTCTAGTCGGGGTTACAAAATGTGAGGATGGGAAAGGTCGAATGGCAACAAGCCAACAAAACAAGCCCGACGGACAGTCGAGCCACCAGAAGAAGCGCTGTGCGCCCCCTGGCAGTCCCCTGCTGTCCGGCACGCAGCGCCCCCAGGGTGGGGGCCGGAAGGGCACCCCGTTTCTGCACCGCAGGTGGCCTGTGTGGCTCATAAGTAGGGGTGGGGGTTGGGCCGATTCCTGAAAAGGCGAGTAATTTGGAAGTGTGGGGAAAAGACAGGGCAGCCTACGTTAATGTCCCCGGAGTGAGTGCAGTGGATGATCGCGACGTCTGGACGGGTGTCACCGTCGCGCTCCGTGCCAGCGGAGTGGGGGGCGTGGGGGGGGGCGTTGTGCGTTCTCTTACCCGCGGCCTGAGCGTGGGCTCTCGTGGGCTCTCGTGGCCTCTGGGGGGGTTGTGCATGGAGACAAGGGGGAGGCCGTCCCATTTTGGAAGCCGTTAACAGTTTGCTTTTTAAAAACTTCTCAAAACTGCATCGTTTCATTCTATGGCCTCAATATATGTCAGCCAAGGGGTTTATTCCTTTTACTAGATGATTAACAAAAATATCAAATACCTTTAATTTTGTAATGGTCATAAATAATTCCATGCCTTGTCTCATAAAACAGTTGAAAACATTAAGCGCGAATAGTCAGCTCCGCTCCGCTCTGGAACGACGCAGGTGGGGACTTCTCCTTTTCCTGCAGGCGGGCGCGCTGCCGAGACACACGGGCTGGGGGCCCCAGGTCGTGGGGAGGGCGGCGCCCAGGCGTGTCTCTGAGGTCACGTGTGACGGGAAGTAGGCCGCGCAGTTCAGCTTCTCTGCGGCTTCCCAGCGGGTCGCGGCCCACTGCCCTGCGCAAGGTCAGGTTTACGCGTGACCCCGCGAAGGTGCAGTGTCCCCAGAAGTGAAACTATCAACGATCGCTCTCACCCACGGGGTCTCGCGACGGGCCGACACCCCGTGGTGAACCACGGCCCTCGATACTCACTCAGCGACGGCGCCATCGGGGCCACTGCGCAGGGGGCTCCAACACCAGCTGTGACGTCAAACAGCGTGGTTTTTTTTTTGTTTTTCCTGTAGTGGCTCTTGGAGGAAAAATGTCCCGCTTTCCACTTCCTTATTTCCCCCAAACTAGCTATTTTAAACGGATTTATAAGCCTCAACCACGCCTGACTGTAAAGCCTTATCCAGAACGTCAGCTCGCGCAGAAAGGAGCCCCCGAGCTCCGCTGCGGTGAGCTGGTCCAGGCCTGCTGGCTCCGCCCACCTCCCGGCCGCGCGGGCGGCGGCGCTGCAGGAGCTCGTCGCGCACAGGGCCTGTGCGCGCTCGCTGTGCTCGCTTTCTGGGCTTCACCCTTCTGTCAGCTGAGATGCTCAGAAAACGACGGGCTCCGTGTTACCAGCTTTGCTTTTCCTTACATACAAATGCTGTGACTGTGCCACGGACGCCCAAATCCTGCCAGTTCCTGCCCTTCCCTCCAGGGGGCGCAGGAGGGGGCGCGCGCAGAGCAGGAGCCCTCCGCCCCTGGGAGCTCAGCAGGGGACGCAGGACGTCCGTGCTGACCGCGTCCCCGGTTCCCTGCGGTCCCGAGCCTTCTCTTTTTCCCTGGATGCCCGGCCGCCGCAATTTCTGCGGCTTCTGGCGGTTCGCGGTTGCCCAGCCATGGCCCCTCGACCGGTGGCTTGCTTGCCACGGAGCCAAGAAAGGTCCCCCCCGTCCGCACTCTGCCTCGCCGTCGTCCTCGTCGCCCGCTCAGCCGGCTTCGGGCCAGAGGCTCCCCTCGGCCCACTCCTCTGTGTCTGCGCGTCCTGCCCGGCGGGCCCTCCCGCGGCGCGCGTGCGGGGGGAACGCCCTTGAAGCAGCCGGCACGCTCCCCGCCGTCCTTGGTGAACCGAAGGCCGGCTTTGTCTCTCTCTCTACGGGATCTAAAAATAGGAAGAATGGATGCGGGGCCGGAACTCTCAGAAAAGCCACCAGGAGTGAAAACCCTCAGGAAGGCTCGGAAGCGCCATGCTCTTCAGGGGTGGCGGGTGCGGGGACTGTTTTGCGGTGCGGGGTCAGGGGTCAGGGGTCGGAGCCACCTGGCGGAATGGCAGAGGTGGGACACTCTGGGTCCTGACCACAGTGGGTGGCGTCACGGGTGTGGGGTGCCAGCCCTCGTGCGCACTCGCAGCCCCCCTCCCCACCCCCGGGATCCCACCCTTTCCCAAGCCCCCAACCCGAGCCCCGGTGGGCGAGGCAGCCCCCCAGCCGGGTCCCAGAATGCGTCTCCCCTGGCCGCACACCTGCGCCCGTGGCCGCGGAGCCTCGGGGCCTCACGCGCCCAGCTCGACGCTGCCGTCCTTGCAGCGGAGCACAGTGATTCATGTGCATCCCGGGCGGAGACATGAGCTCACCGGGGCCCAGCCACTGCAAGGGGATGCGCTCGGAATCGCAAAGAGCCGGGGCCGCCCCTGAGTCAGCGGCAGCTGCTGCCCTCCCCGGCGGTGCCGGGCCTCCCAGAGCCGGGCTGGGCTGTCGTGGCGACGGAGTCCCAGGCCGGAGATTCACGCGTCCTCAGGACCGCGTGTCTGTGCTCAGGTCCACTCAGGGGACGACGCCTCTGGGGGACCTCCGCCAGCCCCCACTGCGTGCTCACTCGGACCGGGCTGCCTCCGGGGGAGGACCGAGGGCGGACACACGGCCTCGCCGGGGACCTGGCCTCCGTCTGGCAGGTGCTGCTCCAGACCCCCGGCTCAAGGGCTGCAGGCCGAGCGGAGCCCCCACGGGGTGGGACTCAGCAGGGGTGCCCTCGTTCCCTGGGTGCTGACCCCTGGCACTTGGGGTGCAACCACAGGAAGGCCGTGCGGGGGCTCCCTTGAGTGCCTCGGGAGACCCGGGTCTCTGAGCACCTCGCCCACCCTCGCCATCCCTGTCCGCGCGGCGGAAGGCGCAGGGGAGCGAGCTGACGAGACCAGGCAGAGCTGTAACCTGATCCAGGCGGCTGGGCCAGGTCCCTGTCTGCGTGCATCAGCCCGGGAGGCGCAGGCGGGAGACGGGCACGCGTGTGACGTGGTCTGTGGGAGCCTGCCAGGTGGCACATGTCTCGGTGCTCACAGCCCGTCGGCGGGGATTTGCCGTCAGCCGCCTTTCCTGCCTCTTGTGTGATCTGGGTTATGAGACTCTTAAGCCCCTCCCCTGGCATCCGTGGTCGCGGAACCAGACCCCACTGGCCACGCTCAGGCCAGGGTCTGAGCGCCGCAAGGGGGCTGCGGGGGTGTGAGGTGAGACGCCAGCCTCCCGGGGTCCGACCCAGTGGGTGCGGCGTGCCCGCGGATGGGAGGCGGCAGGAAGTCTCTCCTCTCTCCTCTCCTCTCTCTCGTCCGCTCCTCTCTGCGTTTCGGCATCAGGCAGAGGGGTTTTGCTGTGCGCCCCCCCACCTCCAGCCGACACTCGTGTGCGTAACTGCTCTTCCTTCCACTCCTGCAAAACCCTTCCTCGGGGCAGACGCTGTGGGTGCTAGCAGCATGAGTCAGATCCCCCCTCTGCCCTCAGAGAGTCTGTGGACCTGTAGAGGAGAGAAAACTAGTGTACGAAGGGCTGTAATGTGGTGTGGGATTTGGCCCAAATGGTAAGGAGCCATCAATTAGATGTTCGGGTTTTCCGGAAGGAGGGAGAGACGGTGGGGGAGGCTGGGTGGGGTGACAGGCAGAGGTCGTGTTGGAGACGATCTCGGGGGGAGATGGAGGATTTGGACAGATGGTTACAGACCGGGCAGAGGTTCGGGCAGGGAGGACGAGGCGAGAAAACCCCTAGGAAGGAGAGCACACGTGGCCTTTTCCGGGGGTGGTGTGGGGACCCCGTGGACGCGGGGACGGGCATTTCCCGAGGCGTGGCAGGGAGCGGGCCTGGCGCACTGGCCGGCAGGTGGCTGGGGGTCACGGCGTCACCCGCGCACGAGCCCCCGCGGCCGCGATCGCGACTTTGTTCTCCAGATAATGGGAAATTACGGGAGGCTTGTGTGCCGTTGAGTGACAAGGCCGGAGCTATTCTTCGGGATAATTAACCTGGCAGCCAATCAGCGGCTACTTCCTGCCAATTCCGCCTCTAAAATAGCTCTCCCAACTGTTCCATCCCTCAGCCCTCTCCCGCGGCTCCGAGGAGACTGTCATTATCTCCCTGCCGGACGGGGACAGTAGCCTCGAGCGCCGCCTCCCCCTCTGCCCCGCCCCCCCACACGAGCACACGCTCCCCATTCTGTCTGCAGACTGGTGAGGCCAGGCGCAGCCCGGGCGTGCTTCCGGGCTCACGTGGCACCGGGGCGGGCCTTCCTCCGCCCTGGGACTCGACCCGAACTCCCCCCCAGCGCGCAGGGAAACCCCAACCCGAGCTTGTCTGCCCTCTGTCCCTGTGCCGTCCTCGCCAACGCCGGGGGCGGGGGCCGCTGCAGCGAGGAGCTGGCTCTCCCCTGCTCATGGTGCTGGGCCCTTCGCGCCGTCCCCGCCCACTGCCCCATCCTGCCCTGTGTCCATGCAAATGCCCGCTGTCCCTGTCCCCCCTTCGAGGGCCAGTTCGGATGCACTTTTCCACAAAGCCTTCTAATGCCCCCAGAGGACGTCAGCCCTCTCCCCGGCACCTGCGCCCGTCCGTGTCACAGGTGCACCAGCCACCTTGCACCTGCCGTGGTGCACCTGTGACAGCGGGGCGTCCCCTGGGAGGCCGTGACCTTCTGCCCTCTGCGAGCGTCTATTCCCGTGTGAGCGGTGGGCGTGCGGGTGCCCAGTGACGCTGTGTGGGCGTGGGCTGAGACCGGTGGGCCGAGACGGGACGTGGCTGCCTCTCGGTGGCCGTCGGCGTGACCGACGCGTCATCTTCCATGAGGGCCTCGAAGGTTCCGGATTCCACGTCCCGTGTCCACGGGAATGTTTTCGTTCTGAGTGCGATGACTTCACTGTGGTCCGTGCGGGGCCGCCCACCTTCATACGTGGACACGGGCACGGGGTCCCTGTGTGGGGAGCGTGTCACACGGCACTCAGGACACGGGAACCGTGCATGAGCTCCCGCCGCGGCCCTGAGTCACCGTGGGGGGCGGGCTGGCTCCCTGTGGAGCGGTGCGGCCTCTACCCTGCCTGAGTGAACACTCCGCCCGTCGGGAGTCCGGCCTCTGACCGGAGAACCTCGGCCGTCCGCCCGCCCGACTTCCCCGCACCCACGTGTGCGGACGGGCGTGCCCCGCCTCGCTCGGGCCGCGCGGTGCCACTCACACACTCGCACGCCTGCCACTTGAGCTCGAGCAACGGAGGCGGACCCCCGAGAGCTCGGACTCCCAGGCCTCGTCCGCAGCCACCGGCGGGTGCTCAGGGGACGCGGCCTTGGGCCCCTTTGGGGAGGAGGTGTTTCCCTTCCCCCCCGGTTTTCCCCTCAGGAAGCAGGAGCCAGGAGGGGTTTGAGACGCAGAATCTTGGGAGGCGCGCTCTCCCGGGGGAGCCCCTCAGCAGAGGGGCCTCTCCGTCTTGTCCTGTGCGGGCCGGGGAGGGCCACCACCCTGGTTGTAAAAAGAAGGGGGACAGACAAGCCCTGGGCCCCCCAGAAGTCGTCACCGAGGAACAGGCAGCACGTGACTCCCTGGCGAGTCCTGTGGGCTGTCTGTCCCCAAGGCAGTGAGGAGTGCTCCATGCTGCATGACGAGTCCAAAGACGCCAAGTTGTTTCAGCAGTTTAAATAGCGTGGCTATGCTGGGTTGAACTTACCGGGGAGATGTTTAGACATCGCGCTTTATTTCTGTGTGTTTGAAACCAGACGTTGGCTTCAGGGGTTCACGCGAGCCTCTGGTGTGGGGACGCGTGGCCTCGGTGTGTGTGGTCCAGGACCCCGAGGTGCACGTGCTCTTCACACTGCGCCTGCGATTGTTCAACGGCAGCCGGCCGCATCCTCTCCAACTCCAGCCTGGGCCCCGCTGCCACGGCAATGGTTTCCGAGATGGCCCCGGGGTGTGTGGGGTAGACACGCAGCCTTCGCCCTCTCGTCTACTGCGTCTCCAGCCTCGGGCCACGTTCCCCACGGCGTGGGGCCCGCTTTCCCAGCCTGCGGACCACAGCGACGCAGACACGAAGAGCTGAGTCGCCCCTGAAACTCCTTCTGTGGGAGTGAGCCAGAAGGATTAAGGGATTAAAAATAGGAAAGTAAGGAGGAACTTGGTGCTTGTTACTACACTGGAGTGGACGGGGTGAGGAAGCTCGTCAGTCAGCACATGAGGTGCAGGGGAGACCCAGGGCGGGCCCTGCGGAGCCTGAGACCCCGGCTGCCCGGTCCCGCGGACCCGCCGTCCCCCGAGGAGTGGCCCCTGCTCCCACTCCCACGGCCCCTGCGGCCCAGCCGCTCCCTCGCCGGTGTCAGCCACCTGCACTTCCGCGGCGCTGACCAGTGCCCGTGCCCCTTCCCGCCCCAGCCCAGGCCGCCTCCCCTTAGGAGCGGGCCTTGTGCTCCAAGGCATTTGTTGGGGCCGAAAGGCCGTCCCAGCGCCCGGCACGGAGGACAGGAGTCGGCAGACACCTGCCTGATGTTTCGTGGGATCTGGGACCCACGTTGCTCGAGCCTCGTTAGATCCAACGTGGCTCTGCCTTCTTCGCTGACCTTTCGGGGTCTTTTTGTTTCCTGCTTCTGCACAATCTCAGTTCGCATTTTTGTTCCGGGTGAGAGAGTGCCCAAGAGGCGCCGCCGCCGAGGAGTGTGGGAAAGGACACCCGTGGCCGGGGCGACGGCGTGTGTGCGGGTGGGGGCCCTGCTGGGGCCCCAGGTGAGAGGCCTCCTCCGCGGGCAACGGGGCCCCGGAGAGCTCTCGCAGGGCCGCACTGCTTCGTGCCCGGCTCTCCTGAGGGGTAAAGCGACAACGGTTTTCATTGGTGACGCTGCGTACCGCTCACACGGCCGTGACCTCGGCGGATTTTCAGGCCAGCTGGGGCTTGGTGTAGCTGGGTTTCCAGAGGCTCCTCTTGGCCTCCGGCGTCACTAAACTCGCTTCAAGGTGGGATGTGGTGGGAGGCCTGGCCCTCTGCCTTGCGGCTGGTCGGGAGCGGTCCCAGCGCCCACGTGCATCCCTGCGGCAGGAACCAGCCCGTGGGCCTCGCGGCCCGCAGCCGAGGGCTGGGCTCCTTCCTCCCGCCGGGGCCTGACCGAGGGTGGTGACGTCCCTTGGGACACAGCAGCACCTGATTTTTGGGTGTTGACTACATCGCTCTTTAGCACATTTTGGTACACAAGTCAGTTGGTAGGGGCCTTCCGAGCTCCCCCTCTGTGCTGAGGAGGGACAGGTGTCTGGAGGGTGTGAAAGGACCCATGTGGCAGCGGTGAGCGGAAGAGCAGGTGCTCGGGGAGGGCGCGGGGCTCCCGGGTTCACCCGAGGGTGCCGGCCGGGCGCTCGGACCACAGCCGGTCAGCATCGGCTCGCTCACTTGTCCACAAGCCCCTCGCCCTTGACACCCCCTCTCCACCTTTAAAACCCAGCATGATACAAAGACACGTTTGTCAAGGTTATTGGAAGGGTGAAATCAGATGATTTTGTGAAATGCGAAAGGAGTCTCCCAAACTCTGTTACTATGACGATGGCTATTCCTTCTAAATCGTGTTTGACCTGGAATTAAGGGTTGAGCCCGATTGCTCGCCCTCTGGCAAACAGTAGCTGCTGAGTAAATACGGGCTGAATAATTTAGTGAGTGGATAAAAACAAAGACACGCACTTACCTAAAAGGGGCTCAGTGCTGACTATTATTCAGGGGCGTCCACGGAGCCCCCCCAAAGTCAGCAGTGCTCCTGCTTCTCCCTTAAAACAAAAAGTCTGACCCCTGAAAGCCGTGTGCGGGTCCCTCTCTCAAGGACTTTGTTCCTGCCTCAGATAACGATCGCCTCTCCCCACGCCCGGAACCCAATTAATAACGGGGGTTTCGGCGAAGTTTCAGACGAGACAAAGGAGCCCATTTACATTCTCCCAGAGTCGAGGACCCGATCAGGCTCCCGCTCCCGGTGCCGCCATCTGAGCGCGGAGCTGCCTGCCTCCCGGGGAGGGGGAGCTCATTGTTCGCCGCGAGCAGACACCAGCTCCGGGAATGTGCATAAATCAGCATGTTTAGTGGCAGGCACCGTCATCGCGATGTGACATCTCCGTCAAGTGTGTCTTGAAGTCTGGCAAAAATAGAAGTGCCGCCGCCCTCCTCCTCCCTGTCTCGAAGGAAGAGCGGTCCCGAGTCTCCAAAGCTCACCTTCCTCTGCAGAGGGGCGCATCCGCGGGCAGGAGCGAGCCAGGGCTCCTTCTGTGGGTTGGTTTGCACCCGCGGGTGCACGACACTCGGAACGTTTGCACACCACGTACTGACTCATAAGTTCAGCAGTCGCTCGCTTATTCGGTCTACTACCACTTCAGCCTCCGGCCCGACTGCACACGGGTGTGCAGAGCTCGCTTCCGTCCCGGGGCTCGGCCACGCTGTACGTGTGTGAAAACGACGGCACGGCCATTGAGTCTCCCCCACGAGGGGGTGCGCGCTCTCTGCGGTGGCTGGGGAGCCTGCGAGTGTGGTTGCGTTTCAAGGTCACTGGCGGAAGCGGCGTCCGCCTGTCACGAGTGTGGCTTTTGGAGTGGACAGAGGGCCCCTGGAGAGCCTGACATGTCACCCCAGTTTTATTTGTTTTGCACCAACAGGACACACAGCTCGCACTGGCACACGGCATGTATTTACGGTTTTCCTCTGGCCGTGGTCACACGGGCTGGTATTTGGCTGCTGTGGTGGGTCTCGATGACGTTCCCACAGCGAGATTTCCGAGTAAAGGAAAACATGACAAGGGCTCCACTCACCAGCCCTTCCACGTGGGTTCCACCCTCTGCTACAGCCAAGTGCGGGGACCCGTGCCTGGCCCACAGTGGGGCTCAAACACGGGAGCTGGGTGTTTGCTCATAAAGTGATGGAGAATAAATTTGCAGGTGAAATGGGGCGTGTTAGAATTTGAAAAGAGTTTTCAACATGTCTGTTTGAGACTGAGTTGGCTGACGTGCAGAGCAAGGTGAGCAGACAGAGACCCGGGTGTGCAGAGGCGAGGAAGCCGGGAAGGTGGCCGGGCGGGTGAGAGGGACGCGCCGCTGGCAGGGGGCGGGGCTCAGGGCCACCGGCCAGAGGCTGATGCACACGCGCGTCCATGTGGCCTTCAGACGGCCTGGAAGGGCGGCCTGGCGCCCGGTCCAGCCCTGCGGCTGTGGCCTGACGTGACCGGACGCCGTTCCGGGACGGTGGGGACAGCGGGCGTCCCCGCGGGTGCTCCGGCAGCAGAAGGCCTGGCCAGGCTCCCACGGCCCCTGCTCCCGTTCCCGTAAGATGCACAGATAGGTCAGCACTCTGGGCTGCATCCCCAGGAGGAGCAGGTCAGCTGTCTCTCTGCCAGCCAGTCCTTTGAGGACAAGTGCCCGCGGTCCAGAGCGCTCGGCCCCTCCAGGACACTCCCCACACCCACACGGGGAAGGAACAGCTCGTCACACGGAGAGAGGCGCCTCCCTTGCCCGCACTGCCCCAGCTGGCGCCGGCGGCCGGCCGCCCTGTGGGCAAGCCCCCAGTGGCTTGCGTGCTCTCTCGGGCGACCTCCCGCCGACCTCCCAGGCTGAGGGCCGACCACTAGAGGTGGCACACTGCACGCACAGGGAGCCCAGGGACTCCCTGGGACACAGAAGAACGAGGGGTGTCCGTGTGCTGTGACAAGTGACAGGGCCCAAGGGCAAGCGTGAGGGAAGTCCCTCCCTGACACGCATGGAGGACGCGCATGCTCTTTACGTGTGCACTGGAACGTGGAGACGCCGACTCGGTCTGGCTCCCATCGTCTCTGAGCGGCGGGTGTGTGCAGGAAAGGGCAGTTTCCGAGAAAGAGCCCGAGTCTCCGAGGAGGGCCAGCCCCCTTCCTGGCGCCCTCGGATGGACGGACGGGCACACGCACCGGCCCGGCGCCCGCAGTGACACACCGAGCCCGGCCCGGTGACCCCGCCCGGGCACCGCTCCCAAGCCACTGACACGCCACACAGGATCGATTTCTTCCCTTTGCTCTCAAGTTAATTAAAAGGAGTCACTGCCTCAGCAAGCTGGTGGGAAATCGTGCAGCGCCAAACCGTGATTGAGGGGCCAGACCGGGAAGGGCCTGGGCGGCCAGGTGTTTTCAGACAGACCTTGCTGAGCGGCCGTCCGGGCGGGTGCGCGGGGTCACTGCCCGGCGGTGAGGGGGGAGGAGTCAGCGTCCCCGGAGTGGGGACGTGTGGACGATAGGCCGCCGGCGGGTCTGAGCTCCCACTGTCGCCGGCCACCACCGTGCTTTACTTCAAAAGGCGAGCACCCGGTGCACTGAGGACCGCGGTGCCTGTGGGCGCCCGATTCCCGCCGCCACCCCGGGGTGACAGGGGCCCTCCCTCTCCCTGGGCCGACTGGGCACCGGCCCCGCACCCGGCCCTGGACCCTGGGGCCCACGGGTGGACATGCACGCTGCCAGGTCCCAGACGAGGCCCCCTTCCCCACCAGCCCCACCAGGAGAGTCCCTACTGGGACACCCACAGCGATGGCCTGAGGTCCCTCCCCTCCTGCCCTACAGGGGCCCCTCCTGGGGACGCGTGGGCAGATGGGTCGTGAGGATTCCGGCTGCCTCTGTGGCCCCGGGAGCCACAATTCCCACCAGCCCGAGGCGGCTCTGCCTCAGGAAGGTGTGCTGTGTCAGGTCCCGCCGGGAGGGGGACCGAGGCCCCCGGTGTCTGAAACTCGCGGTGCCCCATTCCGTAAACACGGGGTGCTCCTGGCCGGAGCCCCGTGGCCGCCTGGCTGGCCCGCGCGCAGCCCCAGGTGACTGCGTGGGGCGGGCTGCCGCGGGGGCGGAGCGCGTGTCGTGTGTGCTGTGGCTCGGTGTCTGGGCTTCTGAACAATGCTGACGGGTGACGGCTTCCTCACAGAGGCCCCGTGTCCCCGAAAGCTCGCTGCCTCCCTCTGCCTGTCCCAGGACCAAGGTGACAATATCGACAACCTAGTTGAAGGTGTTCGGTTTTGAAACACAGAGGGGTGTTTACTCACATTAAGGATTTTTGGCTTTTTTAAAAGGAAAACCTCTAATTTGAGAGTTTACAACACTCTGTACTGTTGTAGTCTGTTTCTGAATTGCCGCTAGCAAGGTATTACTGCAGAGGCGATCCTCAAGTTAGACCATATCCGCTTCAGGAGGGTTTCCCCGGTCAGTCCCGCCCCGTTCAAGCCCATCGCGTTAGCTCACGCCTGGCTGTTTATTACATGGCTTTGCACTGTTATTCTGTACCTCTAGTTTGTGTCCTCAGAACGAGCTGAGACCTTTGAGCAAAAGATCTCAGCCCTCCCAGCACGTCCCGTTGTCCGTGGTCACCAGCAGGCACACACAGTCACCAAAGAAATGTGCGTGTGCCCGCGGGTGTGGAAGTCGGGTGTGCCCGCTGGTATTTCCGGCTGGGATTGAAAGCTGGGCCTAATCGCAGTAAATCTGGTCCTCACAGCTCATAACGACTGATTGCTGGGATGCTTGGGCGGCCACGTAAGCTGAGGATATCCCGTGAGCGTGTCCGCTCTCCCTCGGTTTCCGCCCGGGGCCGCCCAGCCTGCCCGGGCTCCCTTCTCCAGCCCTGAACGTCAGAACGTTCAGGACGCACGGACGCGGGAGTGAGGCAGACGTGGGAAGGACCAGGTGCACTGGAATGCTTAATGCCTTTTTGGGGGGGAGGTAGGTTTTTAAAAAGTTGTCGTCGTGATAAGAACACTTAACGTGAGATTAACCTCTTTAATTTTCAAGTACACGGCGGAGTATTGTTCGCTGGAAAATTAATGCTGCCCAGCAGATCTCCAGCACTTGCTCATCTCGCTCAGCTGAGCTGCGGACAGCACCCCTCCCCCGGCCCTGGTACCACCGACCTGCCGCCGCTGAGAGTCTGACCGTTGCCAGTGCCGCGTGCGCGTGCAACCACGTGCTCCGTGTGACACTCCGCAGGGCCCTCTGGGTGTCGCTTGTGGCAGGGTCTGTCTTCTGCAGTCTGAGCCGTGGTCCGTCGTGTGTACAACCGCGTCTTCTTTATCCGCTCTTCCATCCTCGGACACTTCGGCCGCTCCCACATCTCGGCTGTTGCGAATAATGCTGTAAAGAACATAGGTGTCTTCGTGAGCTCAGGGTTTTATTTTTGTGTATAAATACCCAGAAGTAGGATTGTGGGATCACACCGTAACTTTTAAAACGTTTTCTGGGGGACGCTCCATACCGTTTTCTGTACTGGCTACCCAACTTCGTAATCTCACCAACTGTGTCCTTGAGGTCCCTTTTCCCCACATCCTCCTCGCCAGCACTTGCCGTTTGTTGATTTATTGGTGACAGGTGTGAGGGGATATCTCGTCGAGGTTCTAATTTGCGTTTCTCTGATGATGAGTGATGTTGGACATGTTTCCGCATGCCGGTCAGACGTGGATCTGTCGTCTTTGGAGAAAAACCTACCCGAGTCCTTCGCCTGGTTTCTGACTCTGTTACTTGGGTGTTTTTGCTATTGAGTTGTAGGAGTTCCTTATATGCGGTAAGAAGTAACCCCTGGTGAGATACGTTTGCCAACACTCTCTTCCGTCCCATAGGCTGCCTGTCCCTGTGTTGCCTTTGATGCGCAGAGTCTTCAGTTTGATGCAGCTCCGCTCGTTGGCTTCTGCTTTAGTTGCTTCATATTGTTAAACTGTTCATACCACACAAAGCAACTGAAAGAGCCAACGTAATCTCTACCAAAATCCCAATGGCATTTTTTTACATCGGAACAAAACCATCCTAAAATTCACGAGGAGACACAAAATACCCCAGAGAGCCAAAGCAATTGATAAAGAAGATTTAAAATATATAATATAATCAGCATAGTCAAAGTGTCCCTATTACCAAAAGCAATATGCGGATTTAATGCAATCCCCATCAAAATCCAAGTGTCATTTTTTTTAAAGAAATAGAATAAAAAACCATCACATTTCTGTGGAGCCACACAGCACTGTGAACGGCCAAAGCAACCCTGAGAAACAAACTAGGCTGGAAGTATCTCGTCACCTGATTCCGGACTGTGCTCCAGACCAACAACACTCAGAGCAGCACAGTTAGCAGGAAAACAGATGCACAGACCCATGGACAAAACGGAGAGCCCAGAAATAAAACCACAGGCGTATGGGCAAATAACTTTTGGCAAAGGAGCCAAAAACACACCCTGTTGAAGAGAAAGCCTCTTCGGTCAATGGTGCCAGGAACATGGGAGAGCCACGCGCAAAAGGATGAAACTAGACGGCAGTTTGTCCCCAGTTTTCTACAGTTTGTACAAAAATTAGCTCAAAATGGATACATATGGTACCTATACACGAGGGACCCCCCAAACTGGAATTACCTTCTGGAGGGTGGGTCCCGTGTAGGACAGGATTCCCCCACTGGGTGAGTGTTCTAGGAGCCCATCTGCATCAGTGGACCAGCTGGCGTTGTTGTGAGAGGCTGCATTCGGTTTCGGTGAATTATTTTTTTGAAGAGACTTTCAGTGTGTTTGCCCATTTTGTGATGGGTGATTTACCGGTGCCCCTGTCCACACAGCTCTGAGTGTTCAGCAGTTTTTCCCGAAAATGGTATGGCCCCCACGCTGCACCCTCCCAGTTCCCCTGATCTCACCTCAGGTGACTTTCTTTGTTTCCCTGGATGAAGGAAAGGTCCTCAAAGGGAAACGTTTTATCAATGTGGAAGAGGTGAAACAAAAACGGCAGAAGCACTAAAAGGCATCAAAATTGACAAGTTCAAAACCTGGTTTGAGCCGTGGAAAAAAAGTCTCTGTAGGTGTATTGCATCAAGTGAGAGTCCTTTGAAGGTGACTGAAGTTTAAACATGTAAGAATACACAATTTCCTATAAGTAAATTCTGGGTTTTGGGGGGTCCCGCCATACAATGGAACACTTAGCAATCAGAAAGGATGAAATGCTGCCATTTGTGACGTGTGTGGATCTTGAGATTATTATTTCAAGCAAAATCAGTCGGTCAGAAAGAGCTAAGAGCCACATGGCTTCACTCGCACATGGGACATGAAACTAATCCATGGACACAGACAACAACAGGGTGGTTATGAGAGGGAAGGGGTTAGGGGCTAGTCAAATGTCGAAGGAGCCTACACACACACACACACACACACACACACACACACACTTCAAGCTGTAGGAATTAACACAGTGCAGCACTGGCCTAGACAGGCGTCTAGAGCAGTGGGAGCAGGATGGAGAGCAGTGCGAACGGAACAGGAAGAACCCTGGCCTACGCTGTCGATTGAGTTTTGGCAAGGGTGGCGAGGATACCCCATGGGGAAAAGGTAGTTTCTTTGATAAAGTGTCGGGAAACCTGGATATCTGCATGCAACAGAATGAAATTAGACCCTCATACCCCACACAAAGTCAACTCAGAATGAATTAAAAAGCCTTAAGCTTAAAACGTGAAACTGCAAAACCTTGAGAGGACACATAGGTGAAAATCCTCATGACATTGGCGCTGGTCGTGATTTCTCAGAATAGCTCTGCCCTGCTAAAACGAGGGGCCTATTTTTCTTACCTGAGATGGCTCTTGAAGGCATTAGCTTTATGCGTCTGGCCGTCCTTCCTGGCTGGGAAAGTGCTCCAATGGTGATAGGGAGGAGGGGGAGGGACACAATATTTCATTCTGTGTAAAAGGATGCATTTGTTCTTCTTGAGAGATTCCTGAAACCCTCCCCGGAGCCGAGGCCCTCACGCACGCTGAGCAGTGTGCGCGGCTGCTGCGTGGTGGGAGGGAGGACGTGGACACAGCAGAGGGGCCGGCGGCTGTTGGGAACTTTAAAGCCTGTCTCTGGGGGGAAATGAACAGGAATGCCGTGACCCGTCCACGGAACAGCGTGCGCTTGGTGGGGGCCTTTCTCGCCGGTGAGGGGCCGGTGGATCTGCCCTGTCCAGAGCGCTCTGCCAGGTGGCCACGCGCCGTGGTCTACCTGGGGCAGTGCAGGGTCACACCTGATGTCCAGGTGTCCCGTCCAGTTTAGTGTTTGTCCCAGACAAGGGGCCCCAGTCGGGTCACCCTATATATAGTCAGGGCGTTCGAATACAATTTCGAGATGCTTCTACCTTGAGCCCAGCAGGAAAGATGACTCGGAAGCATTCCTAGGACGCTGGCTGGGGCCTTGGCGACTTCCCTGCGGTGCCCAGGGGAGGCAGAGCAGCAGCAGAGAAAACCCGGGGAACGAATGTGCCTTGCACGCGGGCTGTGCACACACACGGTGCCTGGCTGGACTCTGCGGGGAAGCCGAGGTTTGCACGCTCACTGGCCTGCCCTAAGAGGGTCCACTCGGTCTGTAGTTCCAGAGGGCCCTACGCGATCTCCCAGACTGGGGGCTGAGAGCCCGCACAGGGGCCCCTGGTGCTCCCACAAATTGTGGGCTCCTTCAGACCGAGGCCACCACAGGCTTCCTCCCACAGTGAGAGACGCGGAGCGGTGCCCTCGGACGCCGCAGGGACCGCACCTGCGTCACCCAGCAGCATCTGTCTCCGTGCTTTCGTCCCCGCCGATCTCCTTACCTTGACATTGATGGGCCCTGCAAGCCTCATGTCCACTGCCATTTCCCTCTCCCTTTTCTCCTGGAGTTAGTGACATTAGTGAGGCAGCATTTCTAGAGAAAAGAAAATGCCCGTTTCACTGCTGAGATACTGACACTAAAAAATTGTGTACCATATATACTCAGAAAATGTGTCCCAATGTTAATCACAAAGCTTGTTTTTAATTTCTTAACCAAAGGGGGAAAGCCCTCCACATGGCAGTATTTGTCAGGAATCATGTCCTTTCTCTTTAAAAAAATAGTCTAAGTGGGAATAGTGACAGTTCACTAAACAGGGCAAGAGACTGGAGAATCGGTCTCTTCCACTAAACAGGGCAGGAGACTGAAGAATCCGTCTCTTCCCCTGAAAACTTTTTCTTCCCTTTGCTTAAGGGGTACTGTTTCCTTCCCCTCTCAAACAGACCCCCCCCCGCCCCCCAGGAGCAGTCACAGGTCATTGACTCGTATTCCAGGTGACTTCTCCATCAGAGCTTCTCTGATCGCTCCAGGCTCCTCTGGACTGACTCTGGCTCAGGCACAGGCACCTCCTGGAAGAACAAAGTTAAATCCTCTGTGTTTTCCGTATTTATCCTACTGGGCTTTTTACACGTAGCTCCGCTCTTGTATTTCCTGATTCTCGTATTCGGGTGGCCACCGCTTTGAAATAACTGGTGCTGCGGACAGACAGTTGGTTCCTGTCATGTGTCCCTTCCTCTCCCTTTCTCCCTGGCGACACCCACATCTGCCCGACAGACCTTTCCCCGCGGGGCAAGGCCCCCGTCTTGGGTAGCACCTTGCAGGGGCTGGACCCAGCAGACACTGGCTGATGGCTTGTGGCGTTGCCCACGTACTTCACCGAACGCACGGCGCGCGCCAGACAGACGGGCTTTCCAGCGACTCGGAGCGGAGCCCAGCGTGGAGGGCCCGCCTCCGCGTCTCCAGCGCGCAGCGGGACTCCCGTTCCTTCCGTCTGGAACGTCCGTCCTGGTCTCTCCTCGTCCGGCTCACCCTCGGGCTCTGGAGCTCCGCGCCTGCCCCCGGCCCCGTCCCCCGCTTCTCTGCTCTGATTCCGCGTGTGTCGGCCCCAAAGACCTCGGCGCTGGCACCGGCCTCTTCTGGTAGAGAGACCCCTGGCGCGTGGACTTCGTGCGGTTCCGCGTGTCTCCTAACTCGGGAGCGCTCCCGGGAACACGCCCGGCGGGCGCCCCGGGGCTGCCGCGGCCCCTGCCTGCGCGCCCGCCGCGGTGGGGCGCTCCCGTCACCCCCCAGCGCGGCCCGCGGAGCGTGCGTGCACGCGGCTCGCGGCTGTCCCCGGACGGACGGACCGCCGGCTGCTGGAGGCCCGGGACGGGGTGTGTGGACGCGGACCCGGCGCGCAGACGCGGCGAGCGAGCCTCCAGCACCCCGCAGAGGGCTGCGCACGCGAGGCTGTTCCCGCGGCAGCTCTTCGCCGCTGTCCTCGGCGCGGCCCCGGACACCGGGAGCTCCCGGTTCCGTCGGCGTGACGGTGGGTGCAGATCCACGCGTCGTGGCAGTGCTCAGAGGCCCGCCCCTCCCCGGTGCAGACGGAGCGGGAACCGCGTTAAGACCCCCGGGTCTCGTTCGTATGGCGGCGGTCACTGCTGTCCAACTCAGGGCCGTGTCCCTTCCCTTTTCTCCCCGGCCACGCGTCAGTGGAGCGGGCTTCGTGGCCACCTTTGTGCTGAAACCCGGGAACACAATAACCCCTTTTTTTCTGGTCTGCGCCTTGCCCGTAGTTTCGAGCCTAACTTCTCAGAGTTTTCCTGGAGTGGACCTAGAATTCACGTAGAGCTGCGATTCCAAAACCAGGCCTTTTCTTTGTGTTTCCGGATCGATTTTCATCGTGGCCCCCTCCGGTGTGGCAGGTTTTACCACGTTCCCTTTTCCTCCTCACCAGTGGAGGCGCCAGGTGCACCGTGCGGTGGTTCGCGCCGCCAGGACCCGGCGGAGCACCGCCCCGGTCCGCGTTTCTCAGCCTGGCCGCGCGTGAGGGTCTCCGGGAAGTCTTTGAGGAGACGGTGGAAAGGGGTCGAGCGTGCGGTGATGGGAGACCGGACCTCGGGTGGTCAGCATGCAGCAGGGTGTACACAGACGTTTTCTTATATGAAGCCGTGCGTCTGAAACTTATTTCATGGTATTAACCGGTGTCATCCCAATACACTTAATTTAAAGAGGAAGAAACACTGATGTCCCAGCTTCGCTTCGACCCATTGAATCCCAGTGTCTGCAGGGGCACGTCCCTGTGTTTTCCAAGCCCTCCAGGGGGCTCTGAGAGGCGCCCAGGGCCGAGACCTCCCCTGGGCTCCTCCCCCTGCCGGAGGGCGAGCACCGCGGCCCTTCTCCCACAACCAGAGCTGGCAGACCAGGGGCCGGGGCCCCAGGGCCGCTGCTCGGTTCTGCCCCGCCTGCCTCCTGGGCACCTGGGAACTCGCGTTCCATCTGGAGCTGGATGTGAGCTGGCGGGTCGGGGGGGGGGCACCCGGGGGTGGGGAGTGTGATCTGAAGACGAGTTTTCAAAGGTTCTTGCTTTCCTGTTGAGGAACCTGCCCCAAGGAAGGGACTCCAGCGCGAGCGGAGGGGCCTTTTTGACGGCGCGCTGCAATTCGCCGCGGGGTGGCTGACATCCCTCCGGCGTCAGCCGTGGTCACGTGTGGCACTCACGTGTGGCACTCGCGTGTGATGTTGTGACGGTGGGCTGCCAAGCCCTTGTCAGAACAAAAATACCCTGCCTCCCCTGGGGGATCCCGGAGCTGACTCCAGGAGGCCTTCCCCCGGGAGCAAATTTTCTTTCGCTGCACACTTTCCTTCTCCTTCCCTCCCCCTCCTGGGACCCCCCTCCTGGGGCCCTGCGGGCTCTGGGGTTAGAGTGAGGCTGTGTTTATGCCGTGACGCAGGTGAGCTTGGGGCTTGGGGATTGCTGACTCTGTGGGCAATTAATTGGATCTACACACAAATCTCATTTTTCATGCCACGTGACGCTAGGAAAGTCACATAATTTCTCCGGTGTCGAGTGCTTCCCCGTGTCAGTCGCGTGCCCCCTCCATCTGGAGAGGATTTGCAGCCCGTTCGCGCGGCCGTGCACGGGGAGCCTCCGGCAGCACGGGCGCACCCCGGCGTCCACGGCAGAGCCCCGGGCCGGGCCACAGAGGACCTCAGTGCAGTCGAATTGGAGAGACAGGTGCGCAGGTTGACGCCGCCGTCCGCCGGTCCTCAGGGTCGTTGGTCGCCGTTGCCCTAGGCTGTCGCCGTGCGCTCAGGTGTGGGAAGACATTCTGTGTTCACCGCCCGTCGTCCAACTTTTTCATGAGGTGTAGCTCACCACGTGAGATTTAAAAAATACTGCATTTTGTCTTGTACGAGGCGCGCTTTTTGCCCAAATTTTTGAGGGAAAAATAAGGATGCACATTGTACATGGTTAGTACTAATTCCATATCTATATAAATGTTTTTAATTTTTTTAAAGATTTTATTTATTTACTTATTTTTAGAGAGGGAAGGGAGAGAGAGAGAGAGAGAGAAACATCAATGTGTGGTTGCTGGGGGCCGTGGCCTGCAACCCAGGCATGTACCCTGACTGGGAATGGAACCTGGGACACTTTGGTTCGCAGCCGGAGCTCAATCCACTGAGCTACGCCAGCCAGGGGTGTTTTTAATTTTTTAATTTATGCTCATGCGTTAAAAGTGTGACTCTACAAAGCAATAATGATATTCACATGCTAAATAATACCCTGGAATAAGATAATCGGTTTTGTTTCTAAATACAAATAAGTAAAAGATTGAATTAAAAAATTTAAACAATAGTTTATTTTTTTCCTGAGAGTTTGGGCCAAAAATGTGGGTGTGCAGGATACATAAGGGCGCATTATACATGACAAAATACAGTAATAAGCAAATAGGCCATTTTTTGAAATTAAGGAGAGCAACTAACTCTACTACTGTCATCCTTGACGTGTGGGTGGGAAGCAGTGTAAGCCTGGAGAACACGTGTGTGAATACACAGAAGTGTAGAGGAAGGGTACTTGTGGGCCGGCGTGCCTGAAGGGTCCCATCAGTGTGCAGGAACAGACTATGCCCTTGCGGGCCAGGCGGTGGGCCTCCAGGGCTTTCTTAGAGTTCAGGAACCGAAGAGCCTCCCTTTCCGCAGTTCAGTCCCGCTCCACTGTCCGCGGAGGGCTCTGCTGGGCAGACGAGTGTCCCCGTGGGCCCCCCGGGGGTGGGGACCTCAGCCTGTCCCTGTGCGTCAGGAGCCGCAGACACCTGCATGGGGACAAACCAATGGGCCTGGAGCTTCCATCAGTGGGTAGAAAGTTTTGTAATTATCTAAGTGAAGATACCTTTTGTTATGAACTAATCTTGATGTAAAAAGCTGCCAGTTGTAAGATGAGACGGAATCACATATCCGATGAGAAATCTGAGCTCTGTTTCCGGGAGGCGGTAGGAGCGGTCCAGCCAGTATGTCAGCGGGGTCTGTGCGTCCTCCAGAGAGCTCCAGAAGGCCAGCTCTCGGTTCCAACGTCACTTTCCCGAAACTCTCGAGGGTGTTTTGGTCCCAAGTTGGTCCCGAATTGCAGACTGAGCCTGGCTCAGAAGGTTGTAGTTGCATTGCTGTTGTTATTACGTGGGAAGTTCATCACTTTTCCTGGTTAGAAGCGGTGATATTGATGTGTACATAACTAGGGTTTTGTTGGTTTAAAAGACAATATGAGCCCTGGCTGGCGTAGCTCAGTGGGTTGAGCTCGGGCTGCGAACCAGGCATTGCAGGTTCGATTCCCAGTCAGGGCACATGTCTGGGTTGTAGGCCACGGCCCCAGCAACCGCACATTGATGTTTCTCTCTTTCCTGCTCTAAAAATAAATAAAATCTTAAAAAAAAAGACAATATGAAATAACTATCAGGTAACTAGGGTATTTATATAAGTTCAAAGACCACTTTCCTGAACTTACTGAAAACTAAACCTTAATTGTCAAGGTCAGAAGGGATCCTAAAGATTATCTAACTCTCCATAACCCTTGTTCTACACATGAGGAAGTTACCCCGTAGCTTTAAAATCCTACCATTTTTTCATATGCAGTGATCAGATTGTTTACATTTTAAAATGAGATAAAAAGATTGGGACTGGCCCCTGCTCGTTGATATTTCTTTAACTCACCTGCTGAGCACCTGGACAGGTTGCAGGCCCAGTGTTTTGCCTGGGAGCCAGGATGAGAGTGACAGCAGTGGCAGTTTCCGATGAAGTCAGTGTGTGCGCGCGCGCGCACACACACACACACACACACGCACACACACACAGATGGAGGTCTGTGACTGTCTTTCCTGTGTGGGCATGTGAGCATCCGGCCTATCCGTGTGCCGTAAATGGCTTTTTTTCTAGATGCCGTGCACAGTAGACCTCAGCCAAGTTGTTTTGGACACCAAGTCTGTTCTTCTGATTAACCCCTTCCCCCTCTGCCCCCAATAGCTCCTGCTCCCCGGCCCCAACACCACCCCCATATTCTGCAGATGACCACCCCCACGAGGGAGCAAAGGCCGGGCTGCAGGGGTCCTGCCCCAGCTCCCGAAGCCACACGGAGACACTTTGTTTGCTGTGTCGGCGTCGCCGCTGATGGCTTCGCCCGCTCTGCCCACGTGCAGGGAACCATTTGGGCCACTTAGAACCATTAAGACCTTAATTTTTGACTGGTAATAGGCAAGCACACTCTAACCCAAGAAGAAACTAGATTTACTGTCATTTTCAGTTTGTAAAGCAAGAGTCCAAGGCCTGAAATGCTCATAAGGATCTTCTAATGGGTTCTTCTTTGTTTTATTTTCCCCATTTATTAGAAATCATCAGAAACGTGATGTCGACATTATGGTTTTCAAAGTGTACATACATTTGATTTGATTTCGAAAGATCTAGAATGGTCTTAATGGTTTTATTGTCCTGGAACAGTCATTGGCTCTTATCTGCAAAAGGGTGTATTTCTGCGTGTGACCCAGAGCAGGGTCACCAGGGTTGCAGGTTTTCTCTGAAAACGATGCGGGCCCCAGGGTTTCAGTGCTGGGCCGAGGGTCTGAGAACGCGGAGGGCGGTCTGCGGACACCGGGAGAGCCCCGGAGTGGGAGAGAGCTCGTCAGACCCCCGCCGCCCCCGGTCCGGCTGTGTGTCTCCGTGAGCTTCCTGGCGTCTCGGGCCAACGTAGCGTGAGAAGTGTGTTTCCTGTCTCTGAGGACTGAATGAGAAAACGGGCCCGCAGTGTCTAACAGAGCCTGGCTTCTCAGACACTCAGTAATGGTGGCTATTGTTTGTGCGGTCCTCAGTCTGAACATGCTTACCCTTGTCACTGGCCTCGCCCGAAAACAGGACGCGGGGCTCCGGGCAGGCCGTGAGACCGGGGAAAGAGGGCATCCCAGGTGGAGGGAACCAATGTGTGTGCCGTGGAAAGCACAGAATTTCATGTCTCGTTTTCCCTCCCACGGAATTGCTAAAATTGGAATGAACATGGTTGGTGGTTAGACAGCGCTGAACCTGTGTTCCAAGGAATGCTTCCCCTTTCCTCCAGCTTCCCCAGTTTCTCCTGTAAACCTGGGAAAGGGGACCTATCAGCAACGTGTCCCCTTCCCCTTCCCGTCTTCCTGTCTCAGCCCCGATCAGGCCCTGGGCACGCGGTCCGACTCTGAGGTCCGACTCTGAGGTCCTCGTTGGGCTCTGCAGGCGGAGCCGCGATGGATTCTGGAGGGCTTGCCTGCAGTCCGGACCTTCTGTTGGCGGCGGCGATCGCCTGGGTGTCCGTGCCCTCTCGGACTCGTCTCCTTTTGTGGGTGGTCTTTGTAGGCCAGAGACCTGGGGACTGACTCCACTTGCACACACCTGACCTTGTTCTGTAATGTCTCTCAAAGGCCAGACTTTTATTCCAGAAGCACTGCAGCTTTGAGGAGACACCGTGGGGGTGCCGCTCCGGGGCTGTTCCCCGGCTGAAACGCAGTGTGGGCAGCGCCTGTGTGCTCGGCCTCCACTGGCTGACGGAGCGCAGCTCCTGTGGGGAGCCCGGCCGTTCCCGTTGGGTCAAGGGCATGCTGTCGGGTCCGCTAACCACACCTCCTGTCCTCTTTCTCGTGCAGGGAGGCAGCGGCGGAGACCGGGGCCGGCGTGCGTGCAGAAGCCGTCTGGACGCCGGCCTGACCCGCGCTGACATTCCAGGAGGCCCCGGAGTGCGGTATGTTTGTGCAGACGGGGGTCTCGTGCTCACGCTGCGGCCGTAAAGGTCACCTGGAAACAGGCGGGACTCGGGATGCCGGGGCGCCTGATGTTCTCTTCTACCTCCTTTCCTTGTCTTTGATATTTAGGCGCTTCAATTTTACCGTATTGTGTGGTTGGTTAGGTATGCACATTAAGCTGATACATCGTTGTTACTTTTTCTTACATCTGCACACTAATGAGAGCACTGTATATATAATCTCAATACCTCAGAAACACGCCAAACCAAGCTGGGGGCCTTCAGCCTGAACCACATTTCTGTCCTACACGGTGGGTTTAGCTCCTTTTTCACTCCTGATGTTTGCGTGGTTCCTCACAGGCTCCTCATGGTCCTTCCACTCAGACTCTTTGCCTGGGGCCCGTAAGAACTCGGAAAAGTAACTGGCGGTAGCACCGAACGGGCCTTCGTGCGTGAGCCACGCACTCCGTCTTTCCCTGTGTCCATCAGCTGAGCCTGTGGTGGACTCGGAGTGCAGAGGGTCAAAGGTGAGGGTTTTTGAGATGGGTCACTCTTTTGTGGAACTCCTCTTCACCACCGATCTGTTACTCACGGAGAGGCAGATGGGTGCTAAAGTTGGCCATGTGTTCCGTGTTTGCTGCTGTCAGGGCCCGAGGTGTAACTCTGCGCTCACGCCCTCTGTGTTGTCTCGTCTCACGGTGCCCTTGGGAAGGAAGTGTCCCTGCCCCTCTGCAGACTCGAGCGCCAGGGCTGACGGGGCGGGGCAGCGGGCCCAGGTCACACTGATTTCCCAGGATTCGCCGAGAACCACAGTCCTTTTCTGACCCAGGGTTTTCTTTTCCCTGGTGGCACGTCGCAGGCAGGGCGGTCACATGCATCCCGTTTGAAACCTACCTGGAGGCGGGACTTCATTATTTTCCCGCTCCGTCAACAAGTGGCATTACCTTGACCGGTGTGTTGGAGACCTCTGTCCCTGTTCCGTGACCTCGAGGTACACGCGTGACTTTCTGGACCTCTGCCTTCTCTTCTGACGAGCGAGTGGGGCTGGGAAATGCTACTCCTACGCACAAGACAAATCCAGTCCCCGTCAGGACTGTGAGAGATGGACCAGTCACTTGGGCCTAATATTCTCTATTTACTACACAATTAACTTTTAATTGTTGAAAAATTACACGTTTTTTAGGCTTTATCTCCTTTCTCTCCTTCACTTTCCAGTGGTAACATCATCAGAAACTTATCTCCTGAGTGTTTTCATTCCCCCTGATATTTAACTGCCAGAGAGATAGATTTTTTAACTTTGGTTTTATTTACATCATTAGCATATGTCCATTTTAGAAAAATTAGAATACTATGATGCATATGTATACACACATAATAAAAAATTAAAACACTGCCACTAATATGTCGGTTTAAGATTCTTCACAATTGTTTTCTTTGCACATGTAATTTTAAATTAAGATGGATTATAGTGTACATTCTTTATTCCTTTTTACTTTATGCATCATTCATAGCTTTCTATATCAATAGGAGCATTTCTGTAACATTTTCTATGGTAGACAGTATTCCACTTTAAAGCTATGCAAAAACATATCTGAAAAATTTTCTATTGTAATTCTTCTCAGCTGAATTTTTAAAATTTTGCTTTATAAAAAAGGTTTTAATGATCAGTATTTTACCTAAAACTTTTTTCACTGTTAATTATTTCCACAACAGATAGTACAGTACCCAAGTCAAAGAGTAGGTACATGTTAAGACTTTGGAGAATTCTAATGCTTTCTGCATGCTCCTCCACTCACATGTCTTGTCATGTGTCCGCATGTCCTCTGTGACCCTAAACACGGCAGTGTGAGGATGGCCTGTGTCCCGTACACAACTTCCATGGGTCTGGCTTTAAGAAGAGTAATCCCGTAGTGTGAGGCTTAAAAGATTAAAATTTTATTTCAAGATGTATTATGAACATTTTAAGAACTCATTTCCAAATCTTACACTTGGATTCACTTGTCCAGATATTAATTCAGCATGTGCAGTACCTGCTGTGTGCGAGACATTAAGCTGGACACTGCTGACAGGTAATGTGTAGGACATGGCCCATGATCTCGAGGGGTTCCTTCTTTGGCAAAAGAATCCACACTTACGTTGAGTGCTACATATATAGCATGAAAAGCACTGTGACAAATTTGCTTTAAGAATATAATCTCATTATTAGCTATTTAATACAGTGGCCATGATTATTCCTGATGCCTAATCCTGTTTCAACACCCTCGATCGTCCGAGGGATCGTCCGAGGGAGGTGGCATTGTGCTCGTTCCCCTGCCCTGCGGAGGGTGCTCTCTGGGCACGCCTGCCCCCCCCTGCCCCCCCAGACTGCGGCGAGGGAGGGTTTTGACTTCTTGAGTGTTTCCAGAAATGAGCCGTTCACGATGCACCAAGGCGGCCCGTCCCATTGTTGTCTTGTGTTAATGGTTGAAATATTATTCGTGATATTTTTGAGGAAAAATTATGATTTTATATTATATACCAGTTGTTTGTCACTTTAGCCTCTGGGGAGATGTAGAATGAGGTCCGTTCAACTCAGCCCGACTCAAGGGGTGCGTTTCACGGGTCTGCTGCCGCCAGAAACTGTTCTTGCTGCTCAGGGCTGCTTTCCGCGTCACAGAACAGCAGTCCAGACATTCGATGGTCGTTATATTGTCCTCAACATACGAGTCAAATAACTTACCCCGTTCAAGGCAATTAAACTGTCACCGTACTAAGTCTGGAAGTTTCTATAAAGCAGTGAATTTGACTCGATGTGTGACAACACTCCTGGGCTTCTTGGAGAGTTCTCCCCAGTTGGCCGTGAGGACAGAGATGCCCACCCTCTGTGTACAGACCACCAGCAATCGTGTTCAAATGCAAACGAAAGTCACTTGTCCCAAACTATTGGTGACGGTGACAGGAGAAGCCTTCCCACAGTGTGTGGATTTGGTATAAAAGATGAGTCTGAGATAACAAGGGGAACCGAGGCTATGCGCCCTGAATCGGCCGCTGTCAGCAAGCCGCTGAGCTTCCTAAGACCTTGGTTACTGGTCTGCCACAGGCAGTCAAGGACACGGCACTGCGGGCACTCCGGCTCCCAGCGGTAGGTTGGGTTCTTGTACGTGGGCGTCTGGATTCTGGACTGCGTGGCTCCAATGCACTCGGGTCGTGGGTGTGTTTTCTGGAAGGTTCCTTTCACACAGGTGCACGTGTGCGTGTGGCGCTGTGGCGGAACCGAGAGGCGGACAGCTGTCCACAGTGGGGAACACCGTCTCCCACGCCCGAGGGGAGCGAGCTGAGGAAGGAGGCCGTGGGCGGCGTGTGCCGCTTGCCCCTGAGCCAGCGCCGCCTCCCGGTGCCCTGGGGAACGGGTGACGTCGGCAGTGCGCCGTCCCCGCAGCCCCGCTCAGCTCCTGCAGACGCTGCCCGAGGCCTCTCCCGAGGAGCCGCCCGTCTCAGAGCTGACCTCCCTCTCCCTCTCCTCCCGCTGCCCTCTGTTCTCTCCCAAAGAGCCCGCGGCAGGGTGGCTTCTGTGTTGTGGGTTTTGCTCCCAGAGACGTTCCAGGGCTCATTCGCCCCAGGACCCACCTGCTCATCTTCCTGGGGGGCCCAGGGTCCCACAGAGCTCCCCTCCAGCACCACACGGCAGAGGAGTCACTGGTTTTCCGACCAGCACCCTCACGGTCCGACTTCCTATCTGTGTGTGGTCCCGGAGAAGGCGAGGGTGTGGGTGGTCCTAGCCTGGGTCCCTCGTGGTGCGTCCGGGCTCCTGGGGCTCCTCCCCGATTCCTGAGCTGCTGCCCCCTGTGCTCAGCGTCACGTTGAAGAGTCAGAGCCCAGTTCCGGTTGCCCCATGCGCAGCTGCTGACTCCCGGACTGCACTGTTGGCGGGGGTGGGGAGGGTGCGTGAGAGACTTTCCTGCTCCAGACTCCAAAGGAGTTTCTGGAGCCCTCGGTCATCATAGAGGCAAATACTAACAGGGCAACTTAGCATAACTGTAGGGACAGAAGGAACACACTAATCCACGGACATTGTGACCCGTGCATATGGGCATGAGTGTCACATGCTTGAGACCCTTCTGCTATAAAGAGAACCTTCTTTTTTTAAAGATTTTATTTATTTATTTTCAGAGAGGGAAGGGAGGGAGAAAGAGAGAGAGAGAGAAACATCAATGTGCGGTTGCTGGGGGCTGTGGCCTGCAACCCAGGCATGTGCCCTGGCTGGGAATCGAACCTGCGACACTTTGGTTTGCAGCCCACGCGCCATCCACTGAGCTACGCCAGCCAGGGCTTATTATTTCTTTATTTTATCCTTTTCTGATCCTTGGTCTTACTATTTCTTATACCTTATATATTTCAAATTCCATACAATTGACCGCATTTAAGCGTTTGTTCCGCTGGCCTCTCCTCCCCACCCTTGCCCTGCCACCGCGAGCTGGTCTCGTGTCGTCAGCAGGCACGCATGCAAGGACAGCCAGCTCACCACAGCCTTCTACCGGGTCTTCGCAGCTCCCGGTCTCCGGCCAGAAGTCAGTGAGAGAGAATGTCAGTGCCTGGTGTCCAGTGTCTGCCAGTCTGAGGACGCAGAGGAAAAACTCTTACAAACATAGGTCAGCCCAGGGATGTGCAATAAAGGCTTGCACTCACCTCAGATCTAACCAGCTCGTCAACTTGGAGGTATAATTAAATAGTCGGGAAGAGCAACCAGGCCATGGAGCAAGGTGCCAGTGGAAGTTGGAGGGAGAGGGTTTTTTTGATAAGTATATTTTATTGATTATTTTATTGAGTTGTCCCATTTTTTTCTCCCCTGTATTCCCCTCCACCCTGTACCCCCCCTCCCACCAGCATTTCCCCTCCTTAGTTCATGTCCATGGGTCGTACGTATAAGTTCTTTGGTTCTCCATTTCCTATACTATTCTTAGCCTCCCCCTGTCTGTTTTGTACCTGCCATTTATGCTTCTTATTCTCTGCACCTTGTCCTCCATTCTCCCTCTTCCCCCTCCCTGCCGATAACCCTCCACATGATCTCCATTTCTGTGATTCTAGTCCTGTTCTAGTTGTTTGCTTAGTTTGGGTTTTGTTTTGTTTGTTTTGTTTTTGAAATTCAGTTGTTGACAGTTGTGAGTTTGTTGTCATTTTGCTGTTCATATTTTTTATCTTCTTCTTTTCCTTAGATAAGTCCCTTTAACATGTCATATAATAAGGGCTTAGTGATGATGAACTCCTTTAACTTGACTTTATCTGAGAAGCACTTGATCTGCCCTTCCATTTTAAACCAAAGCTTTGCTGGACAGAGTCATCTGGGATGGAGGTCCTTGCCTTTCATGACTTGGAATACTTCTTTCCAGCCCCTTCTTGCCTGCAAGGTTTCTTTGGAGAAATCAGCTGACAGTCTTATGGGAACTCTTTTGTAGGTAATTGTCTCCTTTTCTCTTGCTGCTTTTAAGATTTTCTCCTTCTCTTTAATCTTGGGTAATGTCATTATGATGTGTCTTGGTGTGTTCCTCCTTGGGTCCAACTTCTTTGGGACTCTCTGGGCTTCCTGGACTTCCCGGAAGTCTATTTCCTTTGCCACGTTGGGGAAGTTCTCCTTCATTATGTTTTCAAATAAGTTTTCCATTTCTTTCTCTTCTTTTCTCCTTCTGGCACCCCTGTGATTCGGATGTTGGAACGTTTAAAGATGTCCCAGAAGTTCCTAAGCCTCTCCTCATTTTTCTGAATTCTCATTTCTTCATTCTGTTCTGGTTGAATATGTATTTCTTCCTTCTTTTCCAGACAGTTGATTTGAGTCCCGGTTTCCTTCCCATCACTGTTGGTTCCCTGTACATTTTCCTTTATTTCACTTTGCATAACCTTCACTTTTCCCTCTATTTTGTGACCATGCCCAACCAATTCTGTGAGCATCCTGATTACCAGTGTTTTGAACTCTGCACCTGATAGGTTAGCTATCTCTTCATTGCTTAGTTCTATTTTTGGAGCTTTGACCTGCTCTTCCATTCAGGCCGCATTTCTTTGTCTCAGCTGCTCCTGCTATGTTGTAAGGGGCGGAGCCTTATGCATTTACCAGGGCGAGGCAACCCATGTGGCTGTGTTGTGGTGCCGTCCGTATGTGGGGGAGGGGTCCAAGAGGGAACAGTGCCACTTGCTCGGCTCTCGCCAGCTTTTGGTCACTTCCCCTGCTCCCCACAGACAAGCCGGGCCCTTCTGGTGCTGATTCCCAGGTGGGTGGGTTTGTGTACATTCTAGGACTCCATGGGTCTCTCCAATGGATCTCCGGTGAGGCTGGGAGTCTCTCCCGCCACTGCTGCAACCCCACAGGTGTTTTCAATCAGAGGTCTGAGGCTTTATTTCCCCACTGGGACCCCGGGTTGTGGGTCTGTCTCATTCCTCAGTTGTTCCTCCTGGTTTATCTGTGTGGGAACGTGGGACCACCCAGGCTGTGAGCCGCTGCCTCACCTGCTCAGTCCTCCAGCCGCCCCCTTCCTGTGAACCCTCTCCCCCGTTCACCTGCCTGTCCCCGCCCCTCCTACCGGTCTGGATGGATGTTTTTCCTTTAACTCCTTGGTTGTTGGACATCCATACAGTTCGACTTTCTGACAGTTCTGGTTGGTTTTTGTTTTTAAATTTGTTGTCGTCCTTCTTTGGTTTGTGCGAGGAGGCAGAATGTCATCTTGGCCTGAAGTCTGGGGTAGCACAGTCTAAGGAAGTCTTGTGTTCTCCCTCCCCCTCTGCCCTGCCTCTCTCTCCTGCTGCTGCCTGTATGTTAATGCTCAATCATGACAATGACATGCTCAGTCATGACAATATAATCATAGTAATGTGGGAGAGGTGTTATTTTTCTCCACACTTTAGACAGAGCTCCACTCAGGAGGAGCCCTGAAATGCAGGGACAGCACATACCCATCGCCCTTGTAACGTCTCGACCCAGAAACCCTCCACAGTGGGACCTACAGTGTCACAACTGTGCAGACACCAAGAAACATTGAAGGCCTAAAGAGCCCTAGAAACAAAGGTCCACTCTGGAGACCGCCTCCTTCACCCCAGCAGTCACGTGTAAGCGACCGGTGTCAACGGTGACAGGCAGGGTGGTCGGCACTATTTCCTTCAGCTCTGGCGCCTGAGTTGCCGTGGTGCCGGGAGTGAGGGGCAGGGAGCTCGGCGACGGCCTCTGGGGAGCCAGGCACGCCGGGGAGTGGCAGGTGCGGCTGCACGGCCCCCACGGCCCCCACGGCTGGGTGAGGAGTCCTGGGGACCACGGCAGGCCGGGGCCCGGTGACTGGGTTAAGAACGGGAATGGTGTCCTCGGCGTTAGGAAGGTCCCGGCTGGTGCACGCCTTCCTGCTGCACGACCCGGCTGCCCGCCTCAAGGTGGCACTTCAGCCTTGAGCTTCTCCCACCATCACTGAGCGTCTCCCTTTCCGTGAAACTCAGCCGTTCGGATGCGGCCGGAAAAAACACTGCATCCGAGTAAGGGTGGAGCCCTGATGTATCAGAGTTTTAAGTTCCAACTGCATGGCATTAAGGAGTTAGTGCTAATTTGGGGGGAATGTAAATAGTGTCGCGGCTCTCTAAAAACAAAGTTATAATTTAGGGATGTGTGCTGAAAGATTTCTAGATAAAGTGATATGACTTTTGGACTTCCAAATAGTGTAGAAGTAATTATTGGACGGCAGCATAGATGAAATTACACTGGCCAAATGTAACTGATTGATGGGTAAATGGGAATTCTTATGCTCGTCTGTACAGTTTCATATTTGTTTACATTTTCCACATTAAAGTGTCTCAACAAATGGGAAGTTGCGTGACATGGTAATGAAGAGGCAGTTCCAACACCAGACTTGTGGGAATAATTCAACATTTCACCTCTGAAAACTGGGGTGAAGCTCCTCTCTGGGCCTCGGTTTCCCCATCTGTAAAATGTGGACGATAAGCCTGGACCCTTGGGGTCCTCGGGGAGGTGGCGTGAGTTGTCACGTGAGCCACCGGGAGCACCTCGTGCGTGGCAGAGCCCTGGCGTGTGGCCACTCTCATTAACTTACACAGAGGTGAATGTTTTAACCTTCACCTGAGGTCGTGTTTATTGGTTGTAGAGAGACAGGAGGTGGGGGAGAGAGACAGGGAAACAGCAATTGGCTGCCTCCCATACGCGCTCCGACTGGGGATCAAACCTACAACCCAGTCATGTTCCCTGACTGGGAAGTGAACTCACCATGTTCTGGTGTGTGGGAGGACACTCCAACCCACTGGGCCACCTGGCCAGGGCTAGAGGTGGAATTTTGCGTTTATTTTCCACTTGGAATTTCTCATTTAAGCAGTCGCTTGTAGAAAAAGTCACTAATATTGTGTATGAAAAGCATTTTGGAATGAATAGTTTCCTTTTCTCTTCAAAAATCAAAAACAGAGTTAATTTAGTAATTAGTGACTTTTGTGACTTGGTAGCATTGAATATATTTCTAAAGGTATCTAAAGAAATGCTATAGCACCCTGGCTGGCGTAGCTCAGTGGATTGAGTGCGGGCTGAGAACCAAAGCATCGCAGGTTCGATTCCCAGTCAGGGCACATGCCTGGGTTGCAGGCCACGGCCCCCAGCAACCGCACATTGATGTTTCTCTCTCTCTCTCTTTCTCCCTCCCTTCCTTCTCTGAAAATAAATAAATAAAATCTTTAAAAAAAGAAATGCTATAAAGTTGGCTTTTAAAACTTGCTAAGAATATTTTTCTTCAAAACAGTATAGCTTAATAGATTATACAGATTAGCCACAACACATACCGTATCTTGAGTATTTCATTGCTTTCTCTTTCTTTTTCTTTTGCAAAGGTAAATAACTGCATTTTTCTATAAAGACAATGTTTGAACAGCCACTTACAGTCTACCCTTACACAACACTTGAGAGGTAGTCACTTTGCGGTTTCATAGTTAATCCTCCAGTGCTCCCTTTCTTCACGTTATTTGAACCCTAACTCACAGCTGTCCTGAGGAAGGAATCAACATCGGGAATTAAGACAACTGTGTGTTCCCGAGAAGACAGTGTGGCTGACAGACAAAGGTTCCAGAAGCACACAGAAAGTACACAGAACGGTGGCCGTTCACTATTTCCTCCATTCTCGCTGTCTTTTCTCCGTGTGAGGTCCGCTTTCTCTTCCCTCCCCTTCGGGGGTGTGGGCGCAACCTGTGGGGGTCCGGTTCTCATCCCAGTCGGTGAAAGGGGGCTGAGGGGTTTCCAGTGGCTTGTGCTTGAGCAGCCGTCTCGGGGGGTCACTGCGCCCCAGAGGAGGGCGGGGGGGGGGGACGAGCAAAGACCAAGTGTCCAGGAGGTGCCTCCAGGCTCAGCAGGTGAGGCCAGGGCGGGCGGGACAGCGAATGCCGGGAGCCGTTTGCGAGTGCCAGAGGAGCTCCCCGGGAGGGTGTCACACTGATGGGCAGAGCTCGGAGGGCTCCCTCCAGGATGTGGACCACAGGGGCTCGGGCGTCTGCCGCGGAGGAAGGGCGTAGTCCCGAAGGAGGGTGGGGGCGTCCGGGCTCTGAGGGCGGCGTGCGAAGGAGTTCCGTGGACCCGGCTGTGCGCGAGCTGCTTCCAGACCGCACACCAAGCGGCCTGCCGGCACGGTGGTCCCGCCTCCCTAACTTCAGTTGTAGACAAACCCCAACGAATGGGCATTTTCGTTATTTTCAAAGGACACCTGAAACACTTTGTCTTTCCCTGGCGTGCGGATGCTGAGCTCCTCCCGTGGGCTGGGCTGGGCTGTGTGTGCAGCCCCAGGCGCGGGTCCTGGGGCACTCCCGCGCCACAGGCACACAGGTGACTGCCGCACACCCAGGCGGCAGAGCCCTCGGGGGGGGGGGGGGGGGGGGGGGGGCTTGAGCTGGGGCGGGCAGGGAGGGAGGGAGGTTGGGGTGGGGAGAGCGTCCCGCCAGGTGGCGTGAAGGAGTGCGGAGGGCTCCCCCGGGCAGAGCCCCTTGTCCTGCCGGGAACCAGGATGACGGGGCACGGCGCTGTGGGGGTGAGTGTGGGAAAGGGGCTGAGCGGAGGGTGTGGGGGATGCGATTCCACGCTGAACTGTTTGGGGTTCATCTTCCAGGCAGCAGGGGCGGGCGTCAGTGTGCGAGCGGGGAGCACCCGCGGGCCGACTGCAGGGCGGAGGGAGGCGGGCAGGCCCCCGGAGCAGCGTCTGGGTCTCCATGGCGCCGGGAGCGCACTGGTCCAGGGGCCTGAGCCCACGTCCCGTAGCTCGGAGACCCCCTGGACACTGCTCACTGCGGCGGGCCCTGCTGTTCCCACCCGAAGCAGCTGGGCCAGGGGGCGTCTCTCGTTTGGGGTGCTGGTGCTTGGAGCTTCACACAGGCAGGGAATCGGCATCCGGGGGCCGGAGACCCCTCACAGGGCAGGGCTGCAGCGTCCAGGTCGGGCTGGAGGAAATGTGCTTCCTTCTGTCTAGGGTGGAGACGGGGTCCCCGAATGGCAGGGCTCCGTCTGCTTGATGCTCCCCAACACGCAGCTCACCCTCGCATCTCTGCTGTGTAACACACCATGCACACAGATGTGCACTCACCTGTATGTGCACACACGCACCACCATAGCACATGCATATGTATACATGTGTGCACGCACACGCACACCGTGCAGACATGAATACACGTAAACACGCACTTACTATAGTGCTGCCTTTAGGCTCCCCGTCCAGACCAGCCTCCCAGTGGCACCCAGTCAGCCCAGAGGCCAGGCGGAATAGTGGCCGCTCACGGTGACGCCCCTCCAGTGCCCCCTCCCCGTCCCCCCCCATCCCCACCCTGTGCTGACGCACCACTGGTGACGCCCCTCCAGCGCCCCCCCCGGTCCCCCCCCCCGTGCCTCCGTGCCCCCGCCCTGCTGCTCTTCCTCGGCACTCTGGCGTTCCCGGGGCGATGCCGAGCCGACCCCGCACATCGCCATCAGCTCTCCCGGGCCCGGCCTCGCCCCTGGGGCACCGACCGGGGACCCCAGCTCTCCGGTGGGGGCTGGCGGCTGATGGAGTGACCCCGACCCGGCCGAGGGCTCTGGCCCAAGTGCCCACTGACCTACTCCGCGATGTGCTCACACGCGAAGCTGTTGTTACGTCGAGCCCACATCTCCTAGAACGTAAACGTGTACAGTTTGGGCTGACTGAAAGTGAAAGCTCATGGTTTTCACATATTAAAAGTGCTCCTTTTCCTGATTCTCCTAAAAGTGTTTGGAAGAAAATTTAGCTTCTGTGGCTATTCAGTGCTGACACTTGAGCACGTCGAATGCAGGTGTCCTCCCTCCCATTTCCCTGCCCACGAAGGGACCACAGGGGGCCCAAGGGTGCCCCCGACCTTCGCCTGGGCAGGTGCAGGTCAGCCCGCTCGCTGCCGGCCCTGCTCACGCTGTGGGCGGCGTCCTGCCTCCTCCGGACACTGGCTCTGGGCGCCGGGTGCCGGAGAAAGGACGGAGTCTTGGGAGGAGGTGCACACCTTTCGAGGTGGAACCTGGGGTCTCCGAGGAAGGTGCACCGAAGTGTCTGCACGGCGAGCCGGCCCCAGGTTTCTGGGGGACCGTGTGTAACGGGGTCGGGGTGACCTCCCTCTGGCAGTCTGCCGCCCGCCCTGTTCTTTGTGCCTCCGACCATCTCGCCGACGCGCCCTCGCCCGCTCCCGCACTTGGGTCCTTCTGGGAACTCCCTCTCCCCCTCGTCTGTCTCCTCTCGCTCAGCGTTCCGCTGCTTTCTCCTCGCTGGCTGGGCGTTGTCCTCTTACATTATTCATCCTTTTGCTCGAAAAAATTAATGATTGCAGTCGTTCCAAGAACGGAGCAGAAAATAAAACCACTGCCCGTACAGAGGCCCCGCTCCGTGTGGGCGTGTGTGGGAGGGCGGTCCACCCGCGAACACACCCACACACGTACACGGTAGTGGACGGGCGTGAATCTGTGCCACACACGGAAGCTGGAGAGAGGGAAAGTGGGAGTCGGGGTCAGGGAGTCCGGGCCAGTTGGCGGCTTGAGGCCGAGGCCAGAGAGAGTAGGAGAGTGGGCCTGCGGGGGGGCCCTTGGCAGTGGCGTGTGGGACAGGGGGGCGTGCTGCAGGGGCCGTGGGGCAGGGCCGTGGGGCAGGACCGTGGGGCAGGGCCCAGACAGACACACAGGTGGGGCCAGAAGCAGGAGCAGACTGGCGGGAGCGTGCACCCCACAGGAGCAAGGGCTTCAGCTCCCACGTGCGTGGGTGGAAAGCCTCTAGAAAGTTCTGGCAGACAGGTGACCTAGCGAGACTGGCATTTTCAGAGGATCCCTCTGGTTGTGGGCGGAGAGGGGAGGGGAGGCGAGTGTGGGGAGGGAATGGAGCGTGGAGGGTGTCACCGTCCCGTGAGCAAGGGGTGGCTTTGGTTCGGGTGGGGTGGCGATGGTGGAGACAGAATGTGGTTGGGAGGGGCAGGGTTTGCTGACTGGATGGGCAGGGAGGGCGAGATGGGGGGCAGGGGCAACAGGGGTGGCTTGAGGCTATGAAGGGAGGGGTCTGGGAGTTGAGGTGCCCGTGAGTGCCGGGTGGAGAAGTCAAGCATGCAGCTGAACTTGCACTTCAGGGGAGCCACCGGTTCTGAAGACGAGAGTTTGTGATTGTTGGGGTGCAGGGGGCCGTGGCGTCCAGGGAGCGAGCTCACAGAGGAGAAAGGTGGTCCAGGACCTGAGCGGTGAGACCCCCCAGGCCCGGGGTGTGAGGTGCTGGAGCTCCCAGCGAACGGGCCCTGCCGGGCAGCGTGGGAAATGGGGGGAGGGGGGAGCCCAAGGCAAGGTGAGGAGAAGGATGATTGAGTGCCGCAGGTGGCTGATAGAGAGCACTGGGGACCCTCCCGGATGAGTCACGTCCGGGTCGTTGCCAGCCCGACCACAGTGCTGATGGTGGGCCTGGGGCTGCCCGGTGCGAGGGGACGGAAGGAGAAAGAGGGTTTGGGGGTGGTGCGTGTGGTGCGCAGCCTGTGTACGGGCTCTGCTCTGTGGGTGGCAGCTAACTGGGACCGAGCTGGGGGGGGCAGGTACACACTCCAGTGAGGAGTCGGCTGCCATTGCTCTTCTCTTTAAAGGAGGGGCATGGCGGAAACTCTGAGCGTGAAGGCTGGAAGGCTGCAGAGTAGGGAGAGGGGAACCCGGCACACAAGTGGAGGGGTGGCCACAGACAGAAGCAGCCATTGGCACCGCCAGGGTGGAAGCCAGTGCGGGTGCTGATTTCTCGGGGACCTGGGTGCCCACTGCTCACCAGCGGTGAGGAGGGTGGGAGAGGCAGGGGAGTTCCGAGGAGAGCAAGTGTGGAACCGAGCAAGGGTGTGAGAGGTGAGAGACACTGAGGGGTGGGCAGGCCAGCGCCTGGCCGGCCCAGGGAGAAGGGGCTTGAAATACATCTGATGAGAGTAGGGAAGGACATGGTGACAGCCGGGGCAGGGGGTGCTGGATACGGAGCCCACAGCAAGGATGCCGCTGTTGGTGTGATTGTGAAGGAGGCCTCAGGTGTGGTGCCCGGGGAAGTGTGTGACTGGGGAAGGGAGAGGAGTGAGCACATCGGAGAAGCCAGGACCCCGGGAGGTGGCGGTGCAGTCACAGAGGGAGAGAACGTGATGCCTGCGACAGAGGAGGCCGTGAGGGGGCCAGGCCTGCATGCGCAGGGTCCGGAGGTCTGGGCTTCATTTGCCTGAGGGAGAGATGCACTGACCTGGGGGCGGCAGAGACATGCACATGTGTGTGCATGTGTGCACACATGCACACAAACATGGAAGCGTGGGGCCTGTCAGCAAGGCCTTCCCACCCCCATGGAGGCCCACCCGCCCCCCCGGCTGCACTTCCCTGCATCACTGTTATGGGGAGCGGGAAGGGGGGAAGAGCCGTGGGATTCTTAGAACCGGTAAGAAATCTGTGTCTTCTGACCGACATGATAAAGTCAGCGAGTGACCAGGAAGGAAAGGAAAAGGACACGGGCCACGCTTCCGCTAATTTTAAAAGGGGACGGTTGTCATCAGCGTGACAGCGCCGTGCAGCCACTCTGCTCTGTCCCTGCGCCCTGTGACCCGGCCCGGCGGGCGCGTGGCCTCGCGTCCTGGCTGGGCTCGGGGGGGCGGGGGGGGGGCTCCGGGGCACCCAGGCCGTGCTGCACTTTCTTTATCAGCTGCTCTGCCTGGTTGCCCGTCGCCTGTGATGCCCCTTTGTTGCCGTCCTTAGAGAACGCTCGCACGCGGTGAGTGTCAGTCAGGGAGATGGGTTGTAATTTTTTCTCTGCTTGTTTGTCACCTTTTCGGTCCGACCTCGGTGGGCTGATCCCTGATTACACCACGGTTCTGTCCTTTCCTCTGCCCTTCACTGCGTCCCGGTGTCCGGCACGAGGCAGGGGCTCAAGTGTAGGTTCCAAGGGGGGAATAGCTGTAGGTGGATGCATAATGCATCTCGCTAATAGATGAAGAACTGCGGTGAAGCAGATACGGGAAGCTCTGGGTCTGATTTCTTTTTTTTATTTTTTATTTTCAAGATTTTATTTATTTATTTTTAGAGAGGGAGGGAGGGAGATAGAGAGAAAGAGAGAGAGAGAGAGAAACATCAATGTGCGGTTGCTGGGGGCCGTGGCCTGCAACCCAGGCATGTGCCCTGACTGGGAATCGAACCTGCGATGCTTTGGTTCCCAGCCTGTGCTCCATCCACTGAGCTATGCCAGCCAGGGCTTTTGGTCTGATTTCCAATGTAGACCGAAGGCCACGATGCCTTGGAAGGAACTGATAACGGACTCTATGGTGTGGAGGGAGCGAGAGATAATTCGGGCTGAGAGAAGAAGCGAAGAGGACCCAGTTCGTGCAGGCGGTCCGTGTGAGATCCTGCCTCCCTGCTTGGAGGAGGGATGTCGGGCAGAAGGAGCCACAGACAGAGCGTGAGGGGACTTAGGAGTGCCAGACACTGTGAAGGTCGTTCCGCCCGCTGGAGGCTGGAGTGCAGGGAGAGAGACCAGAGGAGGGAGAGGGCGGGCGTGCCGGACCCGTGTGCCGGGGGGCGGTGGACGCCAGGCTGAGCTGTGAGGACTCACGCACGGACGCGCAGCCTGTGCAGTGGGGCACACAGGCTGGCAGCCTGTGGGTGACCCGGGCGGGGAGTGCGAGGGGAGTAAACAAAGGAACAGCTGGTGTGGCAGGGACCGAGACCCGCACGGAAACAAAGCACTCGTGTTCCTGGTCTTGGTTGATCTGCACACCTGTGAAGAGGTGGGCGCTTTCTTCCTCGTTCTGTGGAACGAGGGGAGGCAGAGGGTGGTCTGCACATCTTTGTAGCCCACCCATGTCGGGGGAGGTGCAGAGGTGCGGATGAGAGACGAGAAACAGCCATGGCCACTGGGCAGCCCTGTGACACTCAAGAGCATGACCACTTTCCTGGCTGACAGTGACAGAGTCATTGATTATTGGGATCTGAGAAACTAAAATTCTTCCATCCAACGCAGGCGTACGTACGAATCAGGTGTACATGGCGTTTTGGGGAGTTGAAAAACGACCTCATGTGAAACTCCGCATTTCATAAATCGGTTTCTAACATCTCGGAATTTCCACCTGCCGTCCCTCCAGTCGCACCCTTCAGGAATATTAATTAGAAGGCTAAGTTTCAGATGACGGTCCGAGTCGCATGTTCAGGGCCAGTGCTGGGTTCGTAAACGTGAAGGGAGCTGAGGGGGTGGGGGTGCGGGGGGCCGGCTCGAGGCCTCCATCCTTGGTCCTGTTCTCACGCAGAGACTTGCCCTGCGGGCGGTGTTCCTCCCGCGGGTGCGCTGTCCCCTGTACGGCTGGTGCTCAGGCCCCGGTCTGCAGCTACGGAAGGCCAGGCGGCTCACACCCACCCCTTTCCGGATATTTCTGCATAGACACCTGCGGGCACCTCCCGCTGAACACGTCCCAGCCACACCCAGCCTCTTTCCACTGAACCTCTTCTCGGGGATGAGTTCAACTTGTTGAAGTGCGTGCGGGCTGCTGGGTGCAGGCTGCTGGGTGCAGGCTGCTGGGTGCGGGTTGCAGGGCTCCAGGGGCTGCCTGGTGCCTTTCGTGGCCACACACAACACACACAAGATCGGGCTCTTCCCCCTGAGGGGATTTTGCCCTGGCTCCCCGCCCTCGTGTTTCTGGCAGTGCGGCCTGGTGTCACGTGTGCTCTTCGTTTCCTTTTCCCGACACAGAATGTAAAGCGGTCACTTTGCGTCATCCCCGCGGTCTCAAACCCAGCGGCCCTCTCCCTGTCCGGGGAGCCAGGAAACCCACGGAACCTGTCGAGGGGTTTCAGTTTCCCCATCGGACGTGGTGGGAATGACAGTGCGCGGGCTTCCTGTAAAGATCAGGGACAGTGCCGGGAAAGCACCTGCAGGGTGTGTCCTCGTGCAGGGAGGGCCAGCAGGTGGAAGTGAGGAGCAGCTGCGTGATCACCGTGTAGGTGCTGCTCCCCACCCCATCCTTCGCAAAACAGCCTCCCCAGGCGTCGCCTGTGCCTGCACGGTCTGTGTTCTTCCCTCGTTCCCTGCACACCTTCCCTTCCTTTCTTGTTTGGCTCCCTGTCTCCCCCACCTGGATTGCTGTTCCCCGTGGGGGTCACGAGGTCTCCTCGCCTGTCCTTCAGGCACGCTCCCGGCGCTGTTTTCTTCTCCCCGCTGCGCTCCCAGGTCCGGCCCCGTGCCTGGGCCGTTGTCAAAGTCCCGTGGGTCTCGGCCGTGGGAGTCTTTCGCACACAGAGCCGAGATTCGGTGTCCCAGCCCCTTGCCCACTCCACTCCAGCAGCGTCCTCGCTGCTGCTGCACCTTTGGGTCCCGGATGTAACTCAGCAGCGCCTGGCAGGGTTTTAGGTGCTGTCGTCATTGCCGCACACTTGGTGTACATACTGAGGTCCTGACCCCTGAGAGCGCCCAGAACTGCTGGTGGAGGTGCCGCTGGCGTTCGCTGTGCCGGGGGTGTTATTCCTGGGGGTGGGGGGGGCAGTGTCATAGTCTAGAGGAAGCACAGGCTGGGATAAATCTGAGCTTCAAGCCTCGCTCTGCCACGCATTAGCTCTGCGAGCTTTGTCGGGTTATATGGCTTTCCCGAGAATCCCTTTATTAATCCATAAAGCGGCCGTAACACTGCTGCGGAGCTGCTGTGGAGATTAAACGAGATGCCGCGTGTAAAGCCTCAGAACGATTCCCGGAGCATAACAAGGTTGTCCAGGGCGGGGCCGAGCTGCCGGTCACTCAGCACGTGATGCTCTCTGCAGACCCCAGCAAATGTTCAACACACGCCTGGCGCTGTGTCCCCTGTTTCTGTCACCCCACGAAGGCAGACCCCCACCCGGTCCTTCTCGGGGTGCTTAACGCGCCCTCCCAGCCCCGTGCACCAGCTCAGGGCTCTTCACTGTCTTCGGTCGTGCTTCATTCAGGGCTCGCGTCCCACCTGGCTGTCAGCGTCCTCCCCACCTGTTCATCATCATCATCATCATCATCGCCATCTGAAGGTGAACGCGGCCACGGCTTTCTCTCCAGGTGTCAGGGTTATTAAACTTAACCCCCACCGCACCCATGGGGATGCGCACCCTTCCCACCAACAGCCTGGAGAGACGGCGACTCCACCAGAAAGGTGCGTCCCGTGCTCCTGGGCAGCTCCTCGCCGGAGGCCGGCGTGCACTGTCTGAGGTCGTCTGGGACCCGTCCGGGCCTTGCCAACGGCCCGCTCTGCCCGCTGGGCATGGGCCCTGGTGCCGCCCGGGAGGCTGCCGGCCACGCCTCTCCGAGCCCGAGGACTCGTCCCCCTGGGCTCGCGGGGGCTCGGCGTGCTGTGTTCTCGCGCCGGGCACTGGGCTGCAGCCTCACTGCCGTGACCTCGTCCTGGGATTCTCGGGGGCGGGAGCGTGGTTCCCGTGGTCAAACACGGAAACCAGGCTGTAGGTGCCCAAGGTTCTATAGCCGTTAAATCGCAGAGCAGGAGTTTGAACCCCAGTCTGGCTGCTTCCAAGTGTCATGCCTTTACTTATGATCTCTTTTTCCTTTTTAAAAAAGATTTAATTTATTTATTGTTAGAAAGGGAAGGGAGGGAGAAAGAGAGAAACATCAATGTGCAGTTGCTGGGGGCCGTGGCCTGCAACCCAGGCACATGCCCTGACTGGGAATCGAACCTGCGACACTTTGGTTCGCAGCCCGAGCTCCATCCACTGAGCCACACCAGCCAGGGCACCATCTCTTTTTCTGCCTTGTGTTTCCTTGAGCATTTGGTCCCGTGTCTCACGCCTCAGCAACGCCGTTGGGAGGGGCCACACCAATCTGGGCCCCCTGGGTTCGCTGTGGACAGCCCCCTGTGCCCTCTCCTCAGGCACAGCTCGGCTTCTGACCTGGGGGTCTCAGGAGGCACGAGCGCCTGAACTCAGTGGCAGTGCCCACCTCTCCGTGACACCCAGGGCCTGGCTTCGTGGCGCCACCCTGGCACCCCCAGCCCGGTAGGGCTCCTGGAGGCCTGCTCTCGGCAGACAGGAGGGGTTTACACAGGGAAATGACGCTGTGGCCCTTCCAGTCCCGGGTCAGCGTTGCAGGGAAAACAGTTACATCCGTGGAAACCACCCACGGCAGAAGTAGGGCATTGTCTCCTCGGCAGACTAACATTATTAGGTCACATGAGCACCAGGCTGTGGCCCTAGACACCGTAGCATACAGAGAGGTCTGGGGAAGGTGGAACCGAAGGACTCGGAGCCTGGGGTTTCTGCGGGTGCCACAGTGCGGGGTGTGGACCTCAGCAGAGAAGAAGGGGTCAGGCCCTGTGTGTGCAGGGCAGGCGCCAGCCGGGCTGCGGGAAGTGGGCGGCACAGGCCCGGGTCTCTGTGCCGAGTCTCCAGGGGGCACGCCCCTTGCTGCTCAGGCTGCACTGGCCCAGGACCTGGGGACACCGATGAGCACTCGGGGGCAGCGGCCAGCGCCTGAGTCCAGACACTTCTTGGGAACGAACCTGAGCTTCTGAGCCACGCCCTGGTTCAAGTCCCGACCGCGTGCCTGCTGGCCGGGGGTCTCAGGCCGAGCAGGCTCAACTTCCTGAACCCGGTGTGTCAAGGAGGAGGCAAGGCTGTAAGGTGCACACAGTCGTCGCCAGGATTGAGTTACAGAGGGTGCACACGATGCGCACCGTTACGCCTGGCCACAGCTAGCACGTGCAAACTCTGTCTCCTCAACTCCCTGGAAACCAGGAGCCCTCAGGATCTCGGTGTCCGGGGTCAGAGGAAAGGGCGGAGCGGCCTGTCCCGCGCCACCCACCCGGCTCCAGGACGCGCACTGCTCTCCACTGTGGGTGAAGCACGGGGAGGGAGGTGATGGTTAGTCTGGGTCCTGAGTTTCGTTCCACCGGCACAGCGGGGTGCTCAGCGTCTGTGTGCACAGGGCCCCCCGGGAACGCAGCGCGCACCGTTACATACACCAGTCCGTGTGCACCGCAGAGGTCACGCGGCGTCTCCTCTTCATGGGGTGGCTGCTGGCATCTCAAGCCCATGCTGGGGCCAGGCCTGCGTGTGGGACCCCTTCTTCCTGGAGCTGTGGAAGGACCCCGCGAGGTCTGAGCCGGGCCTGGGTGCGCGGCCCGGGCTGCAGCCCGAGGCAGCGGGGTTTGCTGCTCTCCCACTTCAGTGTGTAAGGATCGTGCTGTTTTCTTGGATACTAGAAGGGGCTGTTTGTGGAGACAGGGAGCAGTTCGCTGAGACAAGGAGCTGCCGTGGGACACCCAGGGAAGAATCACGTTAACCGCCCTCCCCAGAGGCAGCGGCAGGTCTCATCTGAAAGTCCCGAGTTTCTCTGTGTTCCGTGTCTGAGAGTTTGTTTGTGCTCTTTATCCTTGTGAGAAAAAATAATTTGTTTACTTAGTGCCATTCCCAATTGGGGAGTCAGACTATTTATTACTTACGATGTGTACCTATTTGCGCCTGCCACATAGGCAGGACATGAAAATCTTTTCCAGTTCACTGAAATAAAAACACCTCTGCCCATAACGTAATCTATGAAGGAAAACAATGCTGTGTGTTTAAAAAAAAGTGTCTTTAGTTAGATTCAGTGAGACATTATTTGGTCATTGGTTTGCCAGGAAAGTTCCTATCAGCAGCAAAGAAGACCAGATCACGTGTAATACTTGCAGCTGTCACAGATGTTAATGAAAAGTTTTATCAGGCAGGGTATTAAAACAAAATTAGGAAGTTTATAAAGAGTTTCAGGAGATTGGGGGTATGGGAAATACATAAATCACTGGAACCGTTCAGTTTGTTGCCCTAAAGATGATTTGTCCCGTCTTCCTCTTTTCACGCCTTCCACCAAAAAGGTTTCATTCAGTGCCTGTGATGTGCTACACACCGTTTTAGGTGTCAGCATCCAACAGTGGCAGCACCCAAAGGACAGATTGCAGAGCCCGCAGCCCCGCACCCGTGGCTGAGGAAGGACCGGGCCCGCTGCCACGCCGAGGTCACCCCAAGGCGCCGTGTGGTCCTGGTCCTCAGAGCCACCCCTGGGGGGGACCAGTCCTGGCCGGGACATTTCACAAGGGCTACGAGACAGTGTGGTTGAATTGAACCCATTTCAGTTTGCTTCCATATGAATTTTTTAAATTTATTTTTATTCTGTGCAGGAATGACGCATGTCCTCAGTGCGTGATCTGTTTTCTGGTCGGCTCAGAGAAGATCGTGGTAGTACATTTCCTGAAGAGGTTAATCAGACCTCATCTTACCAGGAGTGTGCCATGACCCAGCCACTTCCTGAAGCTTACAGGGTTTTAAAGATCTCCATAACTGGCTGCTTTTTGTCTGTAGGTGTTGTGCTGCTGTTACAGTCTCCAGGGGGTTCCTCCCCACCGATCTGGGTTCGTTTTGCCTGAGGAAAGATGTCTCTTAATACCAGAGATCAGTGAAAAGGAAAGGAATTTATTATTCATTTGAATTAACACAAACTAAAGTTCCCCGCAAATGCACACAGTCCTCCCGGCACCCTCCGAGTGGCAAAAGGGAGCACCTCCAAAGCCTCGTGGTCCTGACTCTCACCCAAGCCTCGTGGTCCCAACCAAGACACCAAAGCCGCGTGGTCCTAAACAGATGCGTGGCCCAAAAAGAGAGATGCCCAGTGGCTGCCATGCCTCCGTTTAAATCCCAGCACCAATCTTCCTCTGCAGCCCCGTTTCCGGCTGCTCCCACAATTGGCTACAGCTGCCCGCATTCTGGGCCGGTGTGGCCCTGTAGTGTGGGGCCAATCATCTCCAAGCTCTTCTGGACCCCTATTCAGATCCCTATTCGGGGCTCCCCTCTTGGCTGCACCCTGTTACACTGCTGTCTGCACAACTCTCTCATGTATTTATTTTTCGTTTGTTTCTGCCATAAACGTGCTGCATACGTGCACCTATGCCTGCCAACTGCCCTTCGGCCAGGTCTGAAGCTCCTCCCAGCCGGTGCCCTGCTGGTGGCGGCTTGAGGGCTGCAGAGGAGGTGGTTCCGTCCCACCCCGAACTGGGAGAGGGCTAGTGTCTAGTGTGGTGGGTCTCCCGGGCACTTGTGAACGACCTTTTCTGTTCCATTCAAACGACGTCTCTATTTAACGCCTGGAGACGACATAGTTATATTCCTGACTCCTGATGTTTCTTCATCATTTCCGATTTGTTTAAAAGACCGTAATCAGGTCTATACTGAATATAAGCAAAAATATCAAAAGGCAAATATGTGTAAGTGCATTATAAATACACTTTTCTGTTTTGATTTTATGATATCCGAAACAACAAAACAACACATTGCAAAGAGCCATGTTAACAAATAAAACCCCCAAAGCAGACGACAGTTGGGGATCCATGTTCTGGGAAGACACACAAATAACAGACCCAGCTGGGAAGGGGGGCAGTGCAGGGAGTCAGCAAACAGAGCAACACACGCAGCGCCTGGCCAGGGGTTCCCGAGGTAGGATTCCATAATGTTCCGTTTGCCTGTGTAGCCTTGATCCTTGGAGCACAGAAGCCAGATTGATTCTTAGACTAGTAGGCTGAGGCTTCAGCAGAGAGCACTGCAAGCAGACAGCAGGGAACGGCTCCTAAGAGCAGTTCATCTGAGAACCTGGCGGAGTTTCCCGAGGGAAGTAGGAGAGGCGTTGTCCCAGAGGGTGTCACAGGGGCACGGCACCCAGAACAGATGCCCCCCTTCTCCCTGGGCCCAGGGACGGGGCTGGTGGTGGTCCTTCTGGTCCTGCGCGGGCTCTGCGGGTGGTCCTGCCACCGGAAGGGATCGCGGCCTTCCCCTGCTCACAGGGAAGGGCAGGAACAGGGGAAGCCCAGGGGCACTGGGCGGGGGGGAACTTAAGTCACATTTTGGGTAAAGTGTAAAAAAATTCTACAGCCAGTTAAGTGTGTGCAAGAGAAAAGGTGTGAGAGAGCAGAAAGAATGCTGCAGTCCTTCCACCAGGACGCACGGGACTAGGCTGCGGTGTCAGATGGGTCTGTTACCAGTCGCTGGAAATCAGAGGCATCATCACTGGGTCTGGAAGGCTGGGCCATGACGACGTCCTGCCCATGGCATCAGTCCCTGGTTAGAAGCTGGCGGCTTCGATGACGCCTGTCGTTTCCATTTGAGATGCAGTCGCCTGCACCTACTGTACTGAAGTCTGTGGGTGCCTTCAGAATCTCAACGCGTCACCCGCGGACCCGATCTCATTCAGCCCTCATGGGGTTTTTGTGAACTGTTGTAACTGGAATGCCCTTTTGTTGGCGGTCACTGGTGCACGCACAGAGCTGGGCAGTGGCTTCCCGGACCCCGTGTCCGCCATGGAGCCAGGTGTGAGCTCCAATCGCCCTGGTCGCAAACCCCGGGCTTTTCTGCGCTGGGGCCTCCCGCGAGCTGAGCGGTTGGGGAGGTGCTCGGGGAAGGGGCACACGTGGTGGCTGGCTGGGCAGGGGGCCGGCTCGCGCTGGGCTGCGGGAGGTGGCGTGCGGCCCTGGGCGGGCTCTGCCGCGGCACCTGCCCACGGGGAGCTGGGCTGGGGCAGAGGTCACGTGATGGCACTTGACTATTTCCCAACATTTTTCTCATAGGTTAGGTTATTTTATCTTCATGATGTCCATCCCTAGAAAATGTGACAATGTTGTCACATCTTTGTTTTTAATAAAAGAAACTGGAGCCTGGAAGCATTGAAACACTGGGCCTCGCACACTCGGCTAGTGAGGTGTGCAGACGGGACCAGCCCCGAATGGCATGCTGCAAGAGAAACCTGGCCAGGACCCTCCAGTCTAGGGCTGGGCTGACCACACCGTCTTATTTTGGTTTCTCGGACACTCGGCTGCTGTACTTAACTTTTCTCTCTGACACCTCAGCACACGGAAGAGCTGGAAGGCTGTCACCAAGCTGGGGGGTGGGTTTGGGTGGTCTGACTGCACGTGCTGCGTCTTCTGTGCTCGCCAGCCGTGGGGGCTCGGTGGCTGCCTCCGAGACGGTTGTCCTCGGAGCCTTGGGGGAGCGGAAAGCAAGGGGCCGTGGGGCCCCACCCGGAGAGACGGCCGAGGGTGTGAGATGCCACGGGCGGGACCAGCAGTCACTCCAAAAGTGAGCCCCAAGGGGGAAGCCACGGCGGCAAAGCGCAGGGACGGCTTTTCTCCTGCAGGTGTCCTCGCCCCGCCGGCCGCGTCTCAGGGACGATCCTCGTGAGCTCGGCTTCCAGTTGGGTCCCCTGATCCGCGGCGGCGGCGGCATCACCTGGGAACTTGTTAGAAACACAGCACCTGGGCCCGGCCCCACGTCTGCGGAGCCCGAAGCTCTGGGGGCCGGGCAGGTGATCTTTGTTTTCACAATCTCCGCAGGTGAAGCCAGGCGGAAACCAGCGCCCTTCGGCGAGGCTGGGGAGGAGGCCAGGTGTGACCGTGCGACTGTGTGCGTGTTGTGAGTGCGGACGCCTGTCTGTGTGGATGTGCGGGTTTGCACACGCACACACCCCTGGACAGACACTTCCCGCCGGCGTCCACTCCCCCCTAACCCCTGCTCGGCCTCCACATCCGATCCGTTGCGCGTGGTTACAGCCGACACAGGTGATCCGCCTCTGCTGCTCCTATCGCTTTGGCTGCTCACGGCAGCGTTGTCTGACCAGTCAGTGCATTGTCCCTTTCATGCTTTTGGAAATGCATTCTGCACCTCCCTGCAAACCGGGAATGTTGCGTCTTATCTGGGCTCGGTCTTTGTGCCCTTTATGGCGCGTTCTCAGAGCTGTCACCTCTCCTTGGGCTTCTATGTCTTGAAGCGTGGTCGAAAACAGAGTTGGCAAACTTGATCTGCAGAGGGTCCGACAGCAAATATCCTTTACTCTGGGGTCGTGTGGTCCCCGTGGCAGCCACTCAGCTCTGCTGTTGCAGCATTAAGTTTGTGGACAGTATGCAAACCGCTGGGCGCGGCTGCGGGCCACAGACTTGATGTGCAAAACCAGGTGGCGCCGGACTGGACTGCTGGCTGTAGTTTGCCAGCCCCTTGATCTGAGCCCCTGCCACTCACTTTCCTGAGAAATCACGGTCTGCCTACTGGGTCAACAGCTTTGCCTTTCAGATACGACCTTTCGAGCTGGTCATGGTGGCCTGGGATCTGCAGGCCGGCTTGGCCCCCCAAAGGCTTGGCCGCCTTTGAAGGCCAGATGCCCCTCCGGGGGGCCTGTCGGCATTGAGCACACTCCCTGACCTCTCGACCCTCCGTCTGCCCCCTGTGTTTTGTCCTTGGCCAGAGGGGGTTTGACAGAGTTAGGTGACTACAGGTGTCCACTCTCACAGGTGGACACACCGGGAGGACTCCCTGTCTCTTTGGACAGCTCGCTGACCTCCACCCTGACGGGTCTCCGTGTTTCCTGAGTCCCCGCAGCCGCGGAGCACTCCGGGGAGCAGAGCCTGGCTGTGCCATGAGTCAGTGTGCTCTCAGTGTAAGGGCGGGCGTGCACCGTGCGTGCCCACTTCGCTGGCCCGCCTTTCCGTGTGCCGGCTGCCGCTTCTGGAGCCCAGAAGGTCGGCAGAGCCCTGTGCGTGACCGGCGCGTGCACGATGGTGCTCTGGGGGGACAGTCCTGGGCCAGCTTTCGTTGACAGTGGCCGTGTTTGTACACCCACGGGCATCATCAAAGTGAATGTCATGTCGTGTCTGGAATGTACACGTATGTGTGTCACAAATACCTGAAAAATAGAAAACTGACCCAGCCTTAGTTCTGCAGGTTTTTTATGCCCGATTGATATTTTTAGAAATCAAAGGTCTTAAAATCTTTTGAATATTCAGTAGCAAATGGCAACCGATTTCATCATTGACTCCAGAGTACCCTGGGTCTCCCATGGAGACAGTGGGGTTCTCTTCTCTTCACGCTCCTCCCCGTCTGCATTTGCTAAGGGCGCCGGCTGCCCTTTTCCGGAACAGGAGACGTGTGTGTGCGCGAGGGGACTGCTGGCCACATGGACAGACAGGACTCGTGCCTAAAAACAACTGGCCCCCAATCTCCCCTCCCAATCCACTGCATTGCACGCACTAAGTGGCTCGGGGTGAGTGTGGGGAATTTAGGGGGGGAAGTCACCATGTAGCAGAGTCGTCTGGGGGCTGCAGGAGGAGGAGATGCGGGGCGGTCCGTGAGTGGGGGCGGCAGAGACAAGGCCCCCTCAGTGCAGGAGAATAAAGCACTTACATTCCATTGGCATCGCCTTTCTGTAAAATTCTCTCTCGCCTTATCTTTCATTGTCGATCAATTGTTTGCAGCGTTTAAGTCACCTCAGACCTTTCCTGGAAGTGGAAGGGTTAAACAGCGTGCCAATAATGAAGGGGGTTCAGTTGGAAATGTGGAGGTGGGAAGGAGCGTGGCATGTGTAGACCAGGGCGGAGGGAAGGGGGAGGTGTCCTGGTCATGTCCCGAGAGCCGGAGGCTGGGCGCCAGGAGGGAGAGGGGAAAGCTGGAGGAGCCAGGCCAGCTGAGCCGGTGGGCGATGGGCAGGAGGAGGAAGCTGTGATTTTCGTGATGGAAACTAAACTTCGTGAAGTAAAAGTAACCCAGGAGATGCGAGCGAGCGTTGTCACTAGAAAACACTCAGGATCTCTCGTCCTGCAGAATTACTTTATAGTCCTGTATCTGTATCACTTCTGTGGGAGTTTAAGACAAAATGACCAAATAATAATTGTTGACATTTATCGATCTAAGTGCCAGCAAGAGCTCTTGGAAATCTGTGTGTACTGGTTCGTTCGGTCCTCAGCCGTGAGCACCGTTTCCGGGACAGGAAGCCGAGGGGGGAGGCCCCCCGGGAGCACACGTGGCAGGGCCCCGCGGCCCAGCCGGGTCGCTGGGGGGTTCGCACGGACACTGCGGGACCGAGGCTCTTCCCTGGACTGGCTGAGTGCAACACAGAATCCCGTGCTCTGTTTGGTGCGTTTGGACAAGTGGATGCAAAATCACGTTTGTGGGTCTCACCGTGAGCAGACGGTACCGTGACATGCGACCTGGGACACACACACACACACACACACACACACACAAGCACCCGCACACATGGTCTGCATGCCTCCTGCCGTTCTCTTCTGTGGACTGTCCTGTCGTGTGTGCACACAGTGAGGTGTGCGTCTGAGTGTCATGTCTGGAAATGTGGTCCCGGGACCGTCTCATCTTTTTGCCTGAAAGAATGTCTAAGTAAAACTTGGGCGAATTGACTTGCAGCCTGAAATTAGGCAAGTGGTCGGACGCTGCTGGTGGGAGGCACTGTCTCAGTCTGGCTGCCGCAAGGCTGCAGCTTCCTCCCTCCCAGTGCGTGGGGCCGCCCGCCCCCCTCGAGGTTCGGCCACTCTCACTCCCTCCTCTTCTGCTCCCCTGCGTGTTTCTGCGTGTGCACTTTCTGGCAACGCTGTCTCACACACGCGTCCCCAGTGCTTCCCTTGAGTTGCATCCTTCTTCCCCCCACAGTGCAGTGGACGGGGCAGTGTTTTCAGTGGGTGACACCGGGTGACACCATCACGGAGAGATTCCCCACATATAGCACTCAGGTTTGACTACTATCCAGGAATTTCATATGCCGACTCAGTCAAAAGTCAAAAAATTAAGGACTTTAGCACTCTCCTTGCCGCCTTCATGGCCCAGTCATCACGTGAAACACCAGCGTGCCTTGCCCTGTGAACTGATACACAGCCGCAGTGTTCCCAGGAACGGGAGCGAGGTCCAGGGGCCCTCGCCGGCGCTGGGGTGCGGAGCAGGAGGGACAGGGAAGCTGCTAGGTTGCACCCGTCCTGGCCAGTGGATGCGCTTGCTCCCTTTTCTCCTCCGCTTTCAGAGGGGCCGCGGAGGCACACGCTGGGTTACTTTTACGTCTGCTTCTCTTCCGTTGACCCCAGACTCCTCAGGAAAAGCCACCTGGCAAAGTACGACATGGGAATTCGGTTTAAACGCTTTTCTGAAGACCTTTCAAATGAGAACTTAGGATGGGAACCTTAAGAATTTTGGCCTGAAGGACAGAATGATCTGGCATACATATATGTCTTGGGTGGCAGAATGTTCTGGAAAGATTTAGATGGAAGAGGAAGACGAGGGGAGGGAGGGGTTGTGGAAGTGGTCAGGCACCCCAAGAGCATGCCCAGAGGTCCTGCTGGGGACGGATGGGAGGAAGACGGACTCTCAGGCTGCGCGGAGAGCCCTTCCGTTGATGCGAGCCAGTGCTGGGAACGGGACCGTCTGCAGCCCGTCCTTCCTCCCCGCAGCTCCCACCCAGCCCACCCTCGAGAACTTGGAGCTGGGTTACGGAGTTAAAGTGAGATCCTGTGGGTCCTGAAGGGGCTTGTGCCGACCCAGGAGTGCAGAGCCAGGAAGACACCCGAAGGCGCACGGTCAGGTCTTACAGAGCAGCCCACAGGGCAGTGGGGTCGGAGGGCCGAGGAGCTACTGGGGTGCAGAGAGAGGCCCTGGGCGGGAGACCGCTAACCTGGAGGCTGCAGGGTGGGCTGGAGTGAGAGCGAGCTGGGCGGGTCACTGGGTCGAGGAGCGGGTAGCGGGGCGGGTGAGGCTTCTCCGTCAGACAGTGAGCGGGGAAGCCAGAAGGGTCAGCGGAGGCAGGGCGCGGACCGGGAAGCCACTTTCCTCCCAGCCGTGTGAGCCTGTGGCAGCAGGAGTCAGGTGTTTGATGGCGAGAAGGACCGAGTTTCAGGTTTTCCCCACGCTGAAAGCTGGGGTAACGTTAAGCAAATCCCTCTTCATGTTTGGTTTTCGTGGAGCGCCTGCTACGTTCATCGTCACGGGAAATGGATTTGTTTCGTGTTCTGATGCTTAACTGGTCTTAACCTATTCAGATGCTCAAAAGCAGCTCAGTTAGTCACGGGTGGATTTTCTGTGCTAATGGCGAGGGATGCATTACTGCTCTCAGACCCTCAGCGTGTACGCTTTATCACTGGATCGGTCGTTCACCGGGAGCCTGGGACAACCCAGTGGTGTGCACACTTCTCCAGCGTTCGTGAAACGCAGTCACTATGGTCCTTCAACATCAGAGTCTCTCCTGGATGCACCTTTGTGATGACAGAGCTTCGTCAGAAGGGACGCGAGGCTGCTGGCGCAGTGGGGTGGGGGCTGACGTGCTGGGGGCGGACCCTGACGGCAGGCTTCCCGTGGGGCAGGAGGAACGGCGGGGGCTCCTGTGGGGGGGACCCGGAGGAGTTTCGGGAGGGACGCCCAGCGCAGGGGCGGGCAGCACGCCCCGAGGGGACAGGGAGGCCGGGAATAAGTTGTGTGTGCCTACTTCTAGTGCGTTTAAAATCAATTTATACTATTGTCTGTCTGAAGACAGAAGGAATGTAGGCTCGTTGTAAGCAAATTACAGAAAATAAAATCATAAGAGAAAAATAAAACCACCTCTAATTTCACTGCTAGAGATAATAGCCTTTAACATATATTAACATTTAATAGGTTTTTATGATATGTCTTACAGCGTGTTCCTTTCTCATGGCGTTAAAAGTCCTGTATAAAACATTTAAGAGTCTGGAAAATAATTTATGTGGCAAAATTACCCTAACTTAACTATTTTCTAATTTAAAATGTTAGATTTATAGTTTTTCCATTATAAGTAATGATAAGATTAATGTTTTCTTCAAATTCTTGCGCTGTATTCTTTTAGTACAACCTCAGAAGGAGCCACTGGGGTGGATGCTATGGTTAAATTACTCAGGTTGATTTTCCAAGACGCTGGGCTGAGAATGCACACCCTCGCTAAGAAGTCTCGGAATTGCTTGAGTCCAGTAAATGTTCCCTGGGGATCCCGGGACTCTCAGCCCGGCCACGCTCCTGGTCCATATTCCTCTTAAACCAGCGCCCTCCACACGCGTGAGGTGTAACTTAACACACAGAAAGCTCAGACACCTGGGCTCCTTCCGAGGCAGCAATCAGTGAAGCGAAGCGAGTGAGATTTGCAGCTCTAACGGGCCCAGCCCTCCTCGACACAGCGGTCCGTGCCGATGTCCACCTGGACGGGGTGGAGCAGTTCACACAGGTACACGGACGACCAATAACCCGCGGTTAGAGCCGTGGGAAAGGCGCCAGCACCGGCTCAGCGGCACGCGCACAGCAGGCGCTCAGCGAGCAGCCGTGGGTCTCACTCAGCCCCAGAGCTGCCCCGGAGGGACAAGGCGGCAGAGCTCCTCCTCGCATGGGCGGGGGACCTTGTCTCTCAGCCAAGAGGCAGCTTCTCCTTCCACTCTCTGGTAGGAAAGCTTCCACGGGGCGCATCTCGGTGTCCCACCCCTCGCGGGTCTGCCCCCCTGCCCGGGCCCCCTCGCCTCTGGGAAGGGGGCAGGAAAAGCCTGAAGCGTGCATGTGCGGCGGGGGCTCTCCTTCAGGGGAGATCTCCGAAGACCCCAGAACAGCCGTCACCATGGCGATGGGAGGTTCCTGCTCCCCTGGGATGTCAGTGTACTCCCCGGAACCTGCTGAGTGATCATCGTCACCTCTCTCCTCGCTCTCCTTCAGCAACTGGAGTCACACAAAAATAACTGCTTGCTCTCGGGGAGGTGGGGCTGGACGAGGCATGTGAGGGGCCACCGACCCTGTCCTTGTTTCCCAGGTTGCTGTGACGAGTTGCCCTTGGTTAAACACAGCACGTTCATCCCTGTACAGGCCTGTAGGTCTGAAGACCAAACCAGGGGCTAAAGTCGATGTCAGTGGGGCTGGGTCCCCCTGGAAGCTTGAGGGGGGGACCTGGTTCTTGCCTTTCCGGTTCCCAGAGGCACCTGCGTTCCTTGGCTCCTGGCCCCTCTGTCTTCACAGCCGTCACCCCCCACCTCTCTCTGACCTCTGACATCGCCTCACTTCCTCGTATAAGACACTGTGACTATCCTGGACCCAGCTGGGCCGTGCAGGGAAATCCTCTCAAATTCTTAGCCTCATCACGGGCCAAGCAAGGTAACTAACACTTGCACAGGCCTTGGGTGTTGGGGCGCCGGTGTCTTCGGGGGCCATTACTCTCCCCTGTCATTCCTGAAGACCCTGTGACCATACAACATACTGTGTATTGAAAAGACATTTTTCATCACATTAGAAGATGACATCAGGGGTTCAAAGTTAAATTCTTGTTCCTTTTTGTAAGATTTTTATATGAATCTCAATTAGATCTATATCTTCCTGGGATTATTTTTATGGTGGAATGCCCAAGTTCATTGACTCGGAACAAGTGGTACCGTTTAACAGTCCTTGCATGAATCGACAAGTCGTAAAGTGAATCGACATCAATTAAAATGGCTCATCTGCATGGGCTTTGCCCTGAGTCTCTAAACCCTGTGAACGTCCAACTTTGCGAGAAGGAGCCCTCGGCATTTCCACGTTTACCACTGTTCCGCAGTGCATATTGGCCTCTGAAATGTCTCTAGGTGGGACATCTGATGACAGTTAGAATGGTGGAGGTCTGGTTAATATATTCCTAGTTCACTCACAGAGTTTCTTCTTGACGTTGCCACGATAGTCACGATAGCTACAGCTCTTTCAAAACGATTCCAGTCATGGAGTGAAGACTTTGCACCCATTACTTTGTATGTGATTTCATGAAACCCTGGGACCTGCAAAACCGTGACACGCAGGAGCCAGAGTCATTGCCAGCATCCGCAGTGAGGAAGCGTTCAGTACCTCATGCCGTTGGGGGGTTTGATGTTGGGGAGACCCGGGTGGCGGAGGAGCAGGCGGGAGCCACACTGACCTCCTCCCAGGGCCAGTCTGGAATGACAGCGACATCGCTGAGAGACCCTCCTGAATAACCGGCTGAGCAAGAGCCCAAGAGAAGACGTGTAACTGTGGACAGACGGAAGAATCAGCTTGAGCGCAGCATGTTGGTCGGCGGGGAGGTGGGAGGAGAGGTGGGAGGGCTGACTGAGCTTTCCTGGGCGGCAGCTGAAGTTCAGAAGGATATTTCGGCAGCAGGGGCTGGTTGCCCCTGAGCAGTGTGGGGCCTGAACCCCGAGCTGGGCTCCCTGGCCCACAGCATCGGAGCTCAAAAGGAACCCAGGTAACACCCACCTGTGAACAGCAGCCGGAGTCCTGTTGGTCAGGGACAGATGGCTGGAGACGCAGAGAGCCTCCTAAGGGCCTGTGCTGTATGGGGAGATACATTTGCCAAAGATGCCTTGGACAAGGGTTTGATCTCCAAAATATATAAAGAACTCACACAACTCCACACCAGGAAGACAGACAATCCAATTAAAAAATGGGCAAAGGACTTGAACTGACACCTCTCCAAGGAGGACACACAGAGGGCCCAGAGACATAGGAAAGTTGCTCAGCACCACTAGCCATCAAAGAGATATAAATTAAAACCACGATGAGGTACCACGTCACACAGGTCAGAATGGCTATAATAAACAAATCAACAAACAGCAAGTGCTGGCGAGGTTGTGGGGAAAAGGGATCCCCGGTGCACTGTTGGTGGGAGTGCAGGCTGGGGCAGCCCCTGTGGAGAACAGTATGGAGTTTCCTCAAAAATTAAAAGTGGATCTGCCTCTTGACCCAGTGATTCCACTGCTGTGATTGTATCCTAAGAATCCTGACACACCAATTCAAAAGAACCTGCGCACCCCAGTGTTCATAGCAGTGCATTTACAATAGCCCAGGACTGGAAACAGCCTAAGTGCCCATCAGTAAGTGAGTGAATCAAGACACTGTGGTGCATTTACACGGTGGAGTTCTATGCAGAAGAAAGAAGAAGGAGCTCCTACCCTTTGCAACAGCATGGATGGAACCGGAGCACGTTATGCTAAATGAATAAGCCAGGCGGTGGAAGGCAGATACCATATGATGTCACCTATGAGTAGAACCTAATCAACAAAATATAACCAGAGACATGGAAATAAGGAACAAACTGACAGTGACAAGAGGGGAGGGGGTAGGCAGGTAACAGGGGAAGGAAGGGGAAAGGTCGTCCAGGAACGTGTATAATGGACCGTGGACAGAGACAGATGGTGGGGGGAGATTGAATGTGGGAGGTGAAGGTGGGTAGGGCGGGGGAGAGTAATGGGGGAAAATGGGGACAACTGTTATTGAACAACAATAAAAAAATCAGTTCAAAAAGAAGAAGGGCCAATGCACAAAATTTTGTTTGCGACCACTTAGTGCTGGGTGCTGGCAAAGAGAGTGCAGAGTGGATCAGAGATGCTTGAGGAGAGACCAGGCCTGGTGGCTCTTCAGAGAGGACTGAGGGGACAGACACCAGGGTCCATGCCGAGTCACCCCCAATACCGCAGGAGCCACCTCTCTCAGGCAGAGCACTCCCATCCAAGTAGCCTCAGTGTGAGGGGAAGCAGGAGCCCCACCCACGGGGAGTACTCTGTTCCACCCTGTGGAGCTTAAGCCCTGCTGATGGTTACAGTTTGATTAGTTTCACAACTGATCAGTTTAGCCACTGAATAGTTTAACAACTTAGGCAGAAAATACAAAATTGCAATGTGGGAAGACAAAGAAACAGACCCCAAATGAAAGAACAAGAGAATTCTTCAGAAGAACTAGATGAAATGGAGGCAAACAATTTATCAGAGAGTTTAGAGTAATGATTATAAGGATACTCAATAGTATGAGAAGAGGCATAGAAACCATAAAAAAGGACCAGTGAGAAATGAAGAATGCAATATCTGAAATAATCACTGGGAGGAATAAACAGTACGTTAGATGAAGCAGAGGATCACATCAGTGATTTGGAAGACAAAGTAGAAAAAAGTACCCAGGCAAAGTAGCAAAATGAAAGAAAAATTAAAATAGGGAGTGATTAAGAAGCATTTTGGACAACATGAAACAACAACATCCACATCACAGGAATACCAGAAGGAGAAGAGAGAGAGCAGAGGATTGAGAACCTATTTGAAGAAACAATAACCCCAAACTTCCCTAATCTGGTGAAGGAAAAAGTTGTGCAAGACCAGGAAGCTCAGAGAGTCCCAAACAAGCTGGACCCAAAGAGGCCCGCACGAAGACACATCACAATTAAAATGACGAAGCTCAAAGACAAGGAGAGACTCCTAAAAGCTGCAGGAGAAAAGCAGGTGATTAGCTACAAGGGAGCGCCAGTAAGACTGGCATCTGCTCACTCAGTAGAAACATTTCAGACCAGAGGGAGTGGCATAAGATATTCAAGGTGATGAACAGCAAGGACCTACAGCCAAGACCACTTTACCCAACGAGGCTATCATTTAAAATTGAAGGAGAAATAAGGAGCCTCGCAAACAAGAAAAACCTAAAAGGGTTTGTTAACATCAAACCAGAACTGTGACAAATGTTGAAGAACGTGCTTGGAGGAGCGGGGGGGGGGGGGGGGAAGGGGGGGGGGGGGGGGGAGGGGGGGGGGGGGGGGGGAAACAAGCCAGAGGAAAAGAGCTTAACCATAAAATGGCACTATATATGTATCTATCAATAACCACCTTAAATGTAAATGGCTTAAATGCTCCAACTCCAACCAAAAGACATAGGGCAACTGAGTGGACAAGAAAACAAGACCCATGTATATTCTGCTGCCAGGAGACCCATTTCAGATCAAAAGATGTACACAGAGTAAAATTAGAGGGCTGGAAAAAGATATTTCATGCGAATGGAAAATAAAAAGAAAGCTGGGATAGCATTACTTACATCTGACAAAACAGACCTTGAAACCAATGACACAGGGACTGGCAGACCAGGATATCCCTCATTTGGGTGCTGGTAAGCCGGGAAGAACAACAGGGGAGTGAGACAGACTGTGCACCCAGGGTTCCGGCACAAGACACTAAAGCCTCAACACCGCTGGCTACAGAAACCTCTGAGGGTTGTGGCAGCGGGAGAAACTCCAAGCCTCAAGGAGAGTTCGTTGGAGAGACCCATGGGGTCCTAGAACATACACAAACCTGCCCACCCCAGAATCAGCACCAGGAGGGCCCAGTTTACTTGCAAGTAGTGGGGGAGGTGACTGAGAGCAGGCGAGAGCCGAGCAAACAGCGTTGTTCCCTTCCTGACCCCTCCCCCACATACAGTGCTGCATGCAGCGAGGTGGGTTGTCCCACCCTGGTGGGTACCTAAGGTTCCACCCCTTACAACGTAACACATGTGCCAAGACAAACAAACATGGCTGAAATGAAAGAACAGATGAAAAGTCCAGAAAAAGAACTAAGCAACCAGGAGACAGCCAACCTATTGAGGAGATAGCCAACCTATCAGATGCAGAGTTCAAAATTCCGGTAATCAGGATGCTCATGGAAATGGCTGAGTATGGAAACAAAATTAAGGAAAAAGTGAAGGCTATACAAAGTGAAATAAAGCAAAAAATGTACAAGGAACCAACAGTGAAGGGAAGGAAACTGGGACTCTAATCAACAATTTGAAACAAAAGGAAAAAATAAACATTTAACCAGAACAGAATGAAGAAATAAGAATTCGAACAAAAAAAAGGAGAGGCTGAGGAACCTCTGGGACAGCTTTAAACATTCCAACATCTGAATCATAGGGATGCCAGAAGGAGAAGGGGAAGAGCAAGAAGTAGAAAACTTATTTGAAAAAATAATGAAGGTAAAGTTCCCCAATCTAGTGAGGGAAATAGACTTCTAGGAAGTCCAGGAACCTCAGAAAGTCACAAAGAAATTGAACCCAAGGAGGAACACACCAAGGCACATCATAATGACATTACCTAAGATTAAAGATGAGAGAATCTTAAAGGAGCAAGAGGAAAGGAAATGGTTACCTACAAAGGAGTTCCCATAAGACTGTCAGCTGATGTCTCCAAAGAAACCTTGCAGGCAAGAAGGGGCTGGAAAGAAGTATTTGAAGTCATGAAAGGCAAGGACCTACATCCAAGATTACTCTACCCAGCAAAGCTATCATTTAGAATGGAAGGACAGGCAAAGTGCTTCCCAGATAAGGTCAAGTAAAAGGAGTTCATTATCACTAAGCCCTTATTATATGAAACGTTAGAGGGACTTATTTAAGAAAAAGAAGAAGATCAAAACTATGAATAGTAAAACAACAACAAACTCACAGCTATCAAAGTCTGAACCTAAAAAACAAAAACAAACTAAGCAAACAACTCAAACAGGAAAAGAATCACAGAAATGCAGATCACATGGAGGGTTATCAGCAGGGAGGGGGAAGAGGGAGAATGGGGGAAAAGGTACAGAGAATAAGAAGCATAAATGGTAGGTACAAAATAGACAGGGGGAGGTTAAGAATAGTATAGGAAATGGAGAAGCCAAAGAACTTATATGTATAACCTATGGACATGAACTAAGGAGGGCAGGAATGCTGGAGGGTGGGGTGGTGCAGGGCAGAGGGGAATACAGGGGAGAAAAAAAATGGGACAACTGTAAGAGTATAGTCAATAAAATATACTTTAAAACCCCCCAAGGCTATAGTAAGAGACAAAGAAGGACACTACATAGTAAAGGAGATAGTCCAACAAGAGGCTATAACCCTAGTGAGCATTTATGCACCCAAAATAGGAGCACCCAAACATGTAGAGCAAATCTGGATGGACATAAAGGGAGAGACAGACAGAAACACAGTCACAGTCAGGGGTTTTCACACCCCATTGACTTCAGCGGATAGATCTTGAAGACAGAAATTCAACAAGGAGAAAGCAACTTCAAACAACACACTAGACCAAATGGATTTAATTGGTATCTTCAGACCTTTCACCCCCAAACAGCAAAATATACATACTTTTCAAATGCACATGGAACTTTTTTTAGGACAGACCACACGTTAAGGCATAAAACAAGTCTCAGTCAATTTAAGAAGACTGGAATTATATCAAGCATCTTCTCTGACCACAGTGCTATGAGACTAGAAATCAATCACATGAAGAACACTGAAAAACATGCAAAAGCATGGAAACAAAATGACATGTTATTAAGCAATGAATGGGTCAACAAGATCAAGAGAGAAATCAAAAGATACCTTGAAATGAAAATGAGAACTCAACACTCCAAAATCTGTGGGACACTTGGGAGAGCAGTTCTAAGAGGGAAACTCATAGCGTTACAGGTCTATCTCATAAAAAAAAGAGAAAAGAAATGAAAAGAAAAAGCTCACACAAACAGTCTAACTTTACACTTAAAGGAACTTCAAAAACAACCAAAGCCCAAAGTGAATAAAATAAAAGAAGGAAATAATAAAGATCAGAGCAGAAATAAATGAAATAGAGTCTAAGAAAACAATATCAAATATCAATGAATCCAAGAGCTTCCTCTTTGCAAAATAAACAAGGTTGAGAAACCTTTAACCAGACTCATCAAGAAAAAAAGAGAAAGGACCCAAATAAAAACAGAAATGAAGGAGGAAAAATAACTGACGCCAAATCAATACAAAGGATTGTAGGAAAGTATTATAGACAACTCTATGCCAACACACTGGACAACCTGGATGAAACGGATAAATTCCTAGAAACATACAATCTTCCAAAACTAAATCAGGGAGAGTCACAATCTGAATAGACAGATTATACCGAGTGAAAATGAATCAATAATAAAAAAACTCCCAACAGACAAAAGGCCTGGGCTGGATGACTTCACAGGTGAGTTTTACCAAACATTCTGAGAACAGCTAACACCTTGCCTTCTCAAACTATGTCATAAAATTCAAGGGGAGGGGAAGGCTCCCAAACTCATTTTATGAGGCTCCCATTATCATAATTCCAAAATCAGATAAAGAAGACACTACAAAGAAAGAAAAGTATAGGCCGATACTCCTCATAAACATAGATGCTACAATCCTCAACAAAATATTGGCAAACCAAATACAGCAATGCATCCAGGAGATCACACACCTTGATCAACTGGGGTTTGTTCTGGGGATGCAGGTTTGTTACAACATTCACAAATCAATAAATATGATTCATCGCAAAAAACACAAAGGATAAAAACCACACAATCATCACAATAGATGCGAAAACGCATTTGACAAAGTTTAGCACCCATTTATTGTAAAAAACCCTCAGCAAAGTGGAAATAAAGGGAACACACCTAAACGTAATAAAGGCCATGTATGATGAGCCCTCTGCCAGCACCACACTCAACGGGCAAAAGCTACAGGTGTTCCCCGCAAGACCGGGAACAAGACCGGGATGCCTGCTTTCCCCTCTCGTATTCATTAGTCAGCACAGCAGTGGAAGTCCTGGCCACAGCAATGAGACAAGAAAGAGATAAAAGGCATCCAGATTGGAAAGGAAGAAGTAAAACTGTCATTATTTGCAGCTGACATGACACTGTGCGCAGAGAACCCCAAAGATTCTACCAAGAAACTACTAGAACTGATACATGAATTCAGCAAAGTAGCAGGATACAAAATTAATTTCTAGAAATCAATTGCATTTTTATTTGCCGATGACAAACTACCAGGAAGGGAAATCAAGAAAACAGTCCCACTCACAATTGTTTCAAAAGTAATAAAATACCTAGGAATAAACCTAACCGAGGATGTAAAAGACCAGTACTCGGAAAATTACAAGACACTGAAGAAAGGAATTGAAGAAGAGAATAAGTGGGAGCACATACTGTGTTCATGCGCAGGAAGAATTAACATCATTAAAATGTCCATACTACCCAAAGAGATCTGTAGATTCAGTGCAATTCCTATCAAGATTCCAGTGACATATGTCACAGAACTAGAGCAAATATTTCAAAAAAATTATATACAATTAATATTTGACAGAGAAGGCAAGCACATACAGCGGGCTAAAGATAGTTTATTCAATCAATGGTGCTGGGAAAATTGGACAGATATGTGCAGAAAGATGAAACGAGACCACCTTCTTACACCGAATACAAGAATAAATTCAAAATGGATCAGAGTTAAATGTTAGACCTGAAGCCACAGAAATCCTAGAAGAAAACATAGGCAGTGAAATCTGACATTGCTCATAGCAATATTTTTTATTGATATAGCTCCCCGGGGAAGAGAAACAAAAGAAAAAATAAACAAATGTGACTACAACAAATTAAGAAGTTTTTGCACAGCGAAGGAAATCATCAACAAAATAAAACGCCCACAGAATGGGAGAACATATTTGCTGATAAATCTGATAAGGGGTTAATATCCAACATTTATAAAGTACTTACAAAACTCAACCCCCCAAAAATACAAACAACCCAATTGAAAAATGGGCAAAGGACCTGGTGGACACTTTTCCACCCAGGAGGACATACAGGTGGCCCATAGACATATGCAGAGATGCTCAATGTCACTGATCAAGCAGTAGAAATCGAACCCACGATGAGACACCGTCTCACGCCTTTCAGAACGGCCGTCATCGGTGAATCAGGAAACAGCAGGTGCTGGTGAGGACGTGGAGAGAGAGGAGCCCTTTGGTGCTGTTGGTGGGGATGCAGGCTGGTGCAGCCGCTTTGGAGAACTATATGGAGATGCCTCGAAGTTTAAATACGGATCTGCCTTTTGACCCAGCGATCCCACTTCTGGGAACATCCGAAGGAACCCAAAACACTGATTAGAAAGAACGTAAGCCCCCCTGTGTTCATTGCAGCGTGTCCATTACGATCACCAAGATCTGGAAGCAGCCCAAGTGTCTATCAGTAGGAGAGTGGATAGAACAATTTGGGGGCATTTACACAATGGAATACTACTTGGCTGTAAAGAAAGGAAAATTTACCCTTTGTAACAGTGTGGATGGACCTGGAGAATATTATGCTAAGTGAAGTCAGCCAGTGGTAGAAAGATAATAGCGTATGGTTTTACTCACGTGTGGAATCTAACGAACAAACTGAACTAACAAGGAACGTGGGGACAGACTCACAGACAGAGAGCAGGTGACAGCCAGTGGGGGTGCAGGTTAAAATGCGCAGGGATTGAGCAAAAAGGAAAAAGGGTTCGTAGTCATAGACAACAGTGTGGTGGTTGCTGGGGGAGGGGCTGTAAGCAGACTAAATGGAAATGGAAAAAATACAATAAAGATTTTTTTAAGAGGATTCAGCGTCAGCCTTCCCAGCCTCACAGGGAAAGCCCAGCGTGCCGCCCGACTTTGGCTCTGCTCTGGAAGCCGCCCTTAGCTGCGCAACACCAAGGGCCGGATGCTAGGTTTCAGTGCTGCTCAGCCTTAGCACCTGGCCAGCGGGTCTGACCCTTTTATCCCGAAGCAGGGAACACAGGAGGGCGAGCAGCCACAAGCTGGAGTGTGTGGGCGGCCACCCGGTGCGTCAGTGGGGGCAGGCCCAGAGCCCCGGGCCGGGGGGTTTCCTCAGACGCAGCGGAGGCCAAGGACGGCCCCTGTGCAGGTGGCCACGGGAGCCAGTGTCGAGGGAGAGCCCGACCTGCTGCCTCCCACCCAGACCCCCCGCCTCTGCTTCCGTCCCTCTCTGTCACGCAGAGTGCCTTCCCCGTCGTCGGGGGCAGCAGCTGGCCTCCTGGCAGCAGTCATGCTCTGTGGACCCCTGTCCCGGGCTGTCCCGAGGAGGCCCTGCCTTGTCACTTGACCGCTAGCTTAGGCGGCGTTAACCCTGCATTGCCCACTCCTGCCAAGCACACTGGTGCTCACTCAGGATGCACGACAGGGCACCACGTGGTGCCCGGTGGCCGACGGACATGCTCTCTCTCCTGATCTGCACCCTACCAAGGGGGTCAGCGTAGTGACGTGGGTGCCCCGGATCCCTGGGGTGACCTGCTTGGCTGGAGAGCGAGTGGAATTTCTGGGCCTCCGTCTGCAGGGAGAGCCGGGACCGCTGTGCAGAGCAGGTGGGTCACAGGGCGGTGCCCGCTCGGCCTGCTTTTGCCACGGACCACGTCTAACGAGGACACTCCGTGTTACTGTCACTGTGTTCCTTCGGCCAAACCGGCCCTCTGAGCCGGTCCCATTTGGAGCCCGCAGCCTGGGAGACAGAGACCCTCGCCTCCGTCATCCTGGGCAGGCACTGACCTCTGCAAGCTGCTCCCCCGGGACCCCGCCTTCCTTGCCCAGAATGTGGGCGTGTGGCTGGTCCTGCCCCTGCTCAGGGGGCCCAGGGGTGGCGGTGGGGGTGCAGCTGGCCCCCTTGAAGCCCCGTGTAAGGTGCGGTCAGCTCCCCTTTGTTGTCTGCACTCCTTACGCCCTCCTAGGTCCCCCCCAACCAGGAGTCTTGCCAGCGCTTCCTGTTCACCGCTGCAGAAGGCAAGAATCAAAAGCCCGAATGAAGAACAGGGGCTGCCCTTTGGGAAAACTCTCCCCTGACCAAGACAGAGACATCTTGGGTCGAGAATGTTTTCCCGTGGACTAAGCACACATCATCCCAAACAGAAACATGTTTGAAGTGATAATTTCCGAGATCCTGTGAGTATTTCATTGTGGAGCTTTCACTCCGCTGCTTCTGGGGTGTGTCTGGAGTGGGGTCACTGAGAAGGTGGAGTCTGCCGGTCCATGCTGTCCGTCTCGCACGCACCGCACTGCTGGGGCAGCTGCTGACAAGGGGCCAGTCAGGGCGAGCGTTGCCCCAGGAACCGCCGTGAGCGTTACCGTGGTTCCACACACTGAACTGGGGGTGCAGCGTTCAGGTGTCAAAAGTGTGACTTATCTATGCAACCCCCACTAGAATCTCCCTCCCCCAAAATTCCTCTTAGTCCCATTTTGGAGTGAATCGTGCAAGAAAGAGGCACATTTGGGTTCCTGGAGATTCTACCTGGCAATCCCAGGTGCCTGGGAGCAAGAGACACACCTGGAGGTTCCTGGAGATTCTACCTGGCAACCCCAGGTGCCTGGGAGCAAGAGACCCACCTGAGGCTGCAGGGTGAGCAGCACTGTCCGTCCCGGCCTCCAGGCGCTGCGTCCCTGGGAGAGCAGCTGGATCGTGTCCAGGGACTGTCACACCCAGAGGCCACACCTCACTCTCAGGTCCCTGGACTCACAGCCGTGCGGTTCAGAGACTGATGCAGGGAGTTAGTTCACATAGTTTACCTGTATGAATGGTGTCAACTTTCAAAGCAACAATAAACAAAGGGTAAAACGATCTCTCCTTCCAGAAATGACCAGTGCTGCCGTTTTGGTATTGATCTGTACCATGGTTTCCATCTGCACACACACTTTTTAACTTAAATTAAGACTGTGACACCCTGTTTTTAGAGCAAGGAATGAAATATTTTGCTTAAGAAATTTGTCACAAGCCAACTTTATGTTTTCTCTAGTAGGGTAATCAGTTTAGGGAGCGAGGGAGATAGGATGGAGAAAACAGTGGGAAAAGGATGGAGGATGGGGAAAAGGGACAAAAACTCGGAGAAAGGGAGACAGCATGCAGCGGCCCTGGGGAGAGGGGGAGCAGGGCGCTGGCTGCCCCCTGCCCGGCCCGGAGCCCCGCTCCTGCCTCTGCCCACGAGCTGGCGGGGGACGGATCCCCAGCTGCCTCTCGCCTGGATGCGACCCCTGCTCCCATCTCAGCAGCTGGGCTGGGGGTCGGGTAGCCGCGTGCGTGAGCCCACCGGGGGTGCGGGGAGAACACTCTTTGGGCCACGACAGGTGTGAGGAGGGCAGAGTCAGGGACCAGCACAGACGGAGCCGTGAGAGTATGCTTCCAGCAGGCAGGGCGGCGGACACCTCCAGCTGGACCCGCGGGAGGTCACTGCCCGCCTCGCTTCAAAGGGGAAGTGTCTCTTATTCACACCAACAGGCGTCTCGTCTGTGAGGGATCGGAACACTCGATCTGTCTCCGACGCACCGTGTCTCCACGTGAGTCGCGTGGCATTAGCTTCTCTGTGGAGCTGGAAGTGCGTTACGCCCATTGCCCACGTACGTGGCGGCGGCAGCAGCGAACACAAGGACAGCATTGTCGGTCTATAAAAACTTTCGCCGGGCAGCTCTAGGGTCGGGGAGCTTTAGGCGCTATTCGACAGGCTGTCCGCCTCCCCCTCGCCTCCGTCCCCCCTCGTCTGCACGCGGGCACTCGCTGGTTCGCACCGGGTGCCTGAGCAGCGTGCAGACGTGGCAGCCGGGAGCTGGGGTGCTGGCCCTGAACCAGAGACGCCGACTTTGTCCACGCACCGCTCTTGGGCTCGCAGTGCACGTGCGTCCACACTGGCAGGGGAGGGGCTGTCGGGGGCGGGGGCACCGCTGCGCCGGCTCCTGCCGGGGCTCAGGGAGCAGGCTTGGCACCTTGGCGTGGCGGGCAGACCTGACGGAGTTCCCGGGGAAGCGGGTGGAGTGCGGACGCTTGGATCTACCTCCCGCACTGTGGTGCAGGGTCTGTACCGTGCCCCGTGCTTCCTGCCCCCTGGGGTTCCAAGGCACCTACTCCATCTCCCTAGAGACTGGGGGCTGTAGCTCGGGGAGCCGCTGTGGAGGGGCTTGGAAAGCTGTCACGTGGGGCTCGCTTTTTCTTCTTCAGTCAATGTAGAGCTGTGGGAGGTGTGCTTGGTGTGGTTGCATCAGCACCCAGCCTTCCCGCCACGTGCTGCTCTCCACGGGAGCTGTCCCGGGTACGTCCACTCCGTGGTCACAGAGCCCGGAGCCTGCAGGTGCACGCTGGTGCAGCTGCCTCACAGGCCATGACTTTGCTTGAGGATGCTGGTCCCCAGCGTCCCCAGGACTTCCACCCAGCAAGTAGGAGTGACCGTCCCTCTCATGGGCAGTTCAGCACAGGGATTTCAAGACAGCAAACAGCCATCTCTAGCACACTTCTTCAGCAGAGCAGTTTGCCAGCACAGGTTAGCTGGAGCCTCACATGTGTCACAGACCAACCTGGGACCGCACCCTGACCTCCCAGCCACAGGAGTGACTGTCTCCTCAGACCCGGTGATGTCGTTGGTCTGCCCTGGCAGCCTCACTTTGAGGCCAGGAGGTTGAAGCCCAGAGGAAAGGGCACCTGGCCAGGGACACTGGGGCAAGTGAGTTCCCAGGCACGGACAGCTGGCCGTGGCCTCGACTCCACCCTTGTCATGTACATACAGCAGTTCGGATTTGCTCCCGTGTTCCATGGTCCCGAGAAAGTCCAGGAGTCAGGTGGTCTGAAGAATAACTCAGAGAAGACCCCATAGAACAGGTGCCTCCTTTCCTCATGTAATGCTCCTGACTTTTCGCTGTGGACAGGTAGTAAAGACGCTTTTGCCAGAAGGTTCTCGAACGTGAAAAATCCAGGCCCTGCTGTGTGAGCACCCTGACTGGGCCCACCGTGCGCTGGTGAGGAGTCCAGGTTTGTCTGCACTGCAGGGCTCCTCCCCTGGGGAGGCGGAGCCTGACTCTACCTGTCTCCCCTGCCTGCCGGACTCCCACCTGTGACACTCAGGGGCACCTTCAGGTCCAGGGCCCCCCTTCCTCTTCGGGGAAAAAGGGCTTTCTCGGCTGGGTGCGGGGGTGGGAGGGGGCTCCTGTCTTCTCCCCCGGCCCTGCACGTCCCAGGCGCTTCTGCCCTTCTGAAGGCGGCTCGGTCCTCCCGGGCTGTGGGCATCCGGGATGAAGGGCATCGTCGCGTTACCTTCCCTGAGTGAAGAGGGAGAGGCGCAGGAACAGTCGAAGGCCCTTACCAACACGGCTTTGCTGGGGAAAAAAGCAACGTGTGAGGCTTTAGGGTTGAAGAACTGCGTTCCTCCCTACGCCGTTCTTGCTCCAAACCACCAGAGCCGTGCTGTGAGGGACACTTGGGGTACTAGTGCAAAAGGGGGGACCGTTAGTGGTTCCCCGGGCTCACCTTGGCTTAGGCGGGATGAAACCATGAGGGGCAGACAGCGCGCCCACCAGCACGGTCTGTGCAGGCCCCGTGTGTGGGTGGCACAGTTGGCCAGGGGGTGCGGATGCCCCAAGGCTTCAGCCGGAACCGGGTGGGGCGTGGGAGTGAGGTCAGAGCTGTGGGGACAGGGGCGGGCCAGGGTCTGGGGCAGGCAGGGCGGAGGGAGGAGGAATGTCCCGAAAGGAAGGAAGGAGTGGGATGAGAGGAGAAAGGGGGGCGGAGGGTCTCAGGCGGTCTGGAGAGACCAAGGAGCACTTCCCAACGTGTGGCTGTGGTGTCAGGGGCTGCGGGTGACCCGAGAATTCCTGGGCTCCTCCAGGGGCGGGGCGTGAAGGGGTGTGACAGTCCCGTGTCTCCCAGACGCAAACGCAGTGCGAACGGAGGAGCCCTTGGCCTCTCTCTGCAGAAGGGGCGCCCGCCCGCTGCCCACCAGCGGAGACGCCCGTCCACACCCAGGCGTGCCGAGCGCGGCAGAAATGGATGTGTCTCGTCGGAATTAGGGTGAAGAGTGTGCGGCAACGGGTGGGGGGAGATTCCTTGTAAAAACTGCGGAAACAAGTCAAACAATGTGGATTCACAATTTTGTCACGGAAAGGAGCCCATTGCCTGAGATTTTAGCACGCTGCCGAAGCCGGGACGGGTCTCAGGGTGGAGTGTGGAGGGGCCGGGGCGGGGGGTCCGCTGGGGTCAGCGCCCGCCTGGCCAACCAGAGTGCGGCCCAATGAGAGGAGTTAAACTATGCGCCTCCCAGGGCCGGGAGAGCTGGGAAATACAGCCTCGGTGGAACGCTGGCCGGGAAGCAGCCTCACAGCGGCAGGACCAGGAGGTGCAAGAGCAGGTGCAGGCACAGCGTCGTCGACCGACTGAAGATGCACCTGGTGGGGGGACAGGTCCTGCTTGAGAGAACGAGAGTCGGAGGTTCCGTGGGACACGGTGGCAGTGGCGGCGGACGGACGGATGGGAGACAAAGGCAGGGCAGAGACGGAAGGGGGACGCTGGGGGCCGGGTGTGGGGGTTCAGAGAGCGAACAGGTGCGGCGGGCAGGAGACGGCGGCGACAGAAGGAGCCAGAGTCCGTGGTCAGAAAGACGACGGAGGCCGAAGCATCCGAGGGGACGGAACGAGGCCAGAACATTCATTTTATTTTCACGCACAAACGAACAAAACCAGACCAACGGAGCCAGCTTTAAAGAGCGGCCCAGATGTGTCCCCTCGAGTCCTCTGAGCTCCCCGCTCACCGGCTGAGTGTGTGCGACTCCCCCTCCTTGTACCGAGGCGTCAGCCTTGGGAGAAATTCCGTAACTTAAGCAGGACCGTCCTTCTCTCTTTTGAAAGCGTTCCTTCTTACGTGCGGCCAGCCCACACCTAGCAGCACCGGGGTTTATGGGAAGGACACTTCCGAGGGAGCACGGCGTGCCGACTCCGTGGGCGGGAAGCCGCCCCGCCAGCCGGAGCAGACCGCCCCGGCGCCCCCCTCTGGCCCTCTCACCGGTGGCGGAGGGGAGCGGCCGCAGCCGGAGGCGCCCTCGGCAAGGTCCGCCCCTGCAGGTGAGGGGGCCGCAGCCCTGCAGGGCAGCAGAGAGCGCCCCCCCGGCACCCTCCCGGCGGGGCGCTGCGGCCGCGGAGCGGGGCCCTGCCTTGCGTTACGGTCTTGGCGGGACAGAGAGGAACCTGCAAGGGCGTCCGACGCTGTTTGTTTCACTGAAATGGCCTAGAAAACGGCAACATGCATGAGTCATATTTTCGATCCTTACCGTGCACTTCACTCCCGTCTGTGACGAGGAGCGTGACGGGTGCGGGTTGAAGACACAGATGCGCCCTTGCGTGTCCCGGACCTAGCGTCCCGCGTCCCCTCCCCCGATGAGTGTGAGCGAGCTGCCATTTGAATACACGGAGTGGGTCTTCTCAGTAAGACTGACTTTACATCTCCTTGTATAAATCAAGCACGGACTTACCTGGGAGTTACAAGCCTGGTTGTGAGGTCGGTCCTCCGTGCACGCAGTCCTGTCCCAGCCTTGTGCAAGAGAAATGGGGAAAAAGTCCAACAACGAGAACTGTGCTTCAGCAGAGGCCGTTACTGCTCCTCTCCTCACTGTTGTGCGTCGCAGCGAAACGCCCAGTCGCTTACACTCCGAGACAACATAAGGGTCCGGACCCCTCTTTGTGGTTCATTATGGATTTTCCGTCGTTCAGCGATGCAGCTGGACAATGTACACCTAACCCTCCAAGGCGACTGCTCCGCCGTTTGAGTTCCTGTCTGTCCGGTTGCCGATCTGGTGCTGATTGGTTCCGCTCGCCTCTCAAAACCTCTCTCCCCGTGTGAAGCGAACGGGAGCCGTGACCTGCAGCTCTTGTTCTACGGTGTGTGTCGGAAGTGACCACGTTTCCTCCCCGTGCCACGGGCTCAGCACCGGTCCCAGGCACCAGCAGCCCCCCAGGGTGAGGTCAGCATGCACCGGACGTGGGGACACCCCCGGGAGGCAGGGCAGGCAGCCTCAGAGGGACACCATGGACAGAGGTCGACACAGGGACCCCTCAGGCGGCCTCACGGGGTGCTCCCAGGGTCTCGTGCGGTCTTCCCACCCACCCCCGGGACCGGGGCGGGATGACTTTCCCGCTCTGCAGGTGTTACTGTCCCCCTAATTACCCATCCCCCCCATCACTGCCTCCTCCTAGGTCCCCCGCTTGCTCTCGCCCTGTCAGGGTGGGGCGGTGGGTGGGTAAGAGGCTCGTCTCATGCCAACACGACCCCACCCAGGCTAGTTTTAGTTCTCAAGTGGCCCAAGAAGAAAATAGGGTTGCACACCCCCGTGCTAATGTCTGAGCACCTTTGCCATTCTTTTCACATTCGTCTCATTCACATAAACAAATAAAAAGGTAAGACAGTGCAGTGACAAGAACACTGAACCAAGAGTGGGAATGCAAGTCTCGTCCTAACCCGATCACCAGCTCATTGTGTGATCTTGCGAAACCTCAGCTCTCCAAAATTGTTTCTCCAAGATTTCTAGGACATAAAATATGAGGCCTTTTTAAAAATCATCATTCATCTGTACATTCCAAAATGCTTACTGAGCACCCACCACATCCAGGCAATGAGTAAGTGACGTCCAGTGAGGCTAAGCATGTGCCAGGTACTGAGCCTAGTGCTGCGTAAACATCACCCCACCTGCTCGGCCTGGTGACCCTGCAGCCACGTCCTGTTGTGACCCCCCCTTCACGGAGGCCTGGGGCGGGCCAGGGGTGTGAGAAGGACAGCCCGGGGGAGGGGAATGCCGGTGGGGCAGTGCGGACGGAGCAGAGGGAGGGAGCAGAGGGGCCCTTCCAGGGGCTGAAGACCCGCAGGGTCACGGCGAGGAGGCCGTCGTGCAAGAGCGGGTTCCCCAGTGGCTTGCGCCCAGCTCCCGCCTTCCGCCCGCCCGTCAGCGCCTCGCACTGCCTCCCTGTCCCCCACCAGTCTCGCCTGTGAGCCTAGGCGGGGGGTGTGGCCACCCCCAGTGCCTGTCACACCTCCCAGGAGGTCGTCCGGCGCGGCGCGGCCAACGAAGACAGGAGTGAGTTCCCTCCCCCACGTCGGGACACGGCAGTGTCACACCCAGATTTCACCCCTGGGTGCCGGCGTAGTGCTGGCACTTCCGAACACTGTCACGGGAGCCTCAGGGACTTGGGGGTGCCCCATCTTCTGGGTGCAGCTGCTCGGACCAAGAGAAACCAGCGGGGAGACGAAGCCCTGTCTTCTGTCCCCTGCTCCCGTCACCTCCCGACGCTGACTCTCAAGAGTCGCGTCCACAGCTGGAGGGAGCCCCCGGAGGTGCTGGGGCTCAGGAGGCCGGAGCCGCAGCAGCTCCAGGCGGAGCCCACGCCGCCCCCCGAGAGGGCAGGGGTTCATCTGGCGGGAGGCCCCCCTCCTCGGGGGCTGCCCCCCTCTGACTCCGCTTTGCCCTTCCTGCCCTCACACACACTTCTCGGGCTCCCGCCGTCCTCACAGCTGGGAGTGTGTCCTTCCTCCCCCACGTAGTGAGGGTGCTCATCCTCATCCTCATCATCATCATCACCATCAGCGGCAGCAGCAACTCGCGTCCGCATGCGTGTTTGTGTCTGCGTCCTCTTTCCCCGGGACGTTTGCAAAATGAGCCTCTGCTACACGTGTGGAACGAGATTTCCTCTGCTGTGAAACGGATGTGTGGCGACCCGGCGCTTGTTCTGGTTACTTTTACCGTCCAACCAAACCAGGTTCTGAGGAGCAAAGCAAAACCAACGACAACAGAAAAGACCAAGTGTGAGACTCAGGGAGCGACGGGAGGAGGCAACAGAAATTTAGCTGCATGGATCCTCGGGTCAGCTTGTCGTTGTTTCTCTTTGTTTTTACTGTTTTTCCTCAACGGGCCTTGGACGTCTTGGGTAAGGCCTCAGCGAGCCTGTAATTGTGTGTTGAATTAGTCAGCGGTAGGTAGGGGAGAGCGTTTGATTTAGATAGAAATAAATCAGAGAGAGAGAGAGAGAGGGAGGAAAAGAGAGACAAGGGGAGGGAGAGAGGGAGAGAGAGAGAGAGAAGGAAGAGAGGGAGAGAGAGAGGGAGAGAGAGGAAAGAGAGAGAAAGGGAGAGGGAGAGAGAGAGGGGGAGAGGGGGAGAGGGAGGGAGGGAGAGAGGGAGAGAGGTGATACCTGGAGAGCTGGTGGAGCGCTAGAAAGAAAGCTCCAGGGAGAGTGACACGGAGACGGAGGTGGACGGAACTCGGACAGCAGACGTGAGAACGCACAGATGGGGGAGCATGTCTGGCTTTGCTGTCCCACTGTGCGCATGTCCCTCCTGCCTGCGTTCCAGCTGTCGGTAGCTGCCTCCCAGTCTGCCCGCTGGTCCGGGCACCACGCAGGCAGAGCGTGGGGACAGAGAGCCGTGCCCAGTGCAGGAGGGGGGGCCTCACTCCCCTCTGGCGTGGGAGAGAGCACCTTTGCTGTGGCCCCAGTTCTGGTGGAGACTTGGGTGACTGTCTCCATAAACCGGGTCCGGACACAAGCCCTGGGCCGATCTGCATGCGAAGGTCATGGCCTCACGTGAACACTGCAGGAAACGCACGCAGTTCCACGGGCCCGGGAAGCACATGTCCCCGCCGGCAGGACACACGGGGCGAGCGCCTTCAGGAGCGGTTCACGCAGGTGCTGTTGGCCGCCTCGGAGCTCCCAGCCGTGTGCAAATAGCCGAAGATCAAAGGCAACCCAGAGGGAAACGGCTTCAAGTGGAACCCTCCGGCACAGCAAGCAGCCTGGCCGTGCGACCGAGCCATGGGCAGCATCAGGGCCCTCCGCTCGGCTCCCCGTGGAGCCCCCGGACACCCCGGCGGCTGCCGCTGTTGCTGGGAGGGGTTTTCCACGGCTCGGCCTCTGGGTCAGGCACTGACTCCCACCGTCAGGTGTCTCCCCGCAGGCGCTCAGCCCGCTGGCGGGGACCCACGGGGTGCGGGGAGTTCCCAGCACCCCCACCAGAGCCCAGTCGGCACAACCCGTCCGCCGTCACGTGCCGCGAGCTCTGTGCTCCCCGTGCTGGGGGGCCGCGGCTCCGGGGGCAGCCAGCCTGTACCAGACTCACAGGGGAGGCACCACCTGCTGTTCGGCGTCCACTCTGGCGAGTGACTCAGATGTCAGACCTGAAGCCCCTGCCAGGCGCTGCAGGGGGGGGGGGGGGCGGCTCATGGAGATGCCACAGCTGTGTCCCCCTTCACCGCAAGCCCACCCCAAGAGCCGGCCTCCCTCCCGCTCTCTAGCTAGGCTGTTCGGTTGCAGGCCAGTCCACTTGCCCTGGGACGGGGCTGCGAGACGGAGCAGGAAGCTCCGTCTACTGCCGGGTGGGCGCGGAACCCGAGACACGGTTCAGGTGGAGGGAAAAGGGGGCTGCGCTGAGGTCAGAGCTGTGTGAGGCCCGTGCACAGGTAAACATGGAACTAGGGGCCAGGCGCAGTGTCTCGCTTAGTGATCGCAGAAACTTTAAGACAAAGTGCTTTTCTTCACAGGAGTGTGTAGGTCGTGGGCGTGTAAGCAGGACAGGAGTATGTAGGTCATGGGCGTGTAAGCAGGACAGGAGTGTGTAGGTCATGGGCGTGTAAGCGTGCTCCCTCCCGTCCTAGCTTAGACAAGGCGTGCGTCACACTGCAGTGAGGAGACGGGGCTCTGCAGCCGGGGGCTCTGGGTCCCCGTTCGTGCTCGCCCCTCCGGGCTGGCGTCTGCCCTGTGCGACTGAGTCCCAGGTGAGCGGGAAGTGGGACCAGGTGTATGTACCTGGTTGGGCCGGCGCAAGGTCTAGAAACGATGTCCTGGGTTGACCGAAAAGTCCGTTACGTTGTGTCCGTATGATGGCTCTCGTGGTGCTCAGTTGTCTGTAACTTCATTTGGAACTATTTTGTTTCACTGTGTTGTGGCAGTTGTCGTATCAGCGTGTATTTAAAAAAAATCAAAGTTGGTGAATTATTGTGCAACCATTTTAATATGGAAGATGGAAGAAGATACGCGACATTTTCGGCGTGTTATGCTTTATTATTTCAAGAAAGGTGAAAACACAACTGAAATGCCAAAAACGATTTGTGCAGTGTGTGGAAAAGGTGCTGTGAGTGATCAAACACGTCAGAAGTGGTTTGTGAAGTTTCCTGGTGCTATTGAGATTCTGGCCAGATAACTCTTTGCTGCGGGGCCTGCGGGGCTGTCTCATGGATGGGACGATGCTCAGCAGCACCCGGCCTCTCCCTGCTGGAGTCCAATAGTGGGAGAGAGCCGACGTCCTCAAAATACCCAAATCAATACAGTTAGCGGTGAAAATGTGTCTCTTATTTTACAGAAAAAACTAACATGAACTTGACCTTTGGGCCAACCCAATAGGTTAAATTCTTTTTTTTAAGATGTTATTTATTTATTTTTAGAGAGAGAAGGGAGAGAGATAGAGAGAAACATCAATGTGGGGTTGCTGGGGGTCATGGCCTGCAACCCAGGCATGTGCCCTGACTGGGAATCGAACCTGCGACACTCAATAGGTTAGATTCTTAACACCACACCTTGGCTACAGTGAGCTCCCATCCATTCAGCATCGCATCGAAGCTCCCTGTTACACTGTTGACAGAGCACTGGGAGTCAGGTGTTATCTAACGCCGGTTGTTTCAGCCTTGGGGTGCAAGCTGGTGCCACCGTTGCTGAGATAGATTCGTCAGGGTCAGCCCGATGGCAGACGTGCATGCCCTTTGCCCCGGACTCTCACTGCGCCAGCGCGTGTGGCGAAGGGCGTTCAGTACACTCAACGTGCAAAACCACTGCGCGGGAGCCACCGCAGTGGTCCGGGTGGGACCGAGGATGGACCGACGTTGACCCACACAGGTAAAGGGGTGCTGTGCGGTTTTAAAGAAGAACGAAGAGGCACCGAAATGCTAGTAAAGATGACATATGGACGTGTGTAAAGGACTCACTCCCAGCTTGAGTTCATTTGTATAAAAGGAGAGTCATGTTAAATGTGTGGCTGCAGTTATACTGGGTGTATGAAATGATGTAATAAACACATGGAACATATCTAATATAGACTGACCTGTGTGTGTGTGTGTGTCCATACAGAGGTGTTCTGTAGAGGCACGGGACATACCTAGCTAGGTGCCCAGCGAGGTTCTTACTGCAGAGAGAGAGGAATGGGGAGCCCCCTGGGGTATTGGGGAAACTTTCACTTTTCCCATCACGCCCTTCTTACGGGTCTTGTTATTAGCTGGCACGTGTCCCATGAGTTTTTAACATCGTACGGTTAATAGACTCAAAGGTCTAGCACAGCTATCTTGTGTTGGCTGGGTAAATCGTTAATCCTCACCTGTCTCCTTTAAAAGAAAGAACTAAAATGACACTGTATTTTTGTGAATTCTAAGTTATTTGGGGGAAGTTATTAAGTTGATTTGTATTTGTAACATATCTATGTAACATTAAGGTTGAAACCTTCTGTGCTGAAGCAAATTATATAAATGGAGGCTATTTTAATGTTTTATGGACAGAATGTGTTTCTGGACTGTAATGTGTATTATTAACGTAAAAGGATTTAAAATATTTTTTTCATCACAAGAAGCTCTTACATAAAGACAAACACCTGACCTGTAAAATCAGAAGGTTTGGCCGAGAGAGAGAGGAGAGAGAGGGAGGGAGGGAGGGAGGGAGGAAGACAGAAATTCACTAAGCTCCCTTTCAGTTCTGAAATTCTCTGTGTCTTCGGTTTGGGCAAGAATCTTGTGAGATAATAGTATTCGGAGATGTTTGGTATTAGTTAGACAGGATACCCACTTACTGGATGAAACAGTTTCCCTACCATTTCATTGTGCTTAAAACCTACCTGCGGTGATTTAACTCCTTCTACTTAAATCATCATTATGAGCCTGTTGCACGCATTTTCAATATACTGCCTTGGACGACTAAAAATTCTTCTGACATCGTCGGCATGGTTGTGCCCACAGCCTGATGGTGGGCTGTGACGCCCAGTCGGACACCGAGCCTGATGGAGAGTGTGTGGGACGGGACCGTCCCCGCGCCCTGCCTGCCTGCGAGGTTTACGGGCGACTATTCTCCAGTCCTCGCGCGGCGCTGTGTCAGGTGCGAGCATCCACAACCCGTGTTCCGTCCCGAGCGTTTACTGTCGTGACCATGACGAGTCGCGTGACCCTGGGCCGTGCGGTTGGAGACCTGGGGGCCTGCCTTCTCAGCTGCAGGACGGGGTCGGCAGTATGTGCTCTCGGGGCGTCCGAGGGGTTAAACAGCACGTGTCCACGTCACAGGGCACCGTGCCCGTCGCCTGGTGGGTGGTCGGCAGAGGACAGTTCTCTTTCCAATGATTTTTTTCCCTAAAAGGTATAAATTAGTGCAAAATGTTAAAGTTATCTTCGGTAACCGAGTGACAATGTCCCTCAGATATGTCTGTAGTCGTACAGGTCACGTAACAAGAGGGGGGCTGCAGGACACCGACGGGGCCGGGCGGCCGAGGAGCGTGGACTGGGGTGTGTGCGCTGTGCACGCTGCCCGTGACTCCGGAAGGTCTCCTGACGGACGTCTGAGTGGTTGTGCTCCCGGCCTGATGGTGAGGCTGTAACGCCCACCTGGGCACCGAGCCTGGGGGAGAGAGTGTGGGACAGAACCGTCCCCACGCCTGCCTTCAGGCAGGTGTGGGCTTCGGAAAGTCTCCGATGCCCGAATTTTAACTTCGTAGGTGACCTCCCGGGTTCAGATGGGTTCGGCCGGTTCTGAGCCGACGGTGGTGCGGAGCCTAGTTTGACCGGATCCAGGCTGCGAAAGGAAAGCGCCCTTGTCCTGGCCTGCACAACGGGCCAGCCGGGGAGGGTCGACCAGAGGGAGTGTGCTTGGTAGACGGTGCCGACCTGCTCACCCCAGACGCCTGGGCCCAGCTGCCTGCAGGATGCGTCGGGCGGGGGCTGGCGGTGGCGGGTGGCGGGTGGCTCCTCCCTTGGCCTGGCTGCTCTGGCAGTGGGGGTGGGAGGGCACTTGTGGCCCCTTCCCTGCAGACCAGTCAAGGGGCAGGGGGGCACAGGCAGTGGCAGATTCCCGTCTGGGGGCTGACTCAGCTCGTGAGCCGGAGAGCAGGGCACGACTAAACATTCCGAGGTGGCCGCGGAGTGACCTGCACCAAGCGCGGGGCCTTCTGAACGTGGGCCTGCGAGGCTGCGGAGTCGGGCGCCCAGGACCCCGGCCGTGATCGAGGACATGCTCAAGGACGTCCAAACGCCCACGCCTGTTTTCCGAGTGGGACGGGGCGAGTCTTGAGCTGCTGGAACCCTCCTCCTTCTCTCCCGCAAACGATGGAGATTGGGAAGGAGCAGCGTCATGGTCGCCTCCCCACTCCCCCGTCTCTCCGGGAAGGCTGGTCTGCACAGGCGGCCCAGACCCCCCAACCTCTGCCCTCCCTTGTCCCTCTGAGCGTCTGGGGGGACCCCTCCTCTCGGGGCTGCCGCCGGTTGCTGCCGTCCCCTGAGACGCTGAAGCCAGGGGGGTCCGGAGGCTCCCAGGCAGGGAGGGGGGAGCCCCCCACAAAGCATGGCCTTGCAGAGCACCCCGGAGACTCGGCACACGTAGAAACACGGGTGAGGTTCGCTGGAAGCCGGCCTGTGGCCTCAGACTAGCGTGTTCTCCGTAAGTGACTTGTGTCCGTTCCCTGTTCCCTTCTCTCCGTCGTCATGTTCGGAGGAGCCACGCTCAGAAAGTCACCCCCAAGCACCTCACGCAGCAAACACACGTCGCCTGTCGTGCCAGCCTCGACACCCCACTGAGTGTGACTGGCCTCCCCGAGTCCGCCCGGGCTGGCCGACCCATGGGGGCTCGTAGGTCGACGGCGGAACGGTTTCCTCTGGGAGTTCACCATCACAGGCTGCCCCCGTGTGTTTGCAGAGCTTTTGCTTAGAAACGTTTATTTTTACTTTTTGAAGAAAAATTTGAAAACACGCCAGAATGAAAATGAAGTAGTGAAATATGCCGGGCAGACACCTTTCCCACCTGAAGGCCGATTGAAAGGTAGACCTTTAGACTTTGGACTCCTACTTATCCTTCTGAATCCAGTCATGTAAAGGCCAAAACTGGCTGTGAAGTCTGTAAAACTACAGGAAAGCAAATGGTTGAACATGTGGTGGAAATAATTTAAAAATTAAACCTTTTCTGCAATCTAACAAACGAGCTATTTTTAGAAATGCTTCGTGTTTAAGACAACAAAATATTGGATACTGTTTGTAAAAAGAGATGTGAAGTTTACAGATCCGACTGTTTATGTATGACTGATTTGACGCCAAAATAACTAAATGCATTTAAATTATTTTTTCAAGTTACCTTTGATGGGGACAGTTTACCCATGGAAACCCTGTAAAGGACCGTGTAGGTGTAGACGGGTACGGAGGGCTGGCCAGTTGGTCTTGTTCAGCTCCTGCTATTCTAGGAGTGTATTTTTTTAATCAACAACTTTATTTATACTTCTTTTACAGTATTTTATTCAGTGAAATATCTTTTACATAGACAAGGTGGCATCATTGAAAATTGTCCCTTTTGTTACTATAAATGTGTTGTTGGGGTGTGTTCCTCTTACGTATTTGGGGTAAAACTTAGAACTTCTAAGGGAACACAGGAAAGGCTCAGAGAGACACCTCCGTCCTGGCTTCAGGCGCCACCCCAGGCCAGGCGCGGCCCGGGCGAGGCTCCCAGCTGGACCAGGCGCCAGCCCTCGAGCCGGCCCTTCCCGTGGCCGTGGCTGCTCTCGCCCCATGGCCGTGGGTCTCCCAGGGGTGCCACAGGCGTCTCTCCGTTCTCGAGAACGGCCCAAAGGAGCTGGGCTGGCACAGATGCCGTGAAGTAGGGGAGCTGACCTGCACCGAGGCCTGCTTCAGCCGGAACTCGGGGGGACGCAGGGGCTGGCCCGGCCAGGCTCCCACTGCAGGAGCAGCGGTGCCCCTCAGCGCGGCACTGGCTGTTAGCAGTGGTTCTGTGTCCCTCGGCCTCTTCTAGGGAGGCAGGGCAGTTGCACCTGCTGACCAGGCCCTCTGCCAAGTCTTTGCTGAGACTCTGAGACCAGCGCTGGGTGGTGGCGTCGGCCCGATGCCCCCGCACCTCGGTCCCGTGGACGGTGCAGTGGGTGGGGCTCGTGCACCAGTGCATCCGTGACGTCCTCACTGGGGCTCTGCTGCAACAGCACGGATGGAAGCAGAGTCCAGTAGCACACTAAGTGAAATAAGCCGGTCGGTTGATGCTTTCATCACTTGCTGTTCGTGCTTGCCTGGGTCCAGAGAGGGTCAGCGTGGCTCTCACTGTGGAGATGACCCTCACTCAGAGGTCAGACGCCCTGTGGCCGACGGTTGGTGGCTCAGCACCGTGGTCCCCCTGGGATTTGCCGACAGCGTGGAGGGGAGTGGGAGGCCGGACCCACGCGTGCCCTGCATGGCGTGGGGGTGAGGGCCCTGGGTGGAGGTGGGTGCAGGAGGCCGGGCCAGTGTGGACACTTCAGTTAGCTGAACACACTTCTTCCAGGCTTTGGGTCTCATGAGGGTCGTTTTCTAAATCTACATATTTTCTCATAGTTTTCACTTGTCGTTTTAAAGATGCCATTTATAAGAATTATTTTTTGCAAAAGTTTGATGTTTTACTTTTCCTTGCCATTACATCACATTAAGAATTCATCATAACAAACCTAAATTTTTATTTTAAAATATGTAAGTAGGTGTCCCAGAGTTTAGGGTTCCTCCTTCCCAGGGGGGTGGGAGAGTATCAGCAAACGTCGGGTCCCCGTGTGGCTGTTGTCCACAGTCCCCCAGCTCTCTCAGGTTGTGCTGATGAAGCCTCTTTGTCCTTCACTCTCCAGTAGATGTTCATGATTCATAACTGAAGAAAAATATAGCATATAAAATCCTATTTCTAAAATAATGAACTCATTGCTTTGGTAGTCTGAAGTATGTATTATATAAAATAGTATGTTTAAATGTATAAAACATAACTTTAAATACTATTTATAATTATGTGATAGATTATATATGCATGAGTGTATACATGTGTACACACACATGCATATAGCACACACACACACACACACACATATTTCCTAGCCCCCACATATAATAGTCCTTGAAGGAAAAAGCATGGTTCTACTCATGAAAAGGTGGGGAGAGCCATTTATTTCCTAATTAAATAGTGTGAGGTGGGAGAAGGCAGCCGTGGTGTCCAGCCGGCTGATTTCCGGCAAACTCCGTGCCGGGCCGGCAGGCCCAGGGGTCGCGTCAAGGCGGGCATGACGGGCTGGAGCAGCAGTGTCTGTCCGTCGGGTGCGTCCGTCGGGCCTGGCCCGAGCCCCGTCCCCAGCAGAGGGGCCGGCCCCCTGCAGGGATGCGGCGTCGTTTCACAGGTGGTTGTGTGCAGGGCGTCGAAGTCATCCTCACCGGGGGCCGCGTCGGCCTCGCGGTTGCCTGCAAAGGGCCGACTGCAATTTCAGCTCCTGAACAGCTAAGGAGCAGTTACATGTACTCGGCCCCGAAATGACTTCGGCCCTTTGAGGGCAACCTGGAGGCTGACGCGGCCCCCGGTGAGGATGACTCTGACGCCCCTGTTGTAACGTTTGGTCCCGGCGGCTTTGCCTTCAGATCTCCGCTCCCGGAAACCGGAGGCGTTTCTGTCTAGAATGTCCCTTCTGAGATGCAGCGCCTCAGAGCCGTTCACACTCCAGGGTTTGGTGCTGCTCGCTCAGACACACCCGCACTCAGAGTGGGCGAACAAAGGGGAGCAGGTTCCGTGGTCCGTGAGCCGAGGCCCCGGACTTGCTGGGGGCGGGTGCTCTCTGTCCCAGGACACCCGAAGGGGTGGCGTCCCTGTGGGAAGGACCCCAGGTGTGTCCTGCTCGTTCCCGGGCACCCGCCCCTCTGTCCGTCTCCCCCGCCCACCGTGACTCAATAATACTCCACTGATTCCTTCTTTTCCTGACGGTGGTGGCCTTGCACATTGGCTGTAGGACAGTGCGGTCCCCAAACAGGGACTTTACACGCCTTCTGTGCCTGTCACACGCTCTGGGCAGGCTTTTCCTCTACCCACAAAAGATTTCTGGGGCCAGTCTTTGAGGAAAATCTTGAGCCTAAATTCTAAATTCTCTTTGCTAGAAGCACTCAGCAGACTGAAACCGATTCACCGTTAAGAGAGTCCAGCAGGTCCACACACTCGATTTGTGACGGCCATTCCTGTCCTCCCCTCCCCCCCCGGGGGAGATGTGACTTGTGCCCCACCCCCATCCTCCAGGACACCTCTGGAGGGGCGCCGTTATCACAGGGATAAAACCTTCCCTGGGGTTCCGTTTCCCCTGCTCCTTTCCAGCACTTGTTTGTTGATTTGTTAATGACGGCCCTTCCGACAGGTGCGAGGTGGCATCTCACTGTGATTTAATTTGCGTCTCTCTGACGGCTGGCGATGCTGAGCATCTTTTCGTAGGTCTGTAGGCCAGCTGTATGTCCTCCTTGGAGACGTGCCTGTGTAGGTCCTTGCCCTCTTTTTAATTGGGTTCTTGTCTTCCTCGTGTTGAGTCACAGGAGTTCTTTGTACATTCCAGAGGTCAAACCTTGTCCAAGGTGTCGTTGGCAAACATGTTCTCCCATACAGTCGGTTCCCTTTTCATTTTGCTGGCGTTTTCTTTAGCCGTGCAGAGGCTTTTTAATTTGATGGAGTCCCGTTTGTTTGTTCTTCCCTTTACGTCCTGTGCCCTGGAAGACATATCAGCCACCATACTGCTGTGTGGGGTGTCTGAAACTTTACTGCCTGTGCTTTCTGCTAGGACTTGCAGTATCAAGGCTTACAGTTAAGTCCTTTATTCATTTTGAGTTGATTCTGGTGTATGGCATACATTGGTGGTCTAGTTTAATTTTTCGGCATGTACCATTCCAATTCTCCCAGCACCATTTATTGAAGAGACTGTTTTACTCCATTGTGAGCTCACACCCCTTTTTTGAGTATTAGCTGGCTGTAGAGACGACAGCAAGCGCTGGTGGGGACGTGGAAAGCAGGGAACCCCAGTGCACTGTGGGTGGGAATGCAGGCTGGTGCAGCCCCTGTGGGGAACAGTGTCAAATTTCCTTTAAAAATTAAAAACAAAACTTCCTTTTGACCCAGTGATTCCACTGCTGGGAATATACTCTAAGAATCCCAAACCACCAATCCAAAAGAATTTAGGTGCCCCTGTGTTCAGAGCAGCGTTGTTAGCAATAGCCAAGATTTGGAAATAGCCTAAGTGCTCATCGTTAGATGAGTGGATTAGCAAAAGCCTGGTACACTGACACAGTGGACTGCGACGCAGCAGAAAGAAAGAAGGCGCTCCTGCCCTTCATGACAGCGTGGAGGGAGCTGGAGAGCATCGTGCTGAGTGAAGTAAGCCAGGCGGTGAGGGACAAACACCACGTGACCTCACCTCTAAGAGAATCCAGTGAACAAAATAAGCTAATGAGCAAAACAGGACCAGAGCCTTGGAAACACGGAACAGGCTGGCAGCGGCCAGAAGGGAGAGGGGCGGGGGTAATGGTGGGAAGAAGGGGAGGGGACGGACAGAGAACATGCACGCATGGCCCGCGGACACGGACGACAGTGTGGGGACGGACTGTGGGAGGGAGCGGGGGTGGGGCGGGTGGGAGGGAGGACAAAGGGGGGAAACGCTGGGACGACTGTAGTGGAACAACGTAAAGATTAAAAGCATCAGACAAACCCTCCAGAGCCTCCACGAACGCCCCGGAGGGAAGTGCAGCAGGGCACCGGGCAGGGGAAGAGTGGGGGGGGGGGGCAGACGCCCAGAGAAACTGCTGTCCCAGGGCGCACCCCGTGTGCACCCCGGCTCTGCTGGAGGTGCTCTCTGCCCAGTGTCCTGTCTCAGTCACGATCGCTCTTTGTGACATTCCCTTTTCTCTCTCCCTCCTCCCTCCTCTAAACCGCCACCGTCATCGCTGCGATCATCGACAGTCCGACAGTCCGCGGGTACCGTTCGGGGTGCTGGGAACAGGGTGCATTTCCCACCGTCACTCCTCCCCGCTCCCCGTGCCTCGCTGACTTGCAGGCCCTGCTGCCCGGGGTCCCTCTCATGCTGGGGCTGGCCCTGAGCAGGACACACGCTGTGCCAGGCAGGGAAGGCCGGGGCCGGGCGTCCGTAGTAAACCCACAGGGCAGGCCCAGTCCTCACACCAGCTCCTGGGCCGAGTTGCCTGTGAGATGGCTGCTGACCGCACACAGCACATGTGCTCGGAGCCTTTCCCCACGACTCGGGGCAGGACGCTGCGGAGCGGCGAGGCTCGCCCGGCCCACAAGACCGGTGTCCACCGCCCTCCACGTCTCCTTTTCCTCCAGGCGCTGGCACCAGTGCAGCGGCCTCCTTCTGCCTCAGACCTCCTCCCTTCCACTAAGACACAAGATATTTCCGTTTCAGCCACACTTAGCCGTGCCCAGAGGATTGTCTCTCAGAGAGTCGAGTTTTTGTGCTTTTTCTTTCAAATCATGGAACAAAACCTTTCCCTCTTGGTCTCAAAGTTCATGTGAACTTTCGTAGACCAGAACAATTTGGGAAGAACTGACCTATTAAAAATACCGCATCTCCTGAGCCACCAGAATGATACATTTCTGCGTTTACCCTCTTTCGTTCTCTAGAGAAGTAATTTTAGAGTTTGTAGTGTACGGGTCCGGCACAGCGTCGTCAGGTTTCTGCCTGGGTACCTAACATTTTTGATGCTATAATAATTGTATTTTTAATTTCAGTTTCTGAATGCTCATTGATAATGTAGAAAATTAGAATTGTTTTTTCAGTATTAAACTGTATCATGCAAACTTGCTGAACTCACGTATTCATTCTAGTAGCTTTTCTGTGGATTCTGTCAGATTTTTGACATACACAATCATGTCATCCCCAGATAAACACTCCTTTGTCACTCTGCATGCCTTTTATTTTTTTCCTGGCCGCCCTGCACTGGCAAATGTCCGGTGTAGTGTGAATTAGAAGTGGCGGTGAAGGGAAACCCGCCCAGTTTCTGACCTCAGGGCTGCACTAAGCTGTAGATTTTGTGTTGACGCCCTTTACTGGGTTGAAGAAATTTCCTTTGATTCCTGGTTTGCCAAGTGTCTTCGTCAGAAATGCGTGTTGGATAGTGTCACGTTATCTTTCTGCAGTTATCGGAATGATAATGTGGATTCGTTTTCTTTCTTTAGTTCATTTGTAATGAATTATACTGTTTAAACTTCAAATGTCATACTAATTTTTTTATTAAACCCTATTTGGTCATGAGACATTATAATCTTCTGCTGTGGATTTACTTTGTTAACATCTTGATCTGAAAAGTGCTGCCATCATGGAATGAACTGAGAAGTCTTGCCTCCTCTTAAGTTTCCGGAAAGAATTTATGTATAATTATTATGTTATTTCTCAGATGTCTGGTACAATTCACCAGTGAAACCATCTGGTCCTGGTATTTTCTTTGTGGAAGGAGTCTTAACTACAATCTGAATTTCTTTAATAGATACAGGTTGTCCAAGATGCGTATTTCTTATCAAAAGAACTTGATAGTTTGTCTTTCAAGGAAATTTTTCCATTTTGTGTAAGCTGTTAATTTTTTTGGCTCCAGTTGTATGTAACGCTCCTTTCTTATATTTTAAAATACGTCTATTCTGCATTGACTTCCCCTTTCCATTCCCCACACTGTGAACATTCTCTTCCTCCTTCTCCCTTCCCCCCTCCCTCGCTCCCGTCTCCCACACCCATCTACCCGTCCCTCCCTCTCACCAGCCCGATCGCAGGTTTACCAATTTTATGTCTATTCTCAAAAGTAAGGCTTTGGTTTCATTAGTTTTTTTCGCTGTTTTTTTTTTATTTTCTATTTCATAGATGTCTTCTCTGACCCTAGAATGTCCTTTCTTCCACCCACTTTACGTTGAATTTGCTCTCTGTCTAGTAGTCGGAGGTGGGAGCTGCGGTCATCGACCTGTATTGGCATCTCACCTACGCGTCTGTCGCTGGGACTTCTCCCCAACAAACCCTTTAACAGCAGCCCTCGGGCTGGTGTGCTGCGGGTTTGTTTTTTCATCCAGTTCAGAACACTTTAAAAATCTCCCTTGTTATTCCTTCTTTGACCCACTGGTTATACAGAAATTTGGTTTCCAGTTACTTAGGGGTTTTACAAAGAACTTTCTCTTATTGACTTCTATTTTAATTTCCAGTGATCAGCGAACACGCTTTGTGTAACTTCAGTCTTTTAAAATGTCTTGAGGCTTGTTTTATGCGCAAGAATTTGAGCTACCGTGGCAGTGCCCCGTGTGTGCTTCTGCCGTGGGAGGGGGTGTCCCTGAGCGTCCCCCGGGGCTGGCTGGGTGGGTGGTTCACGGTGCTGTGGAGGCCTGAGTCCTTATGATTTCCCCGTCTGCACCTTTTCTGCCCATTACTGTGACGATGGTGGGTTGTCTGTGTCCCCTCGGGGTTCCTTCAGTTCTTACTTCATGGATTTTAAAGCTGCGTTACCAGGTGCATAACTGCTTAAGATTGCTATCTCTTTATTAACTTATTATTATATAAACTGATCTTTTCACTGTTAATAATCCTCGTTCTGTGAGGTACCTTGTTATTCATAGAGTCACTTCTGCTTTCTTCTGACAGTTAACATGGTGTACATTTTTGTGCTTTAACTTATTTTGTCTTTATATATACAGCCTCTTCTGTAGGCAGCATGTAGTTAGATCTTGCTTTTTAATCTAATTCACCTCGGCCTTTCCATTGTAGTGTTTGCATCGTTTACGTCTGATGTGATTATTAACACAGTCAGATCCCAGCCTGTCGTCTTGCTGTGTGTATTGTTTATTCCTTCTGCTCTTCTTCCCTTTGTCCTCATTTTTGCCTTGTTTTGGATTGAGAAAAAAGTATATTCCATTTGTCTCCTTTGTTGGCTTATTAGCTGCAACTCTTTTGCGGTAGCTATTGTTACTTTAGTTGTCTCTCTGTGTTTGGGAGAAAAGTCTTGTTGTTGCACACTTCACCTTCAGCGACATCACAGCACTTCACAGGGAGCGTGAGAACCTGGCAACAGCAGTTCCTCATCTCTTCCCCCGGCCTTGGTGTTGTCGTCAGTTTTATTTTGTGTTTGTTGTAAAGGACACGCCCCACTATTATTTTTGGTTAAACTGTGATTTGTTTTTAAAGAGATTTAAATAATAGGGAAAAAAACATGTATTTACATAGTTACCATAGGTTACATAGTTTTCTGATGGCCTTTGTTACTTGGTGGTGACTCACACCTGGTGTTTCTTCTGCTGGAAAACTTCCTTTAAGTTTTCTTGGAGGATAAGTCTACCGATGACAGATATTATTTTAGCTTTTATATGTCTGAAAAATGTATTTAATGCCTTCACCTTTGAAAGGTGTACTCTCTGAGTGATGACTTCTGGGTTAATGAGGGTTCCTCTCCTGGAAGAACTTGGAGCTGGTGTCTGCGGTCTTCTTGCGTCTTCCTTTTCTGAGGATAAATGTCGTACTTCTCCTCCTCCTCTCTTTGCATGTAGGAGGGGCCTTTTTTTCCATTCGCTTTTAAGGTTTCCTGTTTATCACTGGATTTGAGCAATTTGATGACTGTTTTATGTATATAATTCTCTTCATATTTCCTCTGCTTGGGTTTCGTTGAGTTGTTTTGGATCTGTGTGTTTGAACTTTTCATTAGATTTGGACAATTTTAAGTCACTAACGTCAATTTTTTTTGTTTTCCTTTTTCCCTTAGTTACCCCAATCACCTTGTGTTTTGGCCACTAGACGTTGTCCCACCTATCATTGCTGGTGTTTTATTCCTGTTTTTAAATTATTTTTTTCTGAGTGTTTCATGTTGGGTGGTTTCTATGGTGACATCTCCAACACACTCTCGTACTTCGAGGGGGCCAGTGTGTCATGTATCCACCCACTGCGTACAGATCTCACTGGTGGAAACGTGAGTGGTTTTTTGATATCTTTGGTTTCCACCCAGTTTTTTGGATACGTGGAATACAGCTGTTGTTCGTGGTCTAGCACCTGTGTTAGTGCTATCGTAGTTGGACTGCTTCTCCTCTTCACGGTGCATCTTATCTTTCTGCTTTTTTCAGTGCTTGATACTTTTTCATGGAATCCCAGACGTTGTAAATCTGCTGTTCTGAGTGCTGGCTGTCGTCTCCTTCCTGGAAATGTGTTTGAGATTTGCTCTCAGGAACGACTTGATTTCAGCGGCCTGGCTTCTGCACGTCGCCAGGCAGCAGCTAGGCAGTGCCCCGTCTGCGGGCAGTTGCCCCTTGCCGCCGAGTCCACTCCCTGCCGGGTGCCCGGCGCTCCGCCCGGGAGCGCGAGCTGCGTGCCGGCCTGCAGGGGTCCTCAGGGTCCCTCCCCTGGCTCAGGCCTCACGCGGTTTCCTCAGACTCGCGCCGGTCCACGCTCTGCCGACTCCCCCGAGGGACGCTCAAGAGACCTCGGGGGCTCTCTCGGCGCAGCCCGTCTCCGCACAGCTCCGTGCCATGGGCTGCGTCCTTCCTGTCTCCCCGGGGTCTCGGCCCCATCTCCTCCGCTCGGGGTCCCCTGGGCTCCCGCCGGGGCCCCTCCTGTGGCCCCCCAGGGCCCCCTCTTGAGGCCGACACCCAGGACAATCACAGGCCCACACTCCTGTCTCTCCCAGCGACCAGTCTCCTTTGCTGTCTGGTGTCTGGGGTCTGGAAGACCTTGTCCCTGTACTTTGTCTCCACCCCCTGGGTTGTTCCCGGTGAAAGGGTGACGCCGTTGCTCCACCTGGGTTGGAAACACGAGTCCCACTTTCTAAATGTTTGTTTATTTTTAGACAGGAGAAAGAGAAGGAGAGGAGCATCCATGTGTGGTTGCCTCTCATGCGCCCCCTACTGGGGACCTGGCCCACAACCCAGGCACGTGCCCTGACTGGGAACCAAACCGGCGACCCTTTGGTTCTCAGATGGGCACTCAACCACTGAGCCACACCAGCCGGGGCTAGAGTCCCACTCTTTCAGCTTTTCTGTTCCACAGTCTCCAGTTGATGGGACTACTCATCCCACTTGTCTGTCCTCCCTGCTCTCCTTTGACACCTGTGTTTCTCTTTATTCCCGTCACAGAAGGCAGATGGTAAACCTGCTGGGACCATGAGAGCGAACAGGCTGTAGACTCCCGCCCAGGGAGCTTTGCTCTCTCAGGCCACCCGGGACTGGTCCCGGACGCAGAGCCGAGTGGCACCCCCAGGTCCAGACCCCGGCTGGGGCAGTGGGGTGGGGAGCTCTGGGGGAGGAAAGGAGCGGCAGCTCTCTGGGGCCACAGTTGAGCCTTCGTGTTTTAAAGTTTGGCGACCTTTGCGTGACAGTGACCTGAACCACGGTTGTACTGTACGTATACGAGAGGAATTTTGACTGTTAAGACTAGTTACAGCTGACGGGGAACCTAGAAGTGAAAAGGGGGAGATAAATGACTGATTCAGCCAGGAAGTGCATCTTGGGGGAGTTTTTGGGCAGGGACGTGGGAATCCGGGGTGCCGCTGTCCAAAGCACGATGCACGTGTTTCGGGGGGTCCACCCGCTGCTGGGGAGGGAGGGCAGTGTTTGTCCTTATGACTACCAGCCAATGACTACGCTCCACTGTCCTGGCACAGAACGTACAGGGGCACGGACACCTCGGTTTCTGCAGGTGGCACGCACGGTGACGTCACCGGTGTCACGCCGGCGGCAGCCTGTCCTCGTGCCCTGCGGCTGAGTTGAGCGGCCAGCCGTGCAGGTCTCGACGTCAGAGCCCGGTGCTCCTGTTGGTTTTGGGCATTTTGCTACATATTACAGTGTCTGAGGGCCTCAGTGTAAATGGATTTATAAAACTATTTTGCAGTGTTTCATAATACTTTGTGGTGAAAGGGGCACTACCGTGAAAACCATTTGTACCACAAAGACACCTGCTTGTTTTTATAGCAAAGGCTCTAAACAAAAGGGTCGTCATCCTTAAAGGGGAACTAAATTGTTCACAGAAAAGCGTACACTTCGCATTTGTTTTTTTGTTTTTTTTTGAATGAGGACACTGGCTAATGAAGTATGGCATCAGCAGATACTTTTGGAAAGTGAATAAATTTAATCTTATTTGAAAGTGAAGGTGGTGTTATAATAATTAGTGAGAATCTCTTTTAGAAAGAACTTGTATTATGGAGAGAACATTTTGAAAATAGATGATTAGGAATGTTACCATTGTTATGGGACTTTTAAATTTTTCTGTAAGTGACGTTTGAAACGTATTAAAAATGTTCAGATTTACCCACTTAAAAATTTGGTAACAAAAAAGCTTCCACAGTTTTAAAAACTGTCAACATGTACCATTTTAATAGGCTTTGAATCCATTAATTTAAAATATATAAATATATATATAGCCCCCTTTGATTGGTTTGCAAGAGCAATGGTGGCATTTGGGATGAGTTTATCAGCGGAATTTCAGTAAGGACCTTGGCCTGGGCTGCAGAAGCGCCTGGAGAGGGAGCGCCGTGGTGTCGCCGCAGCCGCTCACATGGCGGTGAGCCGTCCCCCCGCGTGGATGACTGGCTGCCTCCGGGAAGGGCGTCTTCTCGCTGTGACAGGCCTTGAAAGCAAGCATCAGTGCAAATTGAACTAAGAAATAGAGCTTGAAATTGTTCTATCAGGAAGTGTCAAGTAAGATTTGTAAAAATAATGTTATATTTGAAGATATTTCTCTCGCTTTAAAAACATCCTTGGTACATTTCAGAGGGAAAAGAGATTAGTCATATTTATAGATTATTTTTAAATTTAAACGTGTTATTTTTATTAGTGTGTGTTCCCTAGTTGTTACAGTGTGTCAGTACAGAGTGGGGTTGCGTGTGTCACTCACTGTGTTTTTGAAACAATTTTGCTGAAAGAACGCCTCATCGGTAAAGTTTAGAAGACTTGCTGCAGACACCACACGGCCCGGATCCCGCCCGTGGGGGCGGAGCACCGGCCCACACGGAAGGCCCGCGGCGAGCCCAGGCGTGTGGGTGCATCCCCTCACGTGACCCCACTGGGGTCTACAGACCACGGGTCGTTCTAGCCCCATTTTACCAGGATCCTTGCTTCTTTAAACCCACGTTCACATTTGTAGCAAGTGTAGAGCTGGAATGCAGTCAAAGTCGAGGCCCCGTGGCTGCAGGGGTCCGCCCTCATGCACGCTTCCTTCCTCCGCGAGGGGGGCGGTGTGTCTCACTGCTGGGGCGTGTGGCGAAGACTCGTCTGGACCGGTGACATTTCTGCTGCTGTCCACCCCCTTGGGTTGCTCCAGTGCCCAGAGCCACTTCCCCGGGCGTCCTTGGGCAGCGGAGGTGGTTGGCCCCTCACAGATGGGAGGCTGGCTGACGGAGTGAGGCGCGGGTGGTGCTCTGTCCGGCCTTTCAGTGGGAGCGACCATGGGAAGCGTGGAGTGGGAGGGGACTGTGGTCAGGGCCGGGCTGGAGACGGGCAGGGCCAGGCTCAGGCCCGTGGTGTGGGCGGCCCCAGGGCTTCGACTTGCTCTCAGTCGGGTGGCTCTTCCCCTGGGACTAGGGCGTTTACTGGAGATACATGTGTGTCTGGCAGTTGGTGGTCTCTTCAGAAAACGTGTGTAAAATTGTGAGTCTCCGCTTTTGTATGTCTCAGAAGGGGAGGCCCACAGCCTCCCTCAATCCCCAGAGAATCTGTGACCAAAAAGTAGCCTCATCCTCATGTCTCCACAGTAGTTGTAATGAGCTCTTTACGGAATGGACCCTTCACTGCTCTAGGCTCCGTGCGGAGCGGAGCACACGGAGCCAGGCTCTGTTCTGTCTGTCGGAAGGAGAGAAGGAGAGCATCCGGTGCGTGGGCCCGGCTGGCGGGTAGTGCACGTGAAACAGGCACTGAGACCTGATACTGGACAGCGTATTGTCCTACATCCACTCGACAAAGGGCACGCCGGGCCGGCTCAGCCTGAAGACCTGCTAGGACACTTCAGGGTGCCCTTTTCTTCGCCCCGGCCGGGTGGCGCGGTTGGTGGGGCGCCGTCCCGTGCACCAGGAGGCTGCAGGTCTCGGTTCGGGGCGCGCAGGGGAGGTGGCGGACGATGCTCGCCTCTCACGTCAGTGTTTCCCGTCCCCCTCTTTCTCAAACCAGCGAGCGTGCCTCCGGGCGAGGGTTGAAAACAGGACGCCTGTCTCTTTGACGGGGGACAGAGACGGGCAAGGAGAGTGATTCTCCTTTTCCTCGGTGGGTGGGTTTCAAACAGGAAAGGGCATCACTGTCTTCGTGACATTATATCACGCGTGTGTGTGTATACACACACACAGATACACACACACACACACACACACACACACAGGGTCCGGCAGAAGTAACACCTGCCTGAGTGTGGTTGGTAGGGTAACGATATGAGTGGAATAATTTATAGCTGTAATTTGAGCATTTCACTTGAAATGTCATACGGTGTGGTTGAGTGTTGTTACATAAGCATTACATGCTTATGATTCTGTAATAAAAGGTCTGTGATAATGGGCGTTATTTGTGCCACACCCTGTACACTCGCATGTAAGATAGTGAGTTTGCATCACTCGCAGTTGTGAGTTTCACAGAGTCACCGGGAACACGCAGTCAGCACACTCTGAACCGCTGTCCCTGAGGGAAGCGCGGCGCTGGGTTCCTCTGGCTGCTGGTCACGCTTCCACCAGGCGGTCAGTACGGAGCCATGCTCCTGGCTTCCTGGTTCGAGACGCCCTAGTTAGTTAACGTAGTTGCTGACCATGGACACTGGGTTCACAGCCCGGAGCACGGAGACCCGTGCCTGGAGGAGGCTCACCGGCACATGCACTTTCCACAGCCTCTCATGCCTAGGAGCGCTAGGCAGCCCTTCAGCGCTGTGCTTGGGGACACTTGAAACAGAGAGATCACCGACATAAAGCCCCCAAATGAGCCCTCGCTGGTGTAGCTCAGTGGATCGAGCACCGGCCTGTGCACCAAAGGGTCCCAGGTTCGATTCCCAGTCAGGACACATGGCTGGGTGGTGGGCCAGGTCCCCAGTAGAGGGCACGCGAGAGGCAACCACATGCTCTGTTTCTCTCCCTCTCTTTCCCTCTCTCTAAAATAAATAAAAAATTAATAAATAAAATCTTTAAATAAAAAGCCCCAAAATGCGGACACCGTGGCACTAACTAGACCACGGACAGCACATGTTTGCAGCATGAGAGCTGAAAGAGGAAGGCAGAGTGTCTCCTTCTTACACCTCACAAGGCTCAAATGTCTTGTTGCTCGGTGCGTATCCATAAATGGCAGAAATCACGGCACATGTTGAATCTGGGGTTAAAGTAAACCTGAGCAAGCAGGCAAGTTTGCAGACACGGAGCCTGCAAACAGTGAGCACCGACTGTGTACCGGTGCCAGTGGCTTCGTGGAGGGGACTGTCAGAGAGGAGGCATGACACCGTCGTCTGTACTGACGGGTGAACTCGGTGCCTCTCGACCCTTTCTCTTACTGCGCCACCGAGTTTGAGTGAGATGTGTGCGCCCTGCGGTGCTGCCGGCGTTGATGCGCAGAGAACGATTCGTGAGACACGGGTCCTGCCTTCTCGTTGCTTCCAGCCCAGGCAGGGGACAGACGTGTGGACAAACTCAGTCCAGCGTGGAAAGGCGGGCCGAGGTGCTGACCATCACGTTTTCCCTCCAGCATCGTGAGAGTCTCATCGAGAGGACTTCCGAAAGACTAAGGTCGCCCAGGATGACCAAGACTTCACTAGGCAAAGAGCAAGAACCAGGCAGATGGTGAAGACAGATGTTCACAGACGTGCAGGTGTGACACAGCCCAGTGTGTTTTGGAGACGGAGACGACACAGGCCTCGATGTCGTCATCGTGTAAAACACCGGGTGGGCGCGAAGGGCTCGGTACCGGGAGCGTTGGCAGGAGCCCGGTCCGAGGGTCTTGGCTGACGTGTAAGGATTTTGGACGTGGACTCGTGGATGAGGAAAGGAGGCGGGAAGGTGCATCACTGGAAATGTGCGTTAGAGAGACAACCCCCGAGGCACCGAGGAGGGTGGGTTGGCGGGTGCAAACAGTGCTGGGGCCTGGACTCCAGACTCCAGACCAGCGGCTCCTGTGCTGAAGAAGGAGCGTTAGCCGGTGCAGGACAGAACGACCCTGCTGTGGCACCACCGCACAGCTGCGAGGCGGCCCTGGGCCCGGGGCCTGGTCGGCTGAACTGCCCCACTTTGCGCCAGCAAGACGTGGTCGGTGTGTCGGCTCAGCCCAGGAAACACGGTCTTCCCTGGAAAAGGAAAGTGCACTCTCAGGGCCAAGGCCGACAGGCAGACAGAAGTCCCTGCCCCTGTCCGGAGTGGCCCATCCTCAGGCAAACGAGGACTCTCCTCGCATTTGGATTGGTCCACAAGGCACTGTCCTGATTGGCCAGACTGGAGCCGCTCCGATTGGTCAGAGAAGATGTTGATGGTGACATAGCGGTGCAGCTGGGATTGGATGGAGGAAGCCTCGGTCCCGCTGGTGGAAAAGGATTCCAGGAGCTGCTTTCCCAGGGCTGCCCAGAGGGCAGGGGCCAGTGCGGGCGGGCAGTTCAGGGCGGGCTGCGCCCCGAAGGCCACTGTGTGCATGAGAGGCCCCGGGGCAGAAGTGGAGGCAAAGCTCTGCTTTTTTAAAACTTTGAGCCCAGTTAAGCCACCAGGAACCCTCCCTAGGAGCTATCTTCTTTCTCAGGGTTCACAGTGTGCAATGACTGTTTTCTCTTCCGTTTATATGTAAGAACGTTTACTTTTAGCTATTAGCTTTCAATTCAAAGCTCTATTTTTTACTTCTGTATCAATGACTACGTGCCATTGGATATATGGCTTCAAAGGATACTTTTGGAAGGTTTTACTATTTTAATTTGTCATTTGTGGTAGACTGCAGAATAAGGACTTTGTCTTAAAATACCACTAATAATGTTAAACTTAAAAGTGCTTAAGATTAAAAAATGAACTACTTATGGCAAAAATATTATTAAACAATAGGTTAGATCATATTCAAGTTGGAAGAATGTGCTGGCCAACAAGGAGTGCGGATTCAATCCAAGCTCATCCCGAAGCAAAGGACCACATCTCGCAATTCCCGAAAACGGCCCCCCCAACTGTTCTGTGTGCACCATTGTCACCGTGGGTTCAGTACAACTGTTTATTTCATACACACACACACACACACACACACACACAGAATGTTCTCTGTCTATCCCAAAGTGAGGTGTTTCCAGAATTTTGATTTACTCTTTCATTTCAGTGGGTGGAGTGACAGTGTACTGGGTATTACAGGAAACACTTCAGGTCACTCCTAGAAAGTTGGGATCCATGTACAGTATACAGCCCGACACATCTTACTGAGTAAAGGTGAATGTTCTTCATTTACTTCTTCAAAGCACACTGATTTCGAGTGGACCGGTGCTCCTGGAAATCTAGTCTGTACACCTCTGGCGGGAACTGAACACCACCCTCCCCCCGGGAACCTGACTCCTCCTGCACCAGTGGCTTCTCCTGCATGGCTCCAGGGCAGGGCGGTTTGCACTCACTAACACACCGCAACACGCCCACGTGTGTGCCCCGGACCATGTGCCCTTTCTCCGCTGTGCCCGGCACTGGAGGAGCTCCGCGTGCGGGGGAGCCGCCGTTGTGGTGGAGCACGAAGGTTTGACCTCGGAAGGCCCAGTCAACAGGTGTGGCAGGAACAGTGGCGGCCCCCAAAGACGGGGAGACTGTGGGTGGAAATGGGACGGCTCTGAGCTGCACTTTCCTTTTGGAAGTGAAATGTCCCTCCCAAGTGCCTCTGTGCCCCCTGCCCCTCGTAAACAGGTCGTTTGCAGGGCAGAAGGCACGTGTGTGTGCCCAGACTGTCTCCCAGGCAGCCGAGCAGAGCCTCAGCCTGCGAGTGATGAGCCTCCCTGGGTGGCTTCCACTGGGGGCAGGGGACAGCACCCTAGAGGGGCAGGCAGGTGGTCAGAAAGCAGAGCTGAACAAAGGAGACCAGCCCCCGAGAGCAGGCCAGCTCCCCTGACGCCGGGCGGCTGACGCCGGGTGTGCAGCCTGTAACGTCAGTAGCTCGCCACACTCAACACACTTTTCACTCGAGTCCAGGAGTTCCTAGGTGGGAGGGGAAGCTCTGCCCTGCACGGTCACTGTGGGTCCTGTGCTCCTCCTTTCACACGGCTTCACCGTCCACCGCTGACCTGGCGGATGGGACAGGTGACAAGCAGCGTTCCTTGGAGTCGCTCACAGGCTGCCCCTCACTGGGCCACAGCCACCACCCGGACCAGGCCTGCAGCTCCTGGCAGGGGAGGCCGTCAGGGCGGGCGGGCGGGCGGGGCAGCCGTGTGGCCGAGGGGATGAGCAGGGCCCACGCTGGCAGCTCCACTCCCCAGTCTGCTCTTAGGCACAGTTCTGCCGAAACCTGCTACCTTAGGGAACTGGCATTTCAAAGCATCAAATAAGAAAGCATGTCTGCTTTTTAAAGGGGAGAGTGAACACGTCACAAGTAGACCCACACCTGCCCGTGTTACGAGAACACTGTTGGCGAAGATCGCGTCGTAACGCCCTCCTCCTGCCCCCCCCCCCCCGACTTTCCCAAGCCTGCTCCGCTCTCTATGATCCGGGCCTGAAAAGCCTGGTTCTGTGAGGACTGGCTTTACCCACTTCCACAACCAACCTCACTTCTCTAATACGTAGTGTTCTGTCCTGTCCCTTTGGTAAGGTCTTACAGCTTTCTAAAAATTGTGAATTAAGGAAACATACCTTATTCATAATTTAACTCATAGTGGTTTTCCTTTAAATGTGGAACAAATAATGGCTGAAAGGAATAGAAGAAGTTTTTGTCCTTTTTGGCCCCAGTTTCCCCGTAAGATAAACAAGGCGGGCCGGGTCCCTGTTTCGCGAGCACGCCTGTAACCGGACTCACCGAGCACAGTTGTATAGGACTCCGTGCCCTGGCCGAGATTTAACTGTCAGGATAGCCGAGGTTAGACCTGAGTGTCAGCGTTTTTAAAAATTCTATAGGGCATTGTTTCCGTCGGCATTCACACTGAATGCTTCTTTATTCTTTTATTTTCAACCTTCTTGCGCCTTATACTTAACACCCGCACCGTGCAGTTGGGCCCGTTGTCCGTCTACACCAGGGGCGTCAGGCTCACATTCACTGGGGGCCACGCCCGCCTCGCTGGTGCCTTCAGAGGGCCGGATGTAATGTCGGCTCCTGAACGGTAAGCTAAGGGGCAGTTACATGTGTACAGTCCTGAAGTGATTTCGGCCCTTTGAGGGCAACCTCGAGGCGGATTCGGCCCCCGGTGACAATGAGCTCGGCGCCCCTGGTCCAGAGTCTGACGCTCGGTGGCGGTGAGGGTTCTGTCCGGCCCTTTCGGCGTCACCATGGCGGTCAGGGCGCTGCAGCCTCCCGCTTGCCGCCGTCCCCCCTTTTCCGCCTCTGCGGTGACTGCTTCTCAAACTTATGTGGTTTGGTATTTTATATATTTTTTATCATCTTTTAACCATTTTTGTCTTTTTAAAAAAATTTTATTTAAATTGTTGCAGTCCAATTTTCTATCTTTTACTCCCATCCTAACCCACCCACCCAACCCTCCCCTCCTCCCTCCCGTTTCCACCAAAGAAAGAAGCATAATATAACCAAAGACACTGAAATAGAGAACGGACTGGCAGAGTTCAGAGGGGAGAGGAGAGGGAACTTCAGGGGAAGGGTTTGCAGGAACGAGTGTAAGGACACATGGTATTTTATATTATTTTTAACATCTACTAGCCTCTTTGTTATACTTTTTAAACCTACTCTTCATGGGTTACTCTGCAGTTACAGCGTGCATGCAGCTTAATATCGAGCGTGTTCCCACCTCCCACAATGCAGTGGCCTTACCAGGACTCTAGCTCCATGTGTACACCCCTGGGCTGCGTGCTGTCGTGGGGGAGGTGGTGCTGCGTATGCTACATAAACTGGTATTAAACATCGTTGTTTTCTTAGAAATATACTGAATCCCATACAATGTCATTTCATGCAGGCAATGACTATTTAGATTTACCCACATGTTAGAGTTTTGGTTGACCTTTGTTTTATCGTTTGTCTCTGAAATATAATCAGATCATTTTTCTTCCAATTAAAGCGCCTTTTGGTATTTTCCTTAATGTGCACATGGTGATTAGTTCTCTTGTACTCTATTTGTCTGAAAATACTCTTTCTTTACCTTCATTTTGAAGGACTTTTTGACGAGATTCGGATATTACTCTCTTGAAGCATTTTTCCTATTTTTCATATAGAATTCCATTGTCTTTTTTAATTTATGTTCAGAAGGCGGCTGTCAGTAATTGCTGACAAGTCCTAAGATTTTAGTGTCTTGGCCTTTGGTTTCCCGTGGTTTCAGTGTGATTCGCCCGGGTGTGCTTTTCTATGGATTTATCGCATTTGGAGTTCTTGGTACTGCGGTTTGTGGGTTGACGGGTATCTTGCATCGCTTGGGGAAATTCTTAGCTTAATTTTTCAAACATTGCGTTTGCTCCTCTTTCCCTTTCGGGGCAGCATTCCTCTTGTACACGTGGTAGAGGCTTGAGTAAAACCATTCTGTACGTAGATGACACCGAGGCCTTTTCCTGTAAGTCACGACCACGAGATGCAGCTTGGGGCTGCCGCTTACTCTGAGACCTTCTCGCGCAGACGCCAGTCAGAGGCCTTAGGGCCACCCCCACACCTTTCCCGTGGCCCCCACAACCCGCGTTCCCTGCTCCTGATCCACCCGGTGGTCTGCTCCAGCCCGCTCTGCTCTCCAGAGCCGACGCCGTCCCAGAATCCTGTGATGGGCCGGCACCAGACCGCGGGTGAGCTGCTGTCGGTTCCTACTCCTGTCTTGTCTTACAGCCTGCCCGCCACAGGCAGCTCGCCACAGATCGGGTTGTGGATTGTGTGGATGGATAGCGCATCCCCGAGCACCACAGACAGGAGTGTGGGAGCAAAGCTTGTGCGTTCGCCTCGTTTAGTAAACTTAAAAGGCCAGGACACGGAGCTGTGGCAGACCACGGGCGGCGGTGCGAAGAGGCCGGCACATGGACACCCAGGCGCCTGATTTCACCGCGTTTTGAAACATTTAAGCATTTTCACGTTTGTTCATCAGTGGATCTTTCTGGCAAAGGTGTGGCCTTCATCTTCAGACTCCAGAGAGACAGAGTGATTTCTAACCCAGACACAGACATCAGTGCCTGAGAACAGGGGGATCACACGTTTCTGGGTGTGGACCCGGAAGCTCTGACTCGGACACACCCGTGTTCCCAAGCACACTCGTGTCCACAGACAGGCTCTGAAGCCCCGACTCACGGATCCTCCAGCCCGCTGCACTTAGCTCCCCGCCGGGGGGAGGGGGGGCCCCCCGCCGCGGCAAACACGGACTCTGCTCTGGCCCCAGACCACAGCACACGTCACCCTGGCCCAGGGCGCGGGGCTCCATCCCAGACCCCAGGGCTCCCACGGCAGAAGACAGCCCCTCCTTCACCGGGGTGGGGGGGGACCATGCAGACCCCCGGACCAGGCCTCGTGCTGGGCTGGGGTCAGCGGGCACTCGGGGGAGACACTGGAGAGGTGGGTGACACATCGGACACGGAAGCCCGAAAACGGGGCCAGGCTGCCGAGTGCGAATCCCGAGTGTGACGCCGCCTGCCCCCTGCTGGCGACGCACACAGGCGTGGCTCTGTGCCACGTGCACCCGGGAGGGCGGAGACCAGCCGGTAACCCCGGTTAAAAGGGCGAAGAGCAGGACGCAGAGGCCGTAGCTGTGATTTTGAGTCGTTTTCCTAGAGACCGTCCACGTGTCACCTTGCTGTTCCTTGTGACTGTTGTGTGGGGTACCTAGTGGGGAGCCGAATTCTAGGCTCCTAGTGGCTCCCCTGCTGGCCCGCGTCCCGAGCGTTACCTGCCCTGAACTGGTTTTCTGCGGAACACTCGTGCATTTACAGAATGGTGTGCAGCGACTCCGGCCAGCGTTCGGATTTCAGAATCCGACAGTGGTGGGAGCATCGTGGCCGGAGGCAGGCAGAACGGAGTCTGAGGAGGAGCCTCTGGCTCTGGAGCAGGGAGCCCCCACCACACGGAAGTGTCCGGAAAGGGTCGAGCGCGCTGCCCGTGCGTGGAGTGGGAACCGCGGGCTCCGCGTCCCTCCCCGTGGGGCCGGCGTCTGTCTCCGTCTCCCCTCCCGTCTGCAGAACGAGCCTGGGAGCCGGCACAGAACAGGCTCCGGTAAACATCTGTCTCAGGGCCAAGCGAGCAGACGGTGCTGGAGGCTGTGCTGCCGCACTTGGCCGCGTTCGAGGGGGGGGGGCGGGGGGGGGGGCTGCAAAATGGACTCACGACGCCCGGGCTCCTGGGGGTCCTGCAGCTTCTCCCTCCGTGCGGCCTCCCGCTCGCAAGGATGAGGAACGGGAAGTCGGGGTTCTGGGGAACCTGGGACGGAGAACCAGGCGCGGATGCCCCAGAAAGGCTCCGTGCTTTCGTGCCCACACAACACAGTCAGCGTTTCCTGCTGCTCAGCCACACGCAGCTGGTTTTCACACGGCCACAGACTCTGGGCCGGGCTGGGCGCCGGCCCCACCTCCGTGCGCTGGGGCAGGTGCACGGCTCACCCCAGCCGGGGTCACGGGGCAGCGCCGTGTCTGCACCCGGTGGCCCTTCCTCCAGGAAGTGGAGTCGGGGCGTCAAGTCATCTCCCCGGTTCAGCTGGACGGGAGAGGATGTCACGGGGTGACCCCACAGGTTCTCCATGACAGGGCGCTCTGACACTCTCCCAGGGCCTCTGACCCTGGGGGGAAACGGTGGGAGTGGCTGGATAAACTGGGCTCTGGCCTGCCTCACTCTCCCCTGCAACCTGATTTTCCACAAGCTGCCCCCCAAAGGGGGTCCTGGATGCAGCAAGTTTTTAGGCTCACTCACCCTCATCCCCTGCATCCTGAACCACGGACGGAGGCAGTCCGTCCACTCCCGAGGTTTCCAGAAGCACCCCACGCATGACATGGCCTCAGGCGCCGAGCGAGACCTCCCGTGCGCACCCCAGACAGCCAGGAGTCCACCCTATGCGCGAATGTGCACCAGGGGCCTTCAGAATGTTCCGGTCATCTGTCCTGAGATACAGCAACCGCACCTCATCCACGTACCATGCACTTGTCCTGTCTTCACTGGGCACCACCCGTTTCCCAGGGAGCCGGGTGGGCACGCCCTGGGCTTCAGGGAGCAGCGTCCCCGTGTGGGAAGGGAAGGAACAGAGAAACGTGACCACAGGGACATCGTGGGGCTGGTGCGGAGGGCGGGCCAGGGCCTTCTCCATGCAGAGGGGTCACGTGGGGGCGTGGAACTGGTGGTTCTGGTGGAAGAAGGAGCACGTGCAAAGCTCTTCTCAGGCAAAGTGAAGAGTTGAGCGTGTGTGTGTGTGTGTGTGTGCACGCGCGTGTGTAAGACACCACCAAACCAGAGCGTTAGCACAAGGGCTCCCAGGGCGCTTGACGCCCCTTATGTTCTCGGGACTTCACTTCGGTTTTGTCCACGAGACTCGCGGCCACCATATCAAAATGAAAATGACTTTTCTCAAAACTTATTTTAAAATAGCAGTTTAAAACCTTATTACATGTTACTATAACTAATATAGTTCTATGAAAGGTAACCCTATTTTTCACAACAAAAAATTGCCCTGGCTGGCGTAGCTCAGTGGACTGAGCGCGGGCTGCGAACCAAAGCGTCGCAGGTTCAATTCCCAGTCAGAGCACATGCCTGGGTTGCAGGCCATGACCCCCAGCAACCGCACATGGATGTTTCTCTCTCTCTATCTCCCTCCCCTCCCTGAGAATAAATAAATTTTAAAAAATTATCAAAAAAGTCGCCATTTCACATTTATAAAACCTCTTTAACGCCGTCCTTAGTGGAACAGCTGAACTCTCACCTGCATCTGCAGCCCACATGCTGCACTAAACTGTTGGGCTGGAACGAAGCAGGTAACCCGGTTGGATGAGGGACGGCCCCACGAACGCGTGGGTGGGGCCGGGAGGACCCCCCAGTGGGCCTTGAAGCCCACTGTGGGAGCTGCTGCTGCGGTAGACCGCTGCAAGTGACATCGGAGTCGAGGGTGAGGTGCGTCAGTTCCTCGCGGTCCCGGTAAAGAGAGCAGGTTTGGGGGCCCCCAGTTGAATAGGACCCCCTGAAGGATCCTGAGAGGGAGCGCAGCCTGGCCGGACTTTCAGAAGGGTGGTCTCCGGCCGGCGGAGGGGAGGCGGGGGGAGGGAGGAGCGGGCTTGGAGAAGCCGGCGGGGGGGCTGCCCTGGATGGCGCCGGGGAGGCGGGTGGCAGTGACGTGAGTTCACGCCCCCCCCCCGGAGCTCCAGGAGGCAGAGGGGGGCACGCGCAAGGGTGTGCAGAGAACCCGCCACGCGACCGCACGTGCCGGTCCAGGTGGCCAGCGCCCCGGGGAGGCCAGATGCCCACACGGGCTCTTGTGCTGCAGCGTTGCCTTGGAAACGGGTCTCAGAAACGGCGTCGCCCAGTGCCAACGGGGCCACTTGGCTGGGGCGAGCTCCTCAGTTGAGTGACCGCCTCCCCCGTTTTCCCGAACTCCCGCCACTCCCCACCAGCCAGAGCTGAGGACACAGGGGCCTCCTGCTGGCCGCGGAGCCCTGGAGAAGGGGTGGACGGGGCGCGGGCCTGCAGGTGCCCGCCGCGTGCGCCTGGGGCGGGCCGGGCAGCTTGTCTTCCGGGCCCCGTGACTCGACTCGGACACGCAGGAGCCCGCACACGGACCGGCTGGTGCGCATGCTGCGGGTCTCCGGCGCATCCCCGGTCTGCGCGTGAGCCTGCTCGTCGGCAGGCCCGTGCTCCCGGCCAGTGGGCTCTCTGGGCAGCGGCGGATGCCCACGGGCTGGGCAGGGCTGTCCTCCCAACCCCGACCAGACGGCTGCCCCTTGCCCGAGGCCTCGACCCAGAGCAGAGCGAGGCTCCGTGGGGGCTGTCGTCACCACAGTGACGTGTTCACAGCGCTGGGGACAACACGCTTTGTGGTTAGCTCCCACCTAAACACAGGCGCTTTAGTACAGGAAGGAGCTGGGCGTGTCAGTGTGTCTGAGTAACAGCTCCTGGTAGTAAAGAGTGTGTTTACCTTTGACACGCCGGCTTTGTTCAGAGACCGTCAAGGACTGCAACTGAGTGGCAACACCCAGCCTCCAGAGGACAGTTTGAGCTGGATATTTGATAGTTTAATGCAGACATAAGCCACATATATTTAAAATAAATATACAATATTGCGTGTGATATGTAGAGGGAAAATTGGCCTTAGGACTTGTTTCAGAATGCCCCTCAGTTGGCCCTAAAAGAATAGAAACAAAAACCAGGAACGCACGCAGCACACCCAGCCTGGGGAACCTTCCGGAACGTGGGTCAGGAGGAAGGAAGGACTCAGGAGGGCGGACAGCTCACGGGACCGGGCGGTCCTGGCCGCCCGCACGAGTGCATCTGTGCTGGGTTGAGCGACGGGTGTGCCCGCTGAGTGTGTCTGGCTTTCAGAGACTTATTTTTAGCCGGCTCTCAGGTGCTCGCCCCTCCCCCCTCTCTGCAGCTATTTTTACTCCCCAGAGCGCGTCCCCCCCACACTCGTCGCCGCTGCCTCCAGCTCCTTTCCACTGAGCTCGAAGCTGGCTTCCTCTCCTCTCCGTCCATCAATACGCAGCTGATTTGGAGCTGAGCGCCACGATAATCAGCCTTTCAGCAGCCGGCTCCACTCTCGCCTCGTAATTAAGGCCTGATGGCTGTGTTGACGGCAAATGGCTTTGTTCTCGCACCCCCAGGCTTGATTGCTGGTTCTCTCCTCACCTGAGTGTGACCCGCTCCGCATTGTGCCCTGATTGCCGCGGCGCCCGTAATTGCAGCCCCGGCGGATGACATTTCCGCGAGGCGCGCTCCGCACGGCTCCTCGGGGAGCGGGCGGATTGACGGCCGGGGAAGCTCATCAAACGCGGATTTAGGAAATGCCTGCGAGAAGGTGGGAGCCCAGGACCAAATATCAGCGCTCCCTCTGACATTTGCTTTTACACGGAGGGCTCGGGCCTGCAGCCTGTTTCGCCGTCTGTGCTCAGTCCAAGACAGGGCTGGGGCTCACGGTTCGGAGTTGTTGTTCAGGTTCCGCAGGGGCAGGCCTGGGTGATGCCTTAAAAAAACCTCTTTTATTCTTTGTTTCTCAGAAGGAGGGGAGGCTAGAACAAATAAAACATGAAGGGACTTCTCTCCCAGATGAAATAGTGTATTGTGTCTATAGAGTACATTGCGTCCAAGGTGTGTGTGGCTTTAAATCGTCTTAATCAAATCTCGTTAGGCATGGAGTCGCCGAATTCACTAAGAGAAACATTTAAATCACGGGTAGATTTCTGTAATTGAGAGCAGGTCCGGTCTCCCAGCCGAACTCGGTACTTAGACATGAAAAGAGCTGCCCACAGAGGTGGGGCATTTGTCCTGGACCACGACGTCGGTACGGCACAGAGCCAGACCGGGACCCACATCTTCCGGATGCTCCAGGGAGCTCCTGCCTCTCTGGGGGCCCCGTGCTGTGTGGGTGCTCGCCCCCAGGCTCCCACAGAGCGTGCCTGTGCCTGCACCACGCCGGCTCCGATTGCCCCGCGTCGCTGCTGCAGCTGCTGCTGGTGCTGCTGCCGCTGCTCGGGTGCACAGAGATAATGAGTCTTCCCCTCCGGGCGGTTTGGCCTTTGTTCAGGTGTCACCGGGGACCGGCCGAAGGGCACGGTGGGAGGGGCCTCACACGCGGAGGTCCCGGCCAGATCCCGCCCTCACCTTCACTTTCTCCACCAGTGTGTGTGGTGTAGACTGGTTATCATTTCTTGTATATGTAATTCTTACTTTCACACAGATTTGCTCAAAATGTCTCCATTTTTTATGGGGTTTTGTTACACAGGTGGACTTTAATTACATGAAAGGATGAAACAAGAATTTTCTCAGACTTGTGTGTCAGGAAAAGGTGAAGACCCCGAATTGCAGTCTGACATGACAGTTGTGATGGTGCACATGCACCCTTGCACACACACCCTCGGGCACACACCCTTGCGCACCCACCGGTGACGTGGAGGACAGGCTGGCAGGGCACGAGCACCGGCCGTGGGGATGGGTCGTGGGGCGAGGGCGCCGGGTGCCCGCTCAGAGGCGTCTGTGGTAAGAGGACCGGAGTGTGGCTCTGAGAGCCGTGCGCACGGCTGCGCCGAGCCCATTTCTCCGGCCTCCCTGCCCTCCGCAGCCCCACGGGCACCATCCGCCCCAGAGCAGCTGAGTGCGGTGGAGCTCGGGCCTGGATGTGGCGTTGGCGTGGCCGAGGCCTCGGCGTGGCCGGGTCAGGCTAACTCACCTCCCACGAGGAATCACGGCCTCCTGGAGCCGTTGGGCCTCGCTCGGTGCCCGTGCCTCCGGTGGACTCACTCCTCCGGGTGCCACTCTGTTTGGTCTCATGGAAGAGCTGCTGCAGTGGGCTCCCTCTGCGTGGTCAGCTCCTTCTGTGTGGTCAGTCCCTCTGCGTGGGCAGCTCCTTTTGCCCGTTGGACCCACTGCCCCGACGAGCTGACGAACGAGTGAAGCAGACCCCCTTTCCAGTGCCTGTCTCCCCCACCCCCAGAGTAGCTTCTGATGACTTTAACTGTGTGATTGTCTAAATAAAGTAGTAACTGGGAAACAGTTATCGGGTGCCCGTGAGATGGTTGTGGATGGACCCCGGAAGCTGACCATGGGCAGGCCCATTGCAGAGCGCCAGCCGTGTTTCCTCGGTCACCCTGCCGGCCCCCCCACGGCAGAGAGCGCTCCCGGCGGTGCCCCTGCTTCCCAGGCGACAGAGCTGAAGCCCGGAGAGGCGCGCTCCCTCCGAGTCCCCAGGTGGCGAGGGGGCGGGCTGTGGCCCTGCAGTGCTGCCTGCGCAGCCTTGAACGGAAGCTCCTGAGCTGTGGAGCCTCTCCCCGGGGTCCCCCTGAGGTCCCTGCCACCTCGAGTCCCCAGGTGCACAGTGACAGGTGTGCCACCACTTTACACCGGGCCGGCTCTGGTCGGTCACCACCCCGGAAGGGGCCGTGATGTCCCGTCACAGAGAGAGACCGCACTGGCTCCCACAGCCGGGAGGGCCCAGCCCTCGGCCCGGGGTTCACGCGCTGTGGGCTCCTGGGGTGCAGGCTGGAACCCACAATCAGGCCGCCCGGGGGAGGCTGGGCAAACGGGCCCACGACGTTTTCTCTGGGGAGGCTGTTTCCAGTACTGTCACCCTGCGAAACGGTTTCAGATTTCCTGAAGTTCAAAAATGACCACTTTGCTACCTAACCTCCACATTTTAAAATTTAGACATTTAAAACGTGTCTTTGCTTAAAAATAAACGTGCGTGGTGGGGGCAGCCCTGAGGTCTTCTCCCCAGGTTTCCTGCTGACCTTCGGGCGGCACCGACCGAGTCCACTTTCTCATCTGTGCGTACCGCCCGGGCTCCGGCCGCTCCTCACGCACCCGCCGTCTCTCTGGAGCTCGTACGCGTGTGTCCCGCAAACATCTCTGCTTCTCGTCTGGTGGCCGCGTGCTTCGGGGACACCAAAGCCTGGCTTCCCACTCCTTGTCCTGTAGGTAGGTACTTGCAGTATTTTCCAGGTTTTCAAGATGAGAGCATCCTGAGTTTGGTCTATATTTGTTCACATAACCTCCCTTCCCTCCTTCCATTTCTCCCTGCTGTTTCCTTTTCTCTTTCTTCTTGTCCCCAGAAGTTAAATTATTAGGCAAAGACATAACATTCATAAAAATTTTTGAATCATAATCTATCAAAAAGAAATCTAACTTTGCAAATTTCCATAGATTTTGGCTGTGTGTTCAAACTATGTTTTTCTAGTGTGTATCTTGCAAGTGACCGTGTCTGGAGTCTTGAACCGCGACATGCCGATGACCTTCACACGCAGCTGCAGCTTTGGAGAGCATTCACAAAAATATGCTTTGTTCCTCACACATCGAGAACCGTCCGACCTAGTCGTCACCTCACAGGGCCAGCAAGAACGGTGTGACTTGAAACATCCGAGGATCCCTCTCCTTCAAGCTTTGTGAACAGAAAGACTTCTCTGTCGTGCTGCCGTCAGAGCCATGGACACCACACAAGGGTCACGAAATGCTCGCCGCCTTCCGTCCCGACACGCAGGGCGTGGTGGGCTGCCGGGCGGGAGGCTCGCTACTGGACTCCGTCTGGTCAGTGCCTGCCCTGCAGCTCTGTCCCGGGTGCCTGCCCCACCTCCCCCGCCCCTCTCTTCCCACGGTGACTTCTTCGAAAGCTGTGAGACCCCACGGTGGCTCCCTGTCACCCTGGGGACCCGCTGCCCCACGCAGTTCTCTCATCGCGCTGGGTCTACTGCTGCCCCTCCCCGGGGACTTCACCTGTCCCTCCCGCACCTCAGGTGCTCCAAACCACGAGAGCTAGGCCGTGCACTCCTCTGAGACGCCCAGCTCCCGCGGCAGAGCCAGCGCCCCTCGGTGGCGGCCCCGAGTTCTCTGTGCACACCTCCACACGGGGCCGCTGGCCAGCACACGGCGACCAGTGTTGGCGTCTGCCTCCTTCCCCCGCGCCTGAGGGCTGGCCTCCCTGCGCAGCGCCCTGGCCCCTGGTCTCTCTGCCTCGGCTCAGGCCCTGCCAGTCCCAGGCCGAGCTGGCGCTGGGCTGCACGCTCTGGAGCTGGGTGGAGAGCCCCCTTCCCGTGGTCCAAAGGGGGATGCCCGCTGCCGCCAGCTGCCCAGTGGAGCAGAGGGCACACCTCTCCGGTCACTGCCAAGCGTCGAACGTGCCACCATGTGGCACTTTAATAAATCTGGGCAAAACATGCATTTAGGTCTCCAACTCCCCTGAAGGCCCACATCCAAATCCTTGTAATCACTGCACTCTGGTGGTCTCTCTGGTCTGTCGAGATGGGAAGCTGAAAATGAGAGCTGAGTGAGTGAGTGAGTGTGTGTGAGAGAGAGAGAGAGAAAGTGGGGGAGAGAAAAGATCGATGGCTGGCCCACACCAATGCAAAAAAATTTTTTTTGAATCAATAATGACTTAAAGTATTAGCTATTCTAGGATCTGGTGTACTTTATGAAGACAAATTCTTTTTAAAAATTAATGTTTGGCCCTGGCTGGCGTGGCTCAGTGGTTGAGTGGCAGCCTGTGAATCAAAGGGTTGTGGGTTCGATTCCCAGTCAGGGCACGTGCCTGGGTTGCAGGCCAGGTCCCCAGTAGGGGGCGTGTGAGAGGCCACCACACATTTGTGTTTCTCTCCCTCTTTCTCTCTCCCTTGCCCTCTCTAAAAAAATAAATAAATGAAATCTTAAAAAAATAAAAACCACGAAATTAGCATTCAAAGGAATGGGTCTCCAGTGTGCTGGTTTTGGGGGCCGGACAGGCACTGGTCTGGAGACTGTGTCCAGAGCTGCGGCCCGTCCCCAGCGCCTCCAGGCCCGTCCCGGGGGCAGCTGCGTCCTGTCGCCCTTGCAGACAAGGCCCTGAAGGGTCTTTTCCTTGATGGCAGTTTCCTGGGTGCAGTGGCGTCAGCTTTTGAGGGGGCACGGACAGCCACTCCAGAAGTGTGTCCCACGGGGCGCAGGAGGGTTGAGCTTCTGCACGTGTCTGGGCGGTGAGCGGGGTTCTCGTCCAGGGTCTGAGACGTCAGGGAGGCCCCCCCCCCCCGAAAGTTCGTTTCTCTTGGAAAGCAGAGTTCACAGCGCCTCCTTTGCCCTGTCCTCGGGGTTATCGTTTTTGTTTTTAAGATTTTATTTATTTTTTTATTTATTTTTAGAGAGAGGGGAAAGGAGGGAGAAAGAGGGAGAGAAACATCAATGTGTGGTTGCCTCTCACGTGCCACCTTCTGGGGACCTGGCCTGCAGCCCAGGCGTGTGTCCTGACTGGGAATCGAACCGGCAATCCCTTGGTTCATAGGCCTGAGCTCAGTCCACTGAGCCACACCAGCCAGGGCCCCAGGGTTGTCTTGAGGACCAAATAAAATGATGACCATGAAAACCCTGTCCCTTGGAAAGGTCTTCCTCTCCCTTGGGAAGCAGGCGGTTGGAGCGCACTCTGACGGAGGAAGGGACACGCTTCTCAGCGGGCGCCTTCCCATGGGCACCCGGCGGGTGCTGTGCGGGTGCAGTGCATCCTGGGGAGCCAGCGGGCCCTCCCGGGTCCCCGGTGTCGCCGCTCCGCCAGACGTGAAGGTCGCCCCGCGTGCCCGTGCCCTCAGCGTTGGAGCTTTCTGGGGGAAACGTGCAGCCCTGGTTCCAGTCGAACTGACAGCGTGTTTAAGTCACGCTCTGCAGTCCCGGCCTTGACAGGCGGTGATTCGCGCCGACTCTGAGAGGGGGGTCGCCGCTGCGACACGGGCTGTCTCCCCCGGATCCCCGCAGTTCCGTGCAGTGCAGTGCAGTGAGCGGTCGATCGCACGATCCCACCCGTGCAGCTGCGGCGTCTCAGACCCAGGAGGAGCCACACACACTGTCACACGCGTGCACACACCCGCGTCCAGTTGTCCGGCACGCGCGTGCACTCCCAAGGCAGACCGCTGACGCCAGCAGGGGCGTGCTCCGTCCTCGCCTCTCCTGGTGCACAGCCCCCTCCTCTCTTCAGAAGTGGCACTGTGGGCTGGACGTGTGTCCTTCCCACATTCACAGCCCCCAGCCCCCCCAGGGGGATGGCCTCGGGAGGAGCAGCCTCTGGGAGGTGATTGGAGCGGGAGGGTGAGCTGGAGTTGGACCCGCCCCTGAGCACGGAGAGCTCAGAGACCGTTCACGCCCCTCCCACCACGGGAGGGCCCGGGAGACACCTGCAGCCCGGAGCAGGGCCCTCGCCTGTGTGGGCCGGCGCCCCGACCTGGCCTCCGGTGCCCGGAGTGTGTGAGGAGTGAGTTTCCATTGTTCATGAGCCACCCGGTCTGTGGTTGTTTTGTTACAGCGGCTCGAGCAGACTGAGACGAACAGCTTATGGTTTCCCGGCTGGCAGTGGACACTTGGAAGCACCCGGTAGGTGCTAGTACCCGCTGGGGCCGTGAGGGGTTCACAGACCACTGAACATGTTCTGTGTGGCCAAGGAACTCGGGGTCCGCTTACTGTTGGCGTTAAAATTCATTCACTCATTCAACCAAGTGCCTCTGTTTTGGCCCCTCGTGATATAAAGACGAACAGAAGCCGTGTCTGACGTGGGGAAACCTCCATGTTTTGCAACAACGACAAGAGCAGCAACCCCAGAAACCACGGAGGAGTCAGCGGGGGTGGTCAGCGGAGATGTGGACGTTGGTGTCCGTGGCCCGTGCCCTGGTAGGACTGGCTGGGGGGCAGCCGTGGCCGCACTGCGGAAACCATGGCCTCCTCCTCCTCCTCCTCGGGGGGGGGGGGCGGCCTGGGGAGTCTCTGGCCACATTGGATCCAAGGGTTGGGAAGCCTTGGGTGTTTCAGTAGAACGACGTGGCCCACAGGGAGAAGGTGTCCTCTGGGCGTGAGAAAGCAGCGTCTGAAGCCGAAGGTCACGCAGGGCAGTGGTGCCACTGAAGACTTAGGGAGACTTTGTCGCGGAGCCTCACGAGACCCGGGAAGCCGGGTGAAGGAGGGTGTGTTTGGTCCCAGCGCTGCGTGGTATTAGCGCTCGCTAAAGCTGTGTTCGCCGGCCAAACGGGCGTGAGGTACCAGTCTGCGTGTGAAACACTTAACCTCGAAGCGTGATGCGTGTGTAAGGTACTGCGGTGATGCTGGCATCACCGAGCTGACGTGTCGTTGCGCAGTGGTTTGGCGTAACAGAGGCAGCAGTTTTAACGATGCCGCTCCCAGGGTGGGGGGAGGGGGAGCGGGGGGGGAGCAGCCGGCGGACACGGCGAGGTGGGCTCAGCGGGGGCGATGAGGGTCCCGCCTCGCAGGTGTGCGGGGAGAGAAGGGACGGCAGGTGAGATCTCTGAGTCCCTGATTGGGGTGCGTCTGGACACTGCCTCTCAGAAAGCCTTTATTTCAGTGAAAACCACCTGTTTCACCCGCGGGCAGGCGGGACACACCGGAAAGCCCCCGTGGTTGGACCTAACCACTCGGGACCAGATCCTGCGGGGTCCCGCCAGCACCGGGCGCGTGAGGGTCCGTCCCCGAGACCCTGAATCCACCCCGAGGCCTCCAGACGGGAAACGCCCATGAGCGGCGAGCGGCAGACCCTGCCGGGCTGCTCGGGCTGACGCCAGTCCTCACCCTCACGTGCCCCCACGTGAGCGGCACCCACGGGCCCCGAAGACCAGGGCGTGGGGTCGTTCATAAACGGGTTGAGAGGAATTCTTCGATTTCTCTGCCGTGGGTTTTACGCAGTTCGGGGAGGGCCCTCGTCCCGACGCTGCTCCCCATTTCCACGTCTCCCCAGCGAGTCGCTGAGCTTTTCTGGGCCTCAGTGTCCCCGTGTCCGGACAGACAAGGGCCGGCCACGCCGGGGCCGTCACGGCTACTTTCCCTGTAACGTTCGGAGCCTCCGGAAGTCGCTCTGCCTGTGTGCATGGCTGGGGCCGGGGCTGGGGCGTGGTGACAGCCTCTATCCCACACAGGTGCCGGCCGGCCCACAGCCAGCCGGACGCGCTGGGGCGCCCGGGGCCCCCGCTGCTGCTGCTGCTGCTGGTCCCGGGCTGCCTCGGCCGCCAGAGGGCAGGTGCTCTCCAGACAGCCTCCCTGCCCGACGCAGCACGGAGTGGCCTTTGTTGTAGTTGCCTCCACGTTTAATTGCCTTTCCATATCGTTTTGCTTGATCTGGAAGAATATTCCCTAATGAGCTCAGCTGAGCTAATGGGCCGAACCGTGATTTCGGGCAGAGCTGTCGCTGGCGTGCGAACAGTCAGCAGATCCCGGGACCAGTCACAGACGCGCGTGAGCCGCGGACGGTCTGGGTTCCAGCGAGTTCCAAGTTGCTTGTAGTTATTACGTGACTTTGGAAGTATGGTTTTTAACCCGGATTTGTTAGTCATTCTTTATAGCAATTGATACATAACTTCTAACAATAGTAATAGATGTGTGAAATGATATTTTTCAGTTTATTTTATTACATAATGTCACATGAATTTGCTTTATCGCTAAAATATAAACAATTACAGATAATTAAGGTAAAAAGTGAAAGTCCTTCTTAATTCTCAAAATCCTAATCCTTTCCTCAAAGATAATCTCTGTTAACCATTGGGTCTCAACCCATTCTAAATATTGTCCGTGTACTTGCATGTGCACGCGTGTGAATATGAACCACACTGTAGATGTCCATGTACTCACATGTGCACATGCGTGAATATGAACTATGCTCTAACTGTCCACGTCCTCACGTGTGCACACATGTGAATAAGGACCTCACTGTCACGTTCTCGGCGTGCACCGTGTGCCGTGGTGCGGTGACGTGTGCTGCCCTGCACCATCCCTCCCCCTGCTCTGTGACTTGGAGACTCTGACCTGCGAAGGTGTGCCCACCAGCCCTGGGTGATTCTTCGTAATGTGGCCGGCCCACCCTGAGGGTGTCCATTTTTGATGATGTACAGTGCTGCACTGAACCGTCTTATGCGTGAGAACTGCTAGGCTAGGGGTTGCATGTTTTAACTTGTTACCCACGCTGCCGAACTCCCTACAACACGCGTGTTCCTTCACCTCTGCACCGCCCCTGCCGTGTCCTGCTCACGGGCCGCCACCAGCCGCAGACGGGCCGCCAGCTGAGCGCCCCCACCTCTGGGCCTCTGGGCCTCTGGGCCTCAGGGCAGGGCGCCCGAGGAGCTCCCCCTGGTGCCCGTGGTGGGGACTGCGTTTCCCCTCCGAGAGCCAGCGAGTGGGTGGGCTTGGTGACAGGGCTGAGCGTGGGGCTACCCGGTGATCGGAGAACAAATAGCTGGAGGACACGTCCTGCACACGCCGTTTCATCTGTGAGAGCTCCGAGTTACAGCCTGCACTTCCCGGCCTCCTTCAGGCTGCCAGCCAGCACGCTGCACCCCGTGGCTCCCCGCGAGGGGCTTGGGTGGCGCTGCGGGAAACACTGAGAGCGGACAGGCCGGGGGGTGGGGGGGGCAGTTTGGGTCGTCTCGCTTGTCAAGGGCACGCCCCAGCACTCTTGGCAGGGGAGTCGCCGGGCAGACCACGCAGTGGTTGCCGGGACACGCAGGTGGTTTTGAAGCCTGTGCACATTCTTCTGGTTTTCTGCTGTGAAGACGCCCTCACTCGTTTACTTGTTTGATTGTGTATTTCCTCTTCTCTCTGTTTTCTGAAAACGATCACCTGTGTTTTCCCTGGAAACCGAAAGTGCACGTATTCCGAGCATCGTGCCCGTTGGAAGTGAACAGTCCCCACCCCCCCAGGCGTTTCTGGGACAGGAAGCGGGGGCCGGGGCACCACTCACTGCAAGGGGCCGCACCCGACACCGGGGACAGCAGCCTGCTGCCGAGGCAGGGGAGGCCGGCCACCTGCCCGGCCCCAGGGTCAGCCCATCCCGCCGCCCCACCAGCTCCAGGCTGTGACCTGGCATCGAGGGCGGGCCCAGCTGCAGCACACCTGTGCAGGGCGCACCGCACGGACCTGTATCGGCACCCCCCACACCCCCCTTTGGCCTGGGCAGTGCCCAGAAGACCGCCCACGGAGCAGCAGCCCTTCCCTGCGGGTGGGGAGTGGGGGACCAGGCAGTCAGGGCTGGGGGTGCAGCTGGCACCCTGTGGAGCACGCAGAGGCCACCCGCTGCCCGAGAAGGCTCCTGAGACCACGCTGACCGGCAGCACCTGCTCCTGCCCGGGGTCAGAACCGTCTCTCCTTCCTTAGCCAGCCTCACGTGGAGCCTCCTGGGGAGAGAGCCAGGCGAGAAACGTGTCTGCTGGTGTGCGACCCTGCAGCAGTGACCCGGATGGCCGAGAAGGCACACGCGTGTGTCGGTTGATCGTGACTCCGTCCCTCAAAGGGCCTTCTTGACGTGAGACGTCTCAGGCAGCAGCGGAGGCAGGGACAGCAGTGGCAGCACGTGGCAGGGACAGGAGTGTCCACGCCTCTGTGCACTGACATCTGCTGGGAGAGTCACAGGGAACCGCCTCCCGCGCCGCAGCCCAGGGGACGGGCCCGTGCTCCCCGGCCGCGCAGCTCTGCCCTGGGCAGCAGCGTCCTGCCCTGCCCTGCCCTGCCCCGCCCTGCGGGGGCACCGAGGGCCACGGGCCTGTGGAGAGCAGGTCCCAGTGTCCACTGACTTCGGGAGCTGTGGCCACTGTGCGGACGGAGAGAGCACCTGGAGCCCGTTCACAGACGGGGGGCACGCTTCTCGTGCAGGCGGTCCACGGGGCGGGAAGCCGCGCCAGGCCTCTTGTGGGGCGTCGAGGACGTAGGGGCTCGGGGATTTGGGACCTGCAGGAAGCTGCAGGACGGTTGTCAGCTCAGCCCCGTTACTGTCCGAGAGGAAGCTGAACTTCAGGGTAGCTCAGCGACTCCAAAAACACCCGTCCCGATGCTGGCAGAGGTGGGTTTTGCCAGCCTAGAAAGCGCGCATACGGGCGGCTGTCCGTGTATTTAGAAGACCACTGCATTATGATTGATGTCAAAGTGAGTCCTGTCCAGGCTTCAGGGCCGCTGCCTGGGCAGTGTGTGAGGGAGAGCGGGCCCATGTCCCACGGAGGCCGGGTGGCGGGGAGTGTCCTTGGAGGACACGGCCCTCCCCGTGGGCCCGTGCTGCGCAGGGCGGAGCCCCTGCGGCCCTCGCTGCGTCCCGTGCACGCCCCCGGCTCTGAGCTGTTCAAGGGTGGGGGTGGACGAGGCTCTGCTCCGTCCCGGCCTGGACACGGGGCTCCCTTCTGAACCCGGGCGCTTCGTGGGGGCGCCCCTGTGTGAGAAGGTGCAGGGTGTTTGCCTTGCCCCCCAGGAGTTCGGTTTACAGATCATACTGTAAACAGAAGAACAATTAGTATCAGGAAGGACTTCCTGCCGACACTGTGTGCACACATAGTCTGCACACGTGTGTGCACGCATGTTGGTGTGTGTCTTGAATACTGATAAACAGGAAAAGATCACAAAACACAGTTATCAGAGATTTTTGAGTATAGATGCCTCAAAATCACACACACGTGTAAATGAAATCACAAACCACAGTTTGCATGACAAGCTTAACATATTTTAAAATCTCATAATTCTAAAGGAGTCGAGACTTTGACACAGAACAAACATCAAGCCTTCTTCTATTTTTCAACCTTGATATTTCAGGGCACATCATTTTAAGACCTTTTTAGCTTGTGTGCATATTTCTGAGTTATTCTGTTCTTTAAGGACTTGCTTTGGTAAACCTTTACTAGGGAAAATAATCAAGTGCGTTCGAGTTGCATTTTGTAGGCTGTGAACTCCATGGGAAATTACGTGTTATTATATTTGAACCCCTCCCTGAATATTCCCTTCGTGGCGAGGCGGCACGCGAGAAGGGGAGTGCGGCGTCTTTCAGAGGATTTACGGTAACGCTGCCCCCCCCACCCCCTTCCCGTGGCTGACAGCGAGCAGCGTGGAGAGCCCTCAGGGTCCTTCCTCTGCCTGACACACTTCACCGCCGCCCATTAACACTTCAGGCTGCTGCTAGGACCCGGTCTAATGAGCCTCTCCGCAGCGAGGCTCGAGGCTCCCGCCAGAGACAAGGATCCCCGCTGCCGTGGGGGCACCGCCCCCTCCACTCCGGGTGTCCCAGCCCGGCCGTCTCTCCTTTGTGACGAGGGTAACCCCTCTGTGAGGCGCGGCAGGTGGAGACGGTCTGGCACCCTCCTCCCTGGCTAGGAGGGACAAGCGGGAACATCCGGACGTGGTCAGCCGTCCCTGACGCCGACACGGTGTGGCAGGGGCCTGGCCGGAAAGTCAGTAAATCCGCCCTAACTTGAACGAACTGAGATGTGTCTGTTGTGGTGGTTCTACGGGAATAAGGTGGAGCCGACATGGGGAGCCGCCCCCCTCATCCCCAGGTTACAGCGTTACCGATGCGATCACGTTATCTCCAAGAAATAGTTGCATATTTATGACGTTTCTCACTTAGTAACTTGTTTCTTTTTTTAAGATTTTGTTTTTTTATTTCTAGAGAGGGAAGGGAGGGAGAAAGAGAGAGAGAGAGAAACATCCATGTGCAGTTGCTGGGGGCCATGGCCTGCAACCCAGGCATGTGCCCTGACTGGGAATCGAACCTGCGACACTTTGGTTCGCAGCCCGCGCTCAACCCACTGAGCCACGCCAGCCAGGGCGTAACTTGTTTCCTAAACGGCGTCCGAGTGCTGGAGAAGACAGCAGTCTCACACGTTGGCTGATGATGGGTCTGTCTAAATATTGAGTGCGTTTAGTCTGAGCTTTAAACCTGGACGCGTGCTTGGAACTGTTAGATATCGTGCGTTTCAGAGTCCAGGGACTGAGAGCTCAAAAGCCCACCTGCGTGTCCGTCGCGGCCCCCCCTGCCAGAGGCCCCCCCGCCAGAGTCCCTGTGTGGGGTCAGGCCCACGTTCCTTCGTGTGCAGTCGGCCGCCTGCCCGGGAATGTCGCTCTTGACTGCGAAGGGTGACAGCACGAAGGAGAGCGTTCGCCCCAGCAGCCCCTCCCTTCAGGCGGTCACCGTGCTGTTGTTCTGCCCTTTAGAACATGGACTGGAAGAAGAGCCGGTGAGCTCACGTCCAGGCGGCGCCGCTGGAGCCCGGACTCGGACCGACGGAGGCAGCCACGTCTGACGCCGAGCGTGCCCCCCCTCGCCGGGCGACGGCTGGGTTCAGGTACCTGCCTCGGGGGAGGGGGCTGAGCACAGCGTCCCCTCCTGGGCCCCCGCCTGCTGCTCCCGTCTCTCTGTCACTCCTCCCGGCTGCTGCTCCGCCGCCTGGCGCCTCCCGGCTCTGGGGGGTGGTCAGGAGTTCTGTTGCGCACCGTCTCCAGGCAGACAGGTCACGCCAGAAGGAGCCAGGGGCAGCTACATTAGACGATGCGTCTGTGGTTCCTACTGTGGGAGCTCCATGGGGTGGGGGCTGGGGAGGATGGGCGCCCTCTGGGCCCCGTGAGGGTCCTCGGGGTGCCAGTGGGCAGAAGGCCACCAGGCCTCAAACGGGGATGTTTGTTGCACCCCTGCAGGCAAGATGCACCCTTGCCTCGAACGTGGCTGGTCCCAGAGCTAGTGACTGGCTTTCGGTCAAGTGCACCGACCGTGGCTCGGAGCGGGGCTGGGTGGCCAAGTGGCCGCTGCTGGCAGCGCACGCTTTAGGGAGTCTCAGGGCTGGCGGTCAGCGCGGCGGCCACCTGACTGAATGCCCACCTGTGCCAAGTCCCCGCGCCTCACGTGTGTGTTTTCTCGGCAGTCACCGCGGTGCCCGCGGTGCCGGGGAGGCCGGTCACACGTGTGCAGCTGTGCTGGCCGAGGGCCTGTCTCTCGGGACGCCCCCGGCGAGAACTCCGGCCTGTCCTTCAAGGTGCGCCGCGCGACGGTCATTTGCTGGTCCGCCGGCCGCCCCGTTTGCCTGTGCAATAAGAGAACCGCCCGAGGCCGCCTGGAGAGTGGGCTGGGATTGCCCCCCCCCCCCCACGGCGGCTTTGTGGGGGCGCCGCCGTCTTCGGGAGCTCCGAGAACGGGGGTAACAGGGCACGGCCGTTCTGCCTGTGTTCTGCCTGCGCCCGGCGCGCTTCGCCTGACGGGCCCCCTGCTCCCGTTGGCTTGGCTCGGGGAGGGCGTGTGTTTTTAACTCACTTCCCCGGAGTTAAAAACTGTAAAGACTTCTCCCACGAGTGTCAAATTCATACTTGAGTTACAGTCAGTCAAGTGTCTGTCCTGTGGGTGTTTTATGTGTACGGGCTATCTTGTTTTGTCTAATCTCGTTTACTTCTAGTCAAAAGTTTAAAAAAACGTCATGGGTTATTACGAGAGCTTAATATTTAAATGTGGGTTTGTTGAACTGACACTTCTGGCTCGGAGTTAAACGCTCACGTTTACAAAAGTTCACTGCCGAGCCCTCCAGGGCGAGCCTCGCCGTGGACTGAGATGACAGGCTAGTTTGCAGAGCAGAGCCCACGTTTACGCTCACCGGCTGGGCCTCACGCGGGCTCCTTGGGCACGGCATCACGCCCAGCTTCCGAGGCGGACGGCAGGCCGGGCCGCTCAAGAGACGAGGAGGCCCTGTGGTCCCGGCGGGCAGCACCGGCCTGTCCACGCCTGACCGCACGTGGGCCTGTCTTGCACTCCTCGGGGGGCCCTGGAGGGGCCGGCTCCCCTGGGTGTGGGCAGGCAGGCCAGCCCGAGAGCCCCCACGTGCCCCTGGCCCAGCGAGTCAGCACTCTCAGGGGCTCCCCCAGCTCTCCGTGGCCCGTGGCCCCCTTCCCTCGGGCTGCACTGCGGCTCGGGGGCTGCCCGGGCGTCCAGTGGGGTGAGGACGCACGCCGGTCAACGTGACAGAGCTGCACAGACAGCACTGATGCAGGCCATGGCGGCGCTCGCTGATTCCTGGGTGTTTTCACTCCTTCAAGGCCAGGGTTTGGCCCCGCGGAATAATCAGCGTTTATTTGCCGTGCGCCTTAAACACTCTGTGCGTGGATGGTGAGGTAACACAGTGGATGAAAGGAAGGAGACGTTCCAAAGTGGGGCACTCATACATCCCAACGGCGGCATCTTGGGGCAGGTGCAAATCTTCCTGTGATCACAACAAGACGAAACCGTGCGTGTCGCCAGTGTGGCGTCGCCCTGAGTGGGCCCGGGGCTCTGCAGCGGCTCCCTGGCAGCCGCACAGTAGGGCAGCCCCCCAGGCCACGCAGGGACAGGTGGGTGTGGCCCGCACCTGGGACTCCAGACGGGACGTGCGGCAGGCAGGTGGGCCCCTCGGGCAGGGGGCCGCCGACCAGGGCGAGCACCTAACCCTGTCACTTTGACCTGCTGTGTGTGACCTGTACGTAAGAATGCAACTCTTACTTTCCTTTCAACCTGCATCTCTGAAGTCACTGTCCTCGGGCACGTGGCCCCGCGGACAGGCACATGGCCACCGGGGGACCGCGGCGGTGAGGCCTGAGCCGGCACAGGAGGTGCGAGGAGCCTGTCACAGGCCTGAGGGAGCAGGTCTGTCCTACCTGTGAGGGTCAGGGCAGCACCCCCGAAACCTGTCACACTGGACGAGGAGACAATTTTCTGATATTTTGCATGCTTATGTCGACCTGTCTGCCAAGGCATATCCTGAAACCATCCTGAAGGGTCTGTGGGACATAAAATCGAAGTAAAACCATTAGGCAAGAGGATTACCCGACTCGGACCCACGGGGAGCTGTGTGTGTCAAACCCCCAAGCCGAAGGAAGGTGTACCCCACAGAGTGACCAGTGACCAGGCATTCTGGCTGGTAACGAGGTCCCCGCCCCCAGGGGTCGGCTCACACAGCCCACGTCCGGCCTTTCCCACCAGACGTGCCCCCCGTGTGAGTCTCAGCTCCCGCGGACCCCCGGGCGGGAAGCCCACGGGGTCAAGGCCGTGCGTTTCTGTCAGCGGTTCTCGTTCTGGTTCCGACAGGTGCGGGGGAAGGGAGGGCGGCTGACGTACATCCAAAGGGAACAAATACCTCTTTAAAACAAAATGTACTGTCGAGTAAATTACCACAAATGTCACTTACACACTGCAATGTATAATTTGTGCGTGTATGTAACATACTTTTGGGTCAACTACTGCATGCCAGACACAGACGTAGTATGAGAGTGTAGAATTCTGCCGCAAAGCTGCTCCTGGTTAAGCATTTAGTGGAGGGTGAGGGTGGAAGGATACATATACCAAATAAAAAATCAGCAGACTCTGTGACAAGAGCTGTGAACGTGGTGTGTGCGAGGTGACGGAGCACGGCACCGCCACACCCGGGCGAGTGTACTTGGTCCGGGAGGGGCCACTCGGGGCCTGGAGAGTCAGCACCGAGGCCAGGCTCCGAAGGGGTCTGCACGCCTTGGGGGCAGGCGGGGGTGTTCCTGACGTTGCTCCAGCATCTGCAGGAGCCCCGGGGCTGGGGACGTGGAGCAGCAGAGGGTGTGGGGCCTGCGAGTTCAGGTGCAGGTCTGTGGACTGGGAGGAGCCACGGGCGAGTCAAAACAGTCAGAGGCTATGTGAGCTGACCGCCCCTGGACAGAGGTGGAGTGCAGGGTGCGCTGGGGTGAGGGTCAGTCGGGGTCACCAGGCGCCCTCCTAGGCCAGGGCTGCGCGGGGTGAGGGAGGAAGGCGACTTCAGGGCCATGCCGCCGGTCTGCAAATCACAGTGAGGTGTGGGCTCTGCAACACCCCCAGTCCGGGAGGAAGAAGTCGCATAGCCGGTCTCTCGGAGCCTCGGTGCTCCCAGCTGTGCAAGGGGAGGGAGAGTGTTTGCTGCTCCTTAGCTCTGGTGAGGGAGGAATGAGATGACCCACGTGACCCTCGTGCTCAGGGCCAGCAGGTGGCCCAAGCACCTCGAATGGCAGTCATTGTCCTTACGGCTCGCTGCCCCGGGGACGACAGAGGCTTAGGTGTCTGCCTTACGTCCGAGCTGCGTTTTCTGCTGCTCAGACGGAGCCGCCTCCACGTACCGTGCGGCTGTGGCGGAGCAAAGGGAGACGCGCTCCGTGACTGGTGTGGGGGCATCGGGAGGGTGCTCTGTCGAAGGAGAGAACAGGACGCAGGAGAGGAACAGAAACACACATATGTTTGCTTGTGTTGCATAAAATTTCTAGAAGGACAGACGAGAAGCTGATAGAAGTGTTCATGGGTAACCGCGGAAACAGGCAGGATTGGGGGGAGTTTTCATCCTTTTTATTCACTTGTACACTCATTTTTCACGTATGTTTGAACCACGCAAATGTGGAGGGAGGAAGGGAGGGGGCAGGGAAGGGAGGGGCAGGGAAGGGCAGGAGGGAGAGAGGCACGGAGGAGCCGAGGCGGGACGAGGCGAGGCGGGGGTGGGGGGGAGGTGGGGGAGGGTGGCTCCCGCCCGATTCCCCGGGCGGCAGGGTGCACACCAGACACGGCCGCCTGGCAGTCACTTCGGTTTCCCCACACCCTTCTGATGCTTCACGCAGCTCTTTCTTCTAGAATCCTCTCATTTAAGGTTTGTTTTACAAAATGTGAAATAAGGAATTATATCACTGCTTATCCAATAGTAGTTATCATTTAAAAGCCAGAGTTTCCCCCTGGCCGGTGTGGCTCAGCCGGCTGGAGCAGCATCCCGAACACTGAAGCTGCAGGTTCGATCCCCAGTCCCGGCCCCTATGGGAGGCAGCCAACCCGTGTGTTTCTCCTTCCTTTCTCTTTTCTTTCCCTTTTCTCTCTCTAAAAGAGCAATGAAAAAAAAAAGTCCTTCATGGAGATTTTTTTAAAAGCCAAAGTTTCAAAATTGTTCATAGAAAGTGTTTTCTAAAATAACAACGTTCAGGAAATAACTATGAGGTGACAAAAACACAGGACAGTAGCAGCAGCCATGAAATACTTTTTAAACAATAAAGGAAAGTGATTTTTAGGTATACTTTCATAGAAGAGCTACAAAGAACAAATTACAGACAGCTGGGGGAGCTGGGAGTGTGGGCTCCGTACTTTATGATACGGTTGAAACAGTTACTTCCTTCTGTTAAAACCGACACGTGAGCCGTGTGACAACGGTGGTTGTGCCCCCTCAGGAGGTGCGCGTTGGAGGGTTTAGGTGTGAGCAGCTGTGGTGTCTGCAGCCCGCTTCCACAGGTTCAGACGTGAGTGTACGAGAGCACGGGGGAGCCTGTGAGTGTGAGTGTGTGTGTGTGTGTGTGTGAGCGATCATGTGTGTGGGGGTGTGTGAGAGAGAGAGAGAGCGATCATGTGTGTGTGTCGGGGGTGTGTGTGTGCCTGAGGGACTCACCTCTCCCACCGACACTTGGCGTTATGTACGTATGATGTGGCCTTTGAAGCTTCAAAGTAGCCTCGCCGCATCTTGCCTTAAATATTTTATTTCTCCACATCCGTTTGATGATGTCACAGCTAGAGCAGGGCTCACACACTCCTTTGCTCTCCCGTAAGGATACACCGTCCTTCAGGGGCATTTTCTGAGCCCCCCTGCCCCCTGTGCTGGAGCCGAGGGGCCAGGTAGTCAGAGCCCCGCGCCGAGGGCCCCTGCCCGCACCACCCCGCCCCCCCCTTCACACGTGAGGGCAGGGCAGGCCCCGCACACGGAGAGCCGCTTCCAAGGCGGAGCATGTACCGGTGACGGAGCTGCAGGCGTGTTCCACAAGCCCCTTCCCCCCGGTGACACCGCCTCGACCCGTTTCCTGCCTGACTCACCAGGACACGGACACTCAGCGTGAAGACTCGCACACCTGGAGACCCTTGCACACCTGGAGATCCTCGCACACCTGGAGATCCTCGCACACCTGGAGATCCTCGCATACCTGGAGATCCTCGCACACCTGGAGATCCTCGCACACCTGGAGACCCTTGCACACCTGGAGATCCTTGCACACCTGGAGACCCTTGCACACCTGGAGATGCGCGTGAGAAGGCCGGAGACGAGGACTCTTTCCTCCCGAGAGGAGTGCGTTTGCTCCTCCGAAATGTCTGCCTCTCATCCGTCCATAGCTTGTCTCTTCCTTCCACACGCTCTGGAGTCACCGAGCAAAATGTCAGGATCTCGCGAACACCCTATTTCTTTCAGTTCCCTGCCCCACGGAAGGCCACGGGCCGGCTGGCCAGGCGACACCTGGAGCAGATGCCGCCTGTGAGACGCCCTGAAGGGCCTCCGTCACAGGAAAGGGCACGGAACAGACGAGAAGCCACGCTGACGTCGTGGTCACTGGAAGTCGGTGCCGGGACTCGGTGGCTGGGGCCACGTGGGCGCGTGTGGCAGGAGGCCGGAAGGCCGAGGGCTCGGCTCCAGGTGCACAGGCCGCCGGCGGCAGACGGGGTGCGAAGTGAGGATGACATCGGGATGAAGTGCAGGGCACGCGGGCAGGAGAGGAGGGCCTGGGAGGGCGCTGGGCGCGCAAAACCGGGGGACGACGACGAAGTGGGGAAAAGGAGGGGGGAGGGAGGACGGGGGGAGACGAGGGGTGTGGGCCTGAGTCCACGAGGGAACAAAAACAGACACGCCTCTTCCCCTGCGTGGCCTTGACCACTCAGACGGCCTTGTCACGTCATCATCGTCATCATCATCACGTGAAACGGTGATCCTGATTGGCCAGATTCGTCGGGAAGGACCAGCCGTCCTTGCTGTTCCTAGTTCGGCATCTGTAAGAACATTGTTCACGCCCTGGCTGGCGTGGCTCAGTGGATGGAGCGCGGGCTGCGAACCAAAGTGTCGCAGGTTCGATTCCCAGTCAGGGCACATGCCTGGGTTGCAGGCCACGGCCCCCAGCAACCGCACATTGATGTTTCTTTCTCTCTCTCTCTCCCTCCCTTCCCTCACTAAAATAAATAAATAAAAAATCTTAAAAAAAAAAAAGAAAAAAGGAAATTGTTCATGTAAAATGTACGTCTGTGTCTTTGAACGATGAGCCTTTGTTGCAGGGACGGCACTGAGGCTGCGTCAGCTGCACTGGTGTTGCCCCGGGGGGACCACTGCACCCCCCACCCCCGCCCCTTGAACACGGTCGGCCGCGGGCCTGCTCTTTTCTCACGCGCCCCAGCGTTTGTGGGTGCCTGGCCGCGGTCTCCTCTTCGTCGTGGGCCTCCCCTGGCGCCGTGACAGGGTCGGCCGGACAGGCAGGGGGTCGTCTCACTGGTCTGTGTTGCTTCGGCTCTTTACGTCTCATTGCCACAAGCGGAGGGTGCGAATGCCATTTCATCTATAAATCTTAACGCTCTGTCAGAACCTTGCAGCTAACGGCCTGCTCTTCCAGGAAATGGGAAGAAGAGTACCTGGAACAGACAGGGTGACAGTTGGCATCCTTAGCGGTTGTGAGGGCACAGCAGGGTCCCCGCCCCGGGACCTGGGCAGGTGGCCAATCAGGCCACTCCAAGCACCCGTGGACACAGGACCACGCAAAGCCACCTGACAGAGGTAGGATGTTTCCGGTGTCGGCACAGTTTGCTGTCGTTTGACGCGGTCAAGACAGACTAGGCTGTTTCGCCGGTGGACTCAGAAACAAACCGATGAAGCATAATGATAAAAGCATCTTTCTCGCTTGCAGCACGACCTGCTGCAGGCTGGGCAGCCCCTCCAGTCTGCGGCCGGCCGTCTGGAGTTTGGGGTGTGTTCTGGAAGGCCGTGGGGGCTCAGGACTTCCACAGGACATTGGGGGCCAGACTAAAGCATCATTAGCTGGAAGCTCAATGCCAGGTCTCCATCCTGCCTCAAGGGAGGCTGGGAGCAGTCCACGCGGGCACGTGGCAGGGCAAGGGCTCCCGGGGACCCAGGTCAGACGCCGTCCTTGTGAATCTAGTTAACGTGGTCTGGCTCCTGCAGCGGGGCCGCCCACCAGGGAGGGGCGTGGAGCTGGCGGGCCTGCGTCTGCTGCTCTCGGTTCTTGTCACTGCTTCCGTCTGAGAGTGGTCCGTGACCTTGGGACTTGGTGCACACGAGTCCTTCCTGAGCAGCCACCCTGTGTGCGTCCCTACTCCTGACGTCACGAACATGGATGCCTGACCCTAAACCACCATTTTCCAGGTGGTTCCAGGATCACCTGCACTAGAATCATCCAGGTGCTTTTCTTCCCCAATCTTCACCCGAGGACAGGCTATTGACTTTAGAGAGGGGGGAAGGGGGGAAGAGAGAGGGAGAGAAACATCTATCATTTGCCTCTTGTGTGTACCCTGGCCGGGGACTGAACCCTCAACCTAGGCATGCGCCCTGACTGGGAATCGAACCTGTGACCTTCCAGTTACAGGAGGGTTCTCCAACCAAGTGGGTCACACCGGCCAGGGCCCAGGTGCTTTCCGGGTATAGACATAGGAACTCCACCCAAGACCTGTTACGTCCAGGTTTCTAGGACGGGGCCCAGACAGGGAAATTGGAGGAAACACCCCAAAAGTTCCCAGGAACATTGACGGAGAGCTGCTGCCCCAAACCACCGCCCGCTCCCCGAGCCCGTGGACCCCACTTCTGGCTCCTGGGAGCGGCCCCCCTCGGGCTGCGTCGTCGTTAGCACAGGCCACCTCACCTGACTCTTTCCTTTCTCAAAGTGTCACCACTCAACCTGGCAAACGTGATTACTCAGCCTTCTCTTAATTATTATTATTATTATTATTATTATTATTATTATTTTGCTTTTTCCCTTTGTGTTAATGGGATGTGCAGTACGTGCCTGAGTGGCGGTGAGCCGCGGCCGGACGTCTTGGGGCTCCGAGAACGGTGACACCGCCTCCTCCATGCCCACTCCTCTTCCTCCCCAGACACGGACACGGACACACGTGGTTTCACCTGGGAACTCTGCAGAGCGGGTTTCTAAAACACAAAGGCTCCTGCAAAAGCACAGCCACGTATCACACCTTTAAACATGTCTTCATTATCCTCAACTACTGAGACGGGATGTAATGCTCCCAGATCGTCAGATTTGTTTTTATGGTTCACTTGCTTGAATCAGAAGCAAGCGGGGTCCACACTACATCTTGCTGACCAGTGACCCCACTTCAGCCTGTGGAGTTTTTCTCCCCTGTCCTCTTTGCCTCGTGACGCCTGCCCGTCGTGAAGCTGGGCCGCGTGGCCTGCAGAGGGGCCTGCAGTCTGGACGGGGCTGAGTTCACCTGTCTGGCACCACCTAATCTGCCCCGCTGACCCCTGTGCTTTCCACACAGTGGTGGCTCGGCCGGAGACTCGTCCGAGTCGGACGGGTCTGTGCTCGGGCTGTCCCGTCCCGTCCTAGCGAAAGGAAGCGTGGAGGGGGGTCAGCTCCCACGCTGGGGTGTCACAGTTAACAGGTCGGCACCCGTGTCGCTCAGGTTGTCAGCCTGATGCGTCTGTTAGAAAGTCACCCATCCCCCGGCTGGCGTAGCTCAGTGGATTGAGCGCGGGCTGCGAACCAAAGCGTCGCAGGTTTGATTCCCAGTCAGGGTACATGCCTGGGTTGCAGGCCACGGCCCCCGGCAACCGCACATTGATGTTTCTCTCTCTCTTTCTCCCTCCCTTCCCTCTCTAAAAATAAATAAATAAATCTTAAAAAAAAAGAAAGAAAGTCACCCATCAACCTTGTCACCTCGTGTTAGCAGCCAGTGAGCTCACTGCCTAGATTCGGTCTTTCCTCTGTTTTGGAAAATCATATTCTATCGTTTCTCCTTCATTGATTAGCTGGGATACTTCTGTGTAGAAGATGTTCCTTTGTCACGTAAACATCCTCTTGTATAAGAAAGCCAAATACATTTCTTTTTCTTTAACTCTTTCCCAAGTTAAAAAATGATACCTTTTCTCTTTTGATGAGGACTGTAAATTCTAAGAAGTGAAAAAGTATTTATTACAGAAAAAAACGGGGTGTCTCCCGAGGTTTCGTGCGCAAAGCTCACACACCCCTTTTCACGCACACACGACTGACGAGGATGCTAGAGGCAGCAGCCGACCTTCTCCGAGTCCCGAGGACGGTCACGTCCGTGCAGTGGCACGGGTTTCCCTGCGCCTGGCCCTCACCGCGACCCCACGAAGCTGCTCCTCCGACCCCTTGCACCTGCCGCTGAAGCTCAAAGGGGGGGGGCTGCCTCTCACCCCCGGCCACATGGCAGTTTGGGGGAGCAGCCCTGGGTCCACCCTCTCTGCCTCCCACGTGGGGGACCGCCCGGCCCAGCTCTGAGCCCAGCGCCCGAGCACCTGGACTGCGCAGTCGGGCAGCGCCCTGCACGTGTCCGGGGGAGGAAGAGGGGGAGGGAGAGGATGGGGACGAGGGAGCACGCAGAAGAGCACTCTGAAAGAGGCTCCTCACCGACAGCTGTGTGCACGGGCGTGTGCGAGGTTAGGGTCACGGCACCGGCGCTTGTGCCTCCAGGGCGTCCGACTGCCTAACGGGGGCGCAGGCTGCCGGGGCCTTTGGGGTGAGACGCCGCTCTCGGCTTTTCGTTCTTTTGAGAGACGGTTGGGAGCTGCCCCGCCTGGGGCTCTGCGGGCCCCGTGGGCTGTGAACCAAAGTGTCGCAGGCTCAATTCCCAGTCAGGGTACATGCCTGGGTTGCAGGCCATAACCCCCAGCAACCGCACATTGATGTTTCTCTCTCTCTCTCTTCCCCCCTCCCTTCCCTCTCTAAAAATAAATAAATAAAAAATTTTTTAAAAACGCTCCCCCACGAGAGAGTCTGTGCATGCAGAGGACGAGGACCTGCCTGGCTCACACGCCCCGCGCTCACGGCTGCCAGCCAGTCTGCGGTCTCGGCACACGCGTGTCTGCAGTGGGTGCTGGCCTGGAGCAGGAGCCGAGGCTCCAGGGCAGGGCCCTCGGGCCCCGGCCACCGCTGCGGTCCGGGGAGGGAAGCGGCTCGGAGCCCACGCCGCACCTGCTGGGCGGGTGTTTACAGGGCGAGTCCAGTTCAGGCAAACGCCCTTCACGGGATGCAGCGCGTACCCACGCACTCACCGGAGCCCACACGCACGGTGCGAGCAGGTGTGAGCAGGTCCTCGCCGGCCCAGGTGCCGGACGGCGGGGAGGGGCTGGAGGCCGTGGGCGGGGCATAGGTGGAGGCCCCCACAGGACTCGGTGCTCGCCCCAGTCACCTTCCTCTCCGCACGTCAAGTCCAGGCCGAGACGCAGGTCCTGATCGCCCTGCCAGCAGCCCTCCTGCTTCCCCGGGCGTTGCCCTGGGCGACGGAGCTCTTGGCCTTGTCCGGCATCCGGGACAGACGTCTCGGGAGCTGTCCGCTGTCCCTGTGCCGGCTGTTCCCAAAACCCAGGTGTCCCTAACGTGAGACAAGGGCAGGCGAAGTCCCCCGTTCGAGGCAGAAGCCCCTTCAGAGGGGTCGGACTCCACTCCAGAGGCAGCCGACGCCCTGACTCGGCCCAGCAGCAAGGGCCCTGGCGGCACCTGCTCTGTCCTGTGTCCGCGGGACACACAGGCGTCCTGAGTCGGTGCCGGTGTCTGCCTGTCCCTCCCCGTCAGTGTCACAGCCTGCACGTGAGGTGTCCACGCCGCGTGTGTGCACCAGTGCGTGTCTGTGTGTGTGTGTGTGTGTGTGTGTGTGTGTGGTCGGGTGCGGGAACGGGGAGGCAGAGCCGTGACTGAGTGGGGGCTCCCGTGCCCTTGAGTCCCAGCCCCGGCCGGGACGGCGGCAGGGCCCCGTGGAAGGCTGCTGCTCCCAGACGGGCGAGGCCGACGCAGGACGGAGTGCCAGGCACGCTTCTGACGGGCGCCCGCCCACAGGTTTGGGAGCAGCTGCCCGGGGATGACAGCCTGGAGTGCGCCAGGGACTGGGGAGGTGGCTTCACGCCCAGCGTGCTGTGTCGCCGTCCCCCCCGAGTCTGCCAACCTCTCCACGCCGGCTTTTTCTCCGGGAGACAATGGCAGGAAGTCAGAAGACTTTTCCTCTTTTTCTCCATCTGCCTGGCAAGAGCCAAGGCACACGTGAGATTCGTTTCACTGATCAGCTCCAGGCTCCCGGCGTGGACAGGGTGCGGGCTGGCGTGCTGCTCGCCGCCTGGCGTGCGGGGTGGGCGTGATGTGGGAGCAGTGACCGTGGGGCTGCCGGCCCGCCCGGGTGCAGCCGTGGTCTCCGTGAGCAGAGGCCTTCCTGGGAGAGGGCCCGGCGGGCAGGGACGGGGGCCCCGAGACACGGCGAGGGCACGGGCGCGCAGCCCCATTCGGGGTGCGGGGCGTGACTCACGGCCGAGTCTCTCTGACCTGCAGCCCCCGGAGTCTGCCCTCGAGGAGTTCAGGCGACTGGGACCCTGTCAGTTCACACGGCAGGGGCTGCCTCTCACAGGACCCCCCAGAGCACCTTAGCACGAAACTACGTCTGTGGGGACAGGTACTTTCAAGACTAAGTGAAAGCAAGGCAGGTGGGGGTGTGAGGAGGCGAGCGATGGCCGTTTTGGCCTCTGGGAATATTCACCAAACACGTGTGTTTTCCCTGCTCCCAGCTGCGGCCACGCCCAGGGCACAGGTCGTCCGCACCTCCCTGGGCCTCCGAGTTCGTCGGCTTTTAAAAAGAAGGGTTTAGCCCTGGCTGGCGTAGCTCAGTGGATTGAGCGCGGGCTGTGAACCAAAGCATCGCAGGTTCGATTCCCAGTCAGGGTACATGCCTGGGTTGCAGGCCATAACCCCCAGTAACTGTACATTGATGTTTCTCTCTCTCTCTCTTCCCCCCTCCCTTCCCTCTCTGAAAATAAATAAATAAAAAATTTTTTAAAAACTGAAAGGTTTAAAAATCCTGTTTTGGGGGAGTGGTAGAGGGGGGCAAATGGAAACAACTGTACTTGAACAACAGTAAAAACTTAACTTAAAAAATTGAATAGTTTGCTGGTATGAAAATGAATACCGTGACCAACATTAGGATAGCTACTATCGGAAAATCTTTGGGAGTTGTAAAAATGAAAGAAGAAATAAGTAAATCCTACTAGTATTCTTCTCGAACATTACCTTTTTAAGGAAAACCTGCCTACAGAACCCCTAACACACATGAACAGCCTTCCCCTTAGTTCATGTCCCTAGAGTTTCCTGGAAACGTTTGTTTACTCTTCCTGTAAGTCGTCTCAGCTCTCTGTTTTCTGGGAATCTTTTTTTGAGAAACTCCCTGAACAACTTTTGAATACAGAAGTCCTCTATATATGCTAAAAACATACTTTTTTGTGGCGGTCGTAATGAGATGGAAGCAGCAGCCTTGGAGGAAGCCCCGCCCACCGCCGTCCCCTGCCTGGGGCAGGCAGTTGGTTCCTCGGGGCGGGGGAGGGGAGGGGGGGTGCACAGTGACCGTTTGGTGGACGGCCGGTCCGGGTTGAGTCTGTCGGTCAGGTTGTGAGTCGCCTGTCGTGTTCTTGTAGATGAACTGAGCAGAGCGATGAACGATAATTCTCTCCACATACCGCTTTTCCTTCTAAAGCGTTTTACATCTTACATTCACTATACAGTTCTAGAAGATGACATAAAACCTCAAAATAAAGCTAAAGACTTATTCTTACAATGTTAGTGCATTCACTCCTCTGCATTTTTATTTTATAAAAACTCTCCGGATCCCAAGTGTTTAAACGAGTAAAAAGCCGGAGATGTGACATCATCAGCATTTGAACTCGACCTGCATTTTGCCAAACCAGGTCTAACGCGGCCCAAGTTCTGCTGCGCCTAGGTTGGCTTCAATGAAGTCACGAGGTTCCTCCCCAAACTGACAGGGATAAATGGGGAGGAAGGACAGTCTTGTGTTCGTCAGGAGCCTTGGCAAGATCCGACTAGAACGTGCTCGTTTTTACTCCTCCCCCCCAGATCTCCCTGCTGCTTTCCCTGCCCAGCAGGCGCCTGCCCAGCCTCTGTCTTCCCCTCCCGGCCACGCTTGGGGTGGGGGGCTCCCTCTGGCCCTCCCAGTGGCCCAGACCCCCTCTGACCCACGGTCGGTGCTGGGGCAGAGCGTGCCAAGGCCCCCAGCTCGACATCCTCGCCAGTCGGAGGGCAGACCGAGAGGAAAGCAGCCGGAAGCTGCTGGAGAATGGACGCGAACAGGTCGAGGGCTTCAGCGGCCAGAGAGCAGTGAACTTCTAACCCACAGTTAATGTCTAATGAGACCTGTTTCGCACTTGCTCATGAGCGTTAAATAGGCGGAGTTTTACTGAAGATATTTTACACAAAAACCTGCAGTCACCTGTCATTCACGTGTACGTGTGTAACCTTGCGAGAGCAGACTCCTCCTTCTCGTTCCGGGTCTCGAAGCCCGGGCCCCTCCCCGGCCGCGGTGGTGTGGAGGACGGCGGAAGGGTGGGGGATGGGGTTCGGGAAGCCAGGTTTCCGTCTGATGGGGTGGTGCTTGTCACTGGAGGGTCTAGGTGGTCGTTGCACCCACTTCCAGACCAGTAGCTTATTCCCGGGACAGACCGGCTCGGGTGAGTGCGACCTCATGCCCGCGTCGCGCGGGGGGACCCCAGACTAAGTGAGCTCGTGCCCTCTGTGTTCCCTGCCCCGCCTGGCGCAGAGCCCAGCGGTGGACCTCGCTGTCCACAGACACAGAATGGCCGTCGCCTTACATCGCTCACCTTAGCGACCGGACGCCGGAAGCCCGTGTGGGCGCGTCTGCTGGCCCTGAGGGCCCGGGACCCACCCTCGTGGCCGGCGCGTCCCAGTCCTGTCGCCCGGGAGCTTTCGGGGGCCAGCTGTGGCGGGGAGCCACTGCCAGGGGAGAGGCGACCTTCCTCCGGTGTTCGAGGTGTTTGGGGACGGCAGCACAGCTGATTGCTTTTTAATTTGCCGATTATAAGAATCCAACTCAGTGCTTTTGGGGAAAGTTGTCCAAAGTTAAGATTTATCATGTCGACTACAGTGTTCACTTTACTCTCTAGGTAATCAGTTAATGCCTCATTAATTTCGAGTGCCAGCACAGATTATTTTAAGTTTCCTAGCGATTGAGTTAATAAATCTTAATTAATGTAAATATTATTTAGGCGAAGTGGCTGCCTCAACAGGTGGTGAATGGGTTTCCAACCCCAGGGCTCAGCGGCGTGAGGAGGGCTCCTCCTTTCCCTGCCGTCCTCTGACGCAGTGCGGGCCTCCGCCTGCACACGCGTGTGCGGAAGGAGGGCGTGTGCAGGCCCTACCCCGGGGCGCTCCCCACCCCTCTGGGGCCCCTGCTCGCTCTGCACAGAAGCAGGGCTGGGGCCGCTACACGGCCTCGCAGTGTCCTCTCTGCCCCCCCCCCCCACACCTCTCCCCGCACTCACCTCTCCCCGCACTCTCCTCCCACCGGCACGGCCCGCCACCCCTCACCCGTTCTTGACGTGCCGGTCCCCGGTTCCTCTGCAGGTTCCCCTCGTGGTGTCCCCTCCTTCCTCCCGCCCGTTGCCCATCTGCCCGTCCAGGCCTGTGCAGCGGGGCAGTCTTCGTGTCTTCACTCCTCGGGGGTCTTGCAGACCCACTCACCCCCCAGTCGGGCTCAAGCCGAACTTAGGATGTCACTGGTGGAGAGACCTGGTCTCCAAATCCAACAGACTTTTACAAGCTTTCATCCTCAGGGGCCTCTGTGCCAGCTCTGGTGCCGCCGCTCCCTCTTGAAAGAGGCTCCCCACCCCCTCCCTTCCTGCCGCACCCTCTGCTCCGCCCTCTTCCTCCTCCTCCTTCTCACGCTCGGGGCCCCCGGCCTCAAGCTGCTGCCCCCACCCTGCACACGCTCGTTCGCTCTCCCACCGCCGCCGTCTGAAGCACCGCCCACACGCAGGGACTCGTGCGTCTGCGCTCGCAGCCCCTTCTGCTCGTCCGCGCTCGGGGCTACGGAGGCCAGGCCGTCCTGACCTGGACACGGCTCAGACGGCTCGGGCCGACACCTGCCGGCAGCCGCCGCCTTGCCCCCGAAGGCTCCTTGTCCCGTCTGCGTTTGACTTCGGTGTCACGTCTGCACGGGCAGGAGCTGGATCCCGGCGGGTCCTGCCCTCCTCCCCTGCACCATCACAGCTGCTGACTTGAGCTCCAGACACGTCATCTCTCCAGCACCTCCAACTCTGCCACTCACACCCTAGCTAGAATCTCACCGTCTCTCCCCTGGAGCGCTCCAGGGTCCCCTCACCCAGCCCGTGGTTCTACCTCTGTGCTCCTTACCTCCGTGCTCCACGCGGCTCTCCTTAAGGTCCGTGTGGAAGCCCCTGTGTCCGTGCCACTGCACGCCTGCAGTCTTCTCAGGTCTTCCCGGCCCCTGTGGGGTCGAACCCCCGGTGTGGGCCAGGGTTCGTGGCCGTCCGGTCCCACCCCCTCTCCAGCTGCCACTCCACACCACGTGCCTGACCTGTCGGGGCTCGGCCAGCTGGGGGTCCCTGCACACACACCCGATGTCGCCTGTGCACATCTCAGCCTTTGCTCTGCGACTTTTGCCCGGAATGACATTTTTTCATTGTGCTTAACCCTCAGCCACCTCCTCTCAGCCCCGCCATCTCCCCGTCGGCCCCGGCTCCCACCCTGACTCTCGCGGCATTTGTTTCGAACAGGACACTGTGTGTCCCGTGGTGTCTCCTGTCTGTCTTCACTACGGGGTTACAGGCCTCGTCGGGGCAGAGGGCCAGCCCCACTCCCAGCTTCTGCCCTGAGGCCCGGGGGGCCAGCGTGCACCAGCGTGGTGGTGCTCAGCGGAGCTGGAGGCTCCTGCGGGAGCCGTGCGTGTGTGCATGCATGCTGGCTGCCCGTGCGCCTGGTTTCCTCCCGCCGTCCTGCTGAGGGCGGAAGACCTTGTGGGGTCCAGCGTCCGCAAGAGCAGTGGTCAGTTCTCGCGCTGGTCCGGGGCTCTGCAGAAACAGGCAGCCTCAGTTCGTCTCTCAGCAACACGTGGCCCTGGCACAGAGCGCGGTGAGAGATATTGAAACTGGTTACGTTGTGATTTCTTCCTTTGAGCATATTCAAAGCGTGATTTCTACCGCGTCGTGTTGGACAGAGTAGAGGCTTTTACTTTCAGTTGGCTTTAGGGGTGTAAGTGTGTCCGTACTAGAGTGGCCCCCTCATCCACGGGGGACACACCTCCGGACGACCCACAGTGGGATGGCTGAAGCTGTGGGTTGTACCGAACCCTAGGTATGCTGGGGTGTTTCCTGTACATGCGTGCGCACCTGTGGTGGAGTTTACTGTGTAAACCAGGCACAGCAAGAGATGAGCAGCAGCACTAATAAGACAGAACAGTCCTAACAACTTACTGTAGGGACAGTTTTGTGAGTCTGGTGACTGTCCCAGGGAGGGGGTCCCCGCCTCCTGGCCCGGCACGGTGTCGCCCGCCCAGCACGTTTCCTGTTCTGTCTTCCTCCACGAACTTCGCACGTTTTCCATTGTCACCGAGCACTCGCCACACACGGCGCCCGAAACTGCTGCGCTTGAGCGTGACAGCGAAGCCAGCACGGGTGTCTCTTCGTCCTTCGCGGTTTCCCGGCCGGAAGGTCCCCTCTCGCCGGGGGTCTCGGCAGCCTCAGCTCTCAGTGTCCTTCCTCGTCGAGAGCCTCCCCTTCCTCGGAAAGGAGGCGCTTTCCGGGTTCTCGTGGGCACGTCCGAACCGCCAGCCTCGCTCCCCTGGGGGCTGGGGCTGTGAGAGACACGAGGGGGACGTGAACACAGGCCCTGCCCCACGGTGACAGCCGATCTGACAACAGAGACAGCGGCTGAGTGACCCACGGGGGGAGCCTCCGCAGCCTGGAGACAGCAGATGGGGTGGGGGGGTGACTCCCGTCCCGGGCGGGACAGAGCGGGGACGGAGCGGGGACGGAGCGAGATTTCCTCAAGCAACTCAGAACGGCAGGCCATTTAAAACTTAGGAGTTGTCTATTTCTAGAATTTTCCACATACTGTGTTCAGGCCACACTTGGCCACGGGTGACTGAAACCACAAACAGAGACCCCGTGGGCAAGGGGGCTGTTCTAGGGCATCTTCCGTCCCGTGGACGGCCCCGTCGCGCGCCAGCGGTGGTCAGGGCCAGGCCTGAAACCTTCTCCGATGGCCTCTCTTTTCCACGTCCTCTTTCCTCTCTTCCCGCCCTCCCCTCCCCCCCTCCTTCCCTTCCCTGCCTCCCTGGAGGCCACGCAAGGAGGCGGAGTTGGCTTGGGTCTGCACCTCGGAAACCCGGCTGTATATTCTGCGTCTTGGAAAACAAGTGAAATGGAAAGCGTCAAACCGTTAAGACCACGTCAGGAATTCGAGGTTGGGAAGGAACAGCGGACATCCTGATGGTACCAGGTTCCACACAGGCTAGCGTCGCCGTGAACCGTGCTGCGACTTCCGAGGAAAACCCCGCCGTGTCAGCGCCGGTGGCAGCCTCGCCGCCGGAGGGAAGGCCACACGAGCAGGACGGAGAAGGAGACGGGCTCGACCCCGGCCTCCAGGCCGCGCTGGCAGGGGAGACGGTGGCGCCTTCCTTCCAGGCCACCTCCCTCCCGTACTGCGTGAGACGGACAGCTGCAACCTGGACCTCAGTCCCACTAATGCGAGGAGTGACTGTCTCTGCTTCGCTTTATCACGTGTCGCCAGGAGGAACCTGAACCTGCCCGCACACACAAGCGCAGTCCATCCTTTTCCTGAGGGTGCTCTGCCCCTGGGGGGCATCTGTGCTCGGGGCCCAGTCCTGAGGACGCCCTGTACCCGCGGGTGGTTCCGGGCCGCCTCCTCCAGGTCTCTCTGCGGCTCCCCCCCCCCGCCCCGGGTTCCCAGGGAGGAACTTCCTGGGTTCTCTGACCACCGCCCACCCTAGGGCCGTGTTCGTGAGCGGGTGGGCAGGGAGGAGAAACCAGCCGGTGCTGGGCAGACAACAGGGTCTGACCTCGGACTACTACCCCGAGGTTACCCCGACGCTGCAGAGGCCATGTGCACGGCAGTGGCCCCTGGGCGGGGACTGGACCTTGAGGGCCTGGCTGGGGACCATGGAGGTGAGAGCTGGAGTGTGAACTCGGAGGTGGGACGAGAGCAGGCGAGGCTCCGGGCAGGCACAGCGTCCTGGGGTCACTGCGCCCCCAGGAGGACTGGTCCTGCCGCCTGTGGTCACGTGGCCCGAGGCGCTCTGCAGCTGCGGTCACTGGTCGAGGTCGGGGGCGGTGCCTGCTCCACAGACCGCTGCCCCAGGGAGACGGGCGTCTCTGGGAGGAGCCGAGGGCGCTGAGGTGACCCGACCCCCCTCCCTCCGCTGTGAGGGCCGAGCCCAGGGGAGGAGGGAGGATGGAGGAGGGAGCCCTCTGTGTCCAGGGCTCGGCAGAACAGGGGATCCAGATGGGCCTCGGCAGCTCTGAGCCGTTCCAGCGCTGCCTTCGGGCCGGTGACACGTCCAGCTGCAGCCTGGTCCGAGCTGTGCCTCCCGGTCGGTCCTCAGAGGTTTCGGAGCACAGCCCGGGGCAGTGCGGCCCACCCTCACCGCCCCTCCCTCCCCGCGCCTGCCCCCGCCCTGGGGCTGAGAGCCTCCTGCCCTCTCTGCTTTCTGCTCTGCCCGGACTCTTCCCCCTAAGTCTCCTGATGCCCCGACCAGCCTCTATCCGGGTAACTTTAGGTGATTTTTCACGTCGCTAAATCTGCTCCGTGCAGAACAGAATTAAGAAACGAAAGGAGGGGAAGAGCCGGAGGGAGGTGGGAAGGGGGAAGGGAGGGCGGGGACCAGGCCCAGAGCGAACCTGAGGGGGATGGTCCGTGGGACTTCGTCTCCTCTCGGTGTCACGGCCACCGGCACGCAGCGCTTCCCTGCGCGAGCGTGAGGCTCGCCCACACGGACGGAACCGACTGGACCGAGGAGGGGACGGCCTCCCCAGCGACACTGGGCCCTGCCAGCGGGGACACAGTCCGTTGCTCCTGGGGCAGCACATGCCACTCAGAGCACGGGGCCCGGGGCCGGACCTGGGCCCGCCCCAGACGCACCCGCCTGCCTGGAGCCGCCCTGTGCGTTCGCTCCCGACGGGTTCTGAGTCCTGCAGGCAGAAAGCCTGTGCCCCCTTGTTCCTGTCGGTGTTGCCTGTAGCGGTTGACTCTAGAACGTTCTCTGTGGGGTGTCTAGCACCCTGCGGTTTGCAGGATGTGGAGGGGAAGGCAGCCACCTGCTCTCTAGCCCTCATCCCTGGTGCCAGGTGCTCTCCGTGGTTTCCTTGGGGGGCCGGGGGGGCACCCCTTGTGCTTGGGCCTTTGCTTCGTGCCCTCGGTGAGGCGGTCACTCCGAGACGCCTGCCTGTCTCCTCCGTGGTCCGGAGCGTTTCCGTGGCGCCAGGCAGCGTGGGGCCGCGGAGCCCCCTCGGGGCGAGAGGGGCCGCCCCGCACCCACCTGCGCTGGTTGGAGGGGCCCTCCCGACGCAAGCGGCTGCTCACACGTCGTGGCCAACGGTTCCCCGTCTGGCTCTCGGAACCGCAGATTCCGCGGGTGTTGGGAGCGTGCAGCGTCTGGTTTTCCTTCTTGATGGGGAAGGGGAAAGGCGAGGCGTGTTAAGATTCAGGGCTGGAACTCCTTCTCGGAGGCAGGAGGCGCGGCACCAGATGGGCCTGTGTCTTCGAGTGACAGCGAACTGCTGTCTGGCGCGGGGCCTCCCAGGTGGATGGAGCTACCTGCCACGTGCCCCAGCTGTCCCCGTCTGGGACGCGGGCATCTGCCGGCCCGGGCCCCTGGCTGCCGCTCAGCTCTCAGGAGAGGTTGGCAGGCTGTCAGCACGCCGTCAGCCTCGAGCCGCGCCATACGTCCCCCGACTCTCTGGGATGCAAAGGACCGGCCTCCTCCGGAGCCGCTTTAAGACCACGAGCTGAAATGTCGACGGCGGCACAGGTGGGCGGCTTCTGCAGGAGAGAAACTGCGTCCGGCCACACAGTTGGCCGTCAGCTCCTGGGGCTCTCACTTGCCTCCCCTGCCCCACAAGGACGGACCAGCCTGGGCGTGGTTTTCCTGCACACGCATGTCACTGGGAGCACCCGGCCACACGCGGGCACCAGCTCCCTCCCCGCACGGCCCGGGAGCCTGTCCTTCAGCTCTGCCCCGCGTGAGCGTAAGGGAGCATGGTGCAAGCAGCGTGTCCTGTGAGATAGAGCACCTCCAGACGGGATGCCCTGCACACCGTCAGGGGTGTGTTACAGCCGTGAGAACGGGAGGAGTGCGGGCTGGTGAGACGGGGGTGTCACATTAGTGCGTGGCTCGGGCCTGCAGGTGCCCCCACACCGGCGGGCGCTCAGGGAGGCCCGTGGCTCGGTGCTTTACCCAGGTAAGTACGAGTGGCAACCCAGGATGACACAGTAAATTTAGGGAGAGGTTCGCAGCATTCTGCAACTTAAAGTTGACAAGAACGATACAGCAATCATCATATTTTGTGTTGTACACAGCAAGTATATATAAATTATATTAATTCTGAACTCCCAAGAAGAATTAGACAAAAATAACCTTTCTATTTTAAAGGGAAGATGCAGTACTGTTATATTAACTGGAGAGGAGACATTAAACTTCACGGTGGAAAACAACCCTCAGAACTCCAAAGTAGCACACGAAGACGGGCCGGGCTCCTCGTTATAGTGGTTTTCATCTCCCGGGTCCCTTGCTCAGCCCCCCCCCCCCCCCAGGCTCCCTGCCGTGTCTCCAGGCTCCTCGCGGCAGGCGGCCCTCCCTCCGCACTGAGCTGGCTCTGCCGTGGTCCGGGGTGCGCCGTCCGCATCCGACCGAGCATCGGGGTTCGGGGCCCTGGCTCTGAGCTCACTCACCTGCCGCGACCCGCGTGACTCACGGGTGTTTGTGAACCTCAAACGTGGCGTGAAAATCCCCGGAGAATGAGGGTTCGCGCTCTGCCAAGGGGCCGCCCTCGCCCCGGGGGTGCTGTTTTAGGAGCCGAAGGGGCCGTCTCTCCCGGGGCTCGGGGCCGGGCGGGCAGAGACGGTCTCCACCGGGCAGAGGAGCTGGGAGCCCCGTCGGCCTCTCCTCGTTGGGGGGCCCTCGCCTCACGGGCTGCTCCTCGGGCAGGGGCTCCGTCTGCTGAGACGCGTGTGTTCCAGCCCAGGGCTGCGCGCCGGGACGGGACCAGCACGGGGCCTCGTTCTGCTGTGGGAGGCGGCGTCCTCCCCAGGTCGCGTGGCACGGCAGCGGGGGGCAGACGGCATGACTGCCGCTGGGCCTCGCGCGTGGGACTGCGCTTGTGTCCACTGCCCGTGAGCTCCTCTGTGTGTGCTCACCTGGCGTGTGTGCGCCCAGCGGCCGATGGGGCACAGACCTGTGCGGGAGGGGCGAGAACGGTGGGCGCGCGAGTGGTCACCCCCCCCCCCCCGGGGAGGGCCCGCGCCCCCCACCTCTGTGGGGGACGTGAGGAATGTGAGGTGTCCGGCACCGAAGACACCTGACGGGTGGAAATCACACAGACTCACTGGAAGTGAAGGGCTCGTGGCCGCAAGTGGACAGAGAAAAGGCCCGTGTTGACCTTGAGCCCACAGAGAAGCAGGCTCTGCGGCCTGGGGGGGGGGGGCCCCCTCCGGGGAGGGGCCGGGCCTGCTGGCGTCTCCCGCGGCCGCACCTCCCGGCAGCTGGGCCTTGGGGCCGAGAAAGGCACTTGTCCGTCGGGGGGATGCTCGCTCCACCGGGGTCTGAAGGGTTAAGTCGTTTCCTGCGTGTCAGACCCGGTCCGGCTGGTGGGGAGCAGAGTGGAAATCCTTCTCTCTGGCAACACGTCAACCCGCTCGGGCCCCAGAGGCGCCCGGATGCAGGGGGCGCAGTGTCTGGGGTGACTGCCCGGAGAGGGGACCCGTGGGTTCACCCCCGAGTGGTCTGACCAGGCTGCTCCTCCGAGCCCCACAGCCTCCCTGCTCCCCAGAACCCCGGAGGGGGCGGCCCAGCGGTGAGAGCCGGGGGGCCACCCAGAGCACGCTGCATCGCTGGGTACAGAGCACACAAGGACCCACCCCCTCCGCCTGGGGGCCACCTCCCCACAGGCTCTTTGTTTCTGGCCCTTGGGTGACCTGTGGAGGGCAGCACACGATCGCAATGTATAATGAAAGCTTCTCCCGCAGAGTGAGAAGACCCAACACCCTTCTCTGTGCATCCCCGTCTCCACCCCCCCACCCGCCCCTCCGTGCACCCCCCCCACCCATCCATGAACCCCTCCTCCCGCCCCTCCATGCACCCCTCCACCGTCCTTGGGTAACCAACCACCGTGGTGCAGGCCTGGTGCCGTGTTCTGCGAGGGAGTGGTAAAAGAGACGGGAGGCTCACTGCCCAGATGAGAGGACGGCAGGCGGCACAGGCAGTAATAACCCATGAGAATAAACACACAGGTTCCTGGCCAGGGAGGCCCGGGACCCCGCTCTGGGTCGTGGTCAGAGGCGATCGGTGCAGGTGAGCAGGCAGTGTGGGGGGCTGAGAGCGAGGGAGTGGGCGGGGGCGCTGTTGAAGGGGCTCCTCCAGCCAGCCAGGGGCCGGGACGGGGTGGGAGGGGTGAGGGGGGCCCTTTTCTGAAGTTCGCATTAAGGAGCCTGAGTCTGTGGTCAAGGGCGAAGAAAGGCAGGATCTCAAACCAGGGACAGACACGGTCGCGTTTGTTTCCTGACGACGATGCCCCAGCTCTCCCCTGAGCGTGAGGGGGTTCCAGAGAGCAGACTGGGGGGTCGGGCAGTGAGGCCTCTGGGACCTGTGCTGCTGTCCGGACGAGGGCAGGCGGCGACCTGGGCCAGGAGGCGCCGCAGGGTCCATGCCTCGGGGTCGGTGCCGCGATCTGCTGGCCGCTGTTCTGCCGTGCGAGCGGGGCGAGTGGGAGTCCCGGGTTTGCACGTGCACCCCACCCCCGGGGCGGCGAGGCACATCGCTGACCCGGGGCACACGGAGGCAGCGCATCGCAGAGGCAGGCGACCGGTTTGGCCTTGGAGACGCCCGGTCGGTCGTTGCGCAGGCGCCAGAGGCAGCAGCCTCTCCGGCCGAGGGTCTAGGCAGCGCGCACCCCGGTGAGTGCGGCCCCGGACCGTTCCCAAGGAAAACCGAACGTCTTCTTCTGCACACAGGCAAATACTGTGTTGTAAGACTTAGAGAAATTACTCTTTTTTAACTCCTAAAGCATTCGTCTTGTGTGCGTGTGTGTTGGGTGCTGGGGTGTGTCCATCCCACGTGGGTACGGTGAAGAGTCAGGGGTGCCAGGGCGCCGGGCCCCGAGACAGAGGGGCGTCCGTGGGCCCGGGCCTCCCTCAGACTCCGTGCGCCGCCGCGCCGGCTCTCCCACCAGGTCCCGTCGGTACCCGTCGGAAAACCCGGAGAACCCAAGGTGTGTCCTGGTGTGCAGATTAACTGACAAATTAACCAGCTTTGGTGCTCCTCTGAAATTGCGCGTCCTGTGTACGGAGACAGGAATGGAAGGAGGTTGCTTTCACATCAGCTCGCCCGGAAAAGGGCTTCTGAATAGCTTTGGGTTGGTTCGAGAAAGTCAATTTCCTTGGGACTTGACCAAGAGAAACGACTTAAAATTAAAATCATAACAGATAAGCCCATTTGAAAATTAGGAGTGAAAGGGCATTGGTTGTTTCAGGGGAACTTTTTCCTGTTTTGCTAAGTCCTTGACGTTGCTAGGTCCCTCATCCCACACCTTCCCATAACTGGTGAATGTTGGGTGACGCTGGGCCTGACGAACACCGACCATGTGCGGAAGGGTCTCGCTGCAGGTTGTGAGGAGCCCACATAGGACATCGGTCTGATGTCCCATGTAGGACAATGTGCGTGTGCTGTGGCCCTCTGGACCTCGGAGAAGGGTCTTTGGAGGTCAGCTCGGGGCGGGGAAGGTTGCCATGCCAGCCGTCACCATAAACACCCAGAAGCGCCATCTCCTGCTGTATCCCGTTGTCCCCAGGAGAGCCGGCGGCTATAGGGGGACCGTGAGGGGAAGGAGGTGTCCCTGCCTCATCAGGACATTTCCCTCAGGTCAGCCATGGTCAGCAGCACTGGCAGACAGGAGGCACCAAGAAACCCGCTCCCGAGACAGCAGGCCATGTGTTTCCAATGGCCGTGCACCCCGGAAGGCCCTGGCATTTCAGTCCGTCCGTTCTGCGGACTCGGGCCCCGATGCTCTGTGGACAGGCTCCTCGGAGCCTGGCAAACGTGACAGACTGTCTTCAGGTCCCCTCTGGGACCCGAGTCCTTCACAGGAAACGGTGGGGCTGGTGCTGGGGACAGGGGGACTGGGGAGGCTGCTGGGTGGGCCCCAGACACCAGCCTGGCGGATGCCCTGTGGCCCTGATGTGAATCCTGACACCCGTGGCTGTCAGCGGCCCTGCCCGCTGTGCCGTCGTATGTGGGGATGGCTGCCCGTGACCGTGTTCTGTCTGTCTCCTCTCACGCCTGCATCATGGGCTTCCGCTGTGGGTCAGCCAAGCTCCTCGCCTGCCCCTCACTCAGTTACCGCTGTGCTCGGTCACCTAGGGTCCCCGTGAGCAAATGCATGTCCATACACCTACTCGTTGAGCAAGTAAACTCGCCGTGGAGCTCCCTCACCAATAACAGGTCGGCTCGTGGAAAGGGCAGGTGCCATCGGCACTGAAAATCACCAGTACGCCTGCCCGTGCCTGTGGTAAGCCAGTAGCTGCGAGCCCGTTGCGCCCTAAGCATTAGTCACACCGCAGGCTGTCGGTGTATGTGCGCCTGTGTGCTGAGCGGTCGGTGAAGCAGCACCCACCCTGACGTGTGTGGGCTGGCCTCTCCAGAGTAGCCCCTGCCACAGGGGAGCTGCTGTGGCTGGGGCAGGGGGGTCTGTGGCACAGTCTCCCCGGTTCTGCTGCCTGGGGGCCACCAGGGCGTGCACAGTGGGGTGCAGAGCCCCACCCAGCTGTGCGGGGAGCAGCCTGCTCTGTGCAAGGCCCCCTCCTTCTCCTACACAGCTCTCAGATCACGGGGCGCCTCTTGAAGCTCTAAGAATATTTAGAGGTGAAATGTTTTTCCCCTCAAATATGGACTGTTTCTTTTAGCATTTTTAAATTATGTTTTATTGATTGTGCTACCACAGTTGTCCTGTTCTTCCCCCCCGGCCCCGCCCCAGCCAGTGCCCCCACTCCCTCAGGCAGTCCTCCCACCCTCGTTCGTGTCCACGGGGCACGTGTGCAGGTCCCTTGGCCTCTCCATGTCCTACACTGTACTCTCCATCCCCATGGCTGTCCCGTGACCTCCTGTGTGCACTGCTCAGCCCCCTCATCTCTCACCCGTTCTCCCACACCCACTGCTCATTTCCCCACCTTTCACCCTGGGCGTTTTCATTATGAAGTGTCCTGGCGTGGGCCTGTTTGTGTCCATCTCATTGGGGACTTCCTGTGCTTGCTGCACTTCCGTGTCTGTTTCCTTCACCCAATTAGGGAAGTTTTCTCTCACTATTTCTTCCAATTTCCAGTTTTCTTGCTCTTCCTCTTCTCTTTCTGGCACCCCTATGATGCAAATGTTAGACTTCTTGAAGTTGTCCCAGAGGCTGCTGTCACTACCCTCATTTTTTTGGATTCTCTTTTCTTGTTCTGATTGCTTGTTTTTGCTTCCTCAGTTCCAAGTCATTGATCTGATTCTCAGCTGCATCCACTCTACTGTTGTTTCCCTGCAAATTGTTCTTTGTTTCAAATAGTCTGCCCTTCATTTCTGACTGGATCTTTTTACGCTGCTGAGGTCCTCACTAAGTTCCTTGAGCATCCTTGTAACCAGTGTTTTGAACTCTGCATCTGATAGATGCTTATCTCCATTTCATTTAGCTCTTTCTCTGGAGTTTTGACCTGTCCTTTCATTTGGGCCACGTGACTTTGTCTCCTCACTTTGGCAGCCTCCCTGTGTCTGTTCCTATGTCTTAGGTAGAGCTGCTTGGACTCCATGTCTCGGTAGAGTGGCCTAATGCAGTAGGTGTCCTGTGGGGTCCAGTGGCACAGCCTCCCCTATCCCCCACGCTGGGTACTCGAGGTGTACCCTTTGTGTGGGCTGAGCTCACCCTCCTGTTGTAGTCGAGCCTTGGTTGCTTTTGGCAGGTCAGTGGGAGAGATTTACCCAGACCAGTCAGCTGTAAGGGCTGGCTATGACCACTGACCACCAATCTCCACCCTCCGTGGAGGGTCAGCTGTGCAGGGGCAGGTGGTGGTGCTGTGACACGGCCTGTAGCTGTCCACTGGGTGTGCTGGCTCTGGGTGGTGCCGGCCAAATTCAGACCACACCTGTGTTTTGCCTGGGGCCACCCTGCCTGAGCTATAAAGCCATCTGAGAAGGCTGCTACCTCTGCTGGGCTTGGAGATTCCCAGGCGAAGCCAAGGTGTGAATCTAGGCTGGTGGTTCCAGGCCTGGGGCTCACGACGGCCAGCTGCTGCGTTTTGCTTCGGAGGACTTAGGAAGTTGTGTAGCACGAGCCAAGACCAGCCATTCATACGGAAAGGCAGCGTGGGTGGGCCCATAACTTGTGTGGAATGGAGGTTCTGGGGATCTCCAAGGTGGGCCACACGGTGTTGGCCACGCTGGCACCAGTCTGCTGGCTTAGTCCGGATGGATGCGGTTTCTTTAATTCTGTGGTCGTTAGACTTCCACTCAACTTGATTTCTGTCAGTTCTGACCGATGGTTTCTCTATATTTTAGCTGCAGTTTTGTTGTAATTGTGCACGGAGGTGTGCCTTGTCTGCCCACGCCGCCATCTTGACCAGAAGTCCCTTTCTAGCATTTTTAATAGCGAAATTGATTGAATTTGTAAACAAAAACTGCTTTTAAGGTGTTTTTTAAACCTGGATTTCCTTCTGAATTTTCAAAGCAGGATTATAATCAACCAAGCAAGCAGAGCTAAACAAAGGCAAAACTAATGTTGTTCTCCCCCCTCCCTCTGTCCAGAAGACCAGGTCTGTTTGTACCCACCCACAGACGCATCCGTGTCAATACAGGCTTTCCTTATCAACAATGGGATTATACTGTAACGTGGCTCTTTGCCACTCCCTTTTATCAATCACGTATCGTGGACCTCAGTCGATCGAATCAAACATTGTGGTCTGCTTCACTTTCCTCTAAACAGCGACAGAGTATTCCGTGGTGTGCGTTAGCCCTGATTCAGTCTGCACTCCCCTGTCAGCAGACGCTCAGGTCGACGGCAGCGGCGGGCCGCTCCGGAAAGCCCCCCACAGGCCCCCGTGCGCGCGCACCCGGACGCCCGGGCCTCTGTCCCCGGAGGAGGGACCCAGGGCCCTGGGCTGTTTGCTGGGTCGGCGGGACTGTCATCCCAAAGCTACCGATGTCAGGCCGCTCCGAACAGCGTTCCAGCAGTCTCTGCCTTCACAGCGCCTGTGGAGGCTGCAGTTGGTGCTTATTTCGCTGGTGAAAATGTTCCGTTATTTTAGGATGCATTTCTCCGGTTGCTAATAGTCTAAGCATCTTCTGTGTATTTTTGGCTATTTGTGCTCCCGTGTATGTGACTTGCTGTTCCTGTGTGGCCCTTTCTCTACAAAACTGTCTTTTTCTTGCCAGATTTCAGAGTGTCTTTCCATTTTGGGGAATATCAACTCTTTTTTCTGTCAAATATTTTAACTATTTTCTCTCGGACTGTCATTTTACCATACAGAAATTTAATTTTTAGGTAGACAAGTCTGTCAGTTTTGTGGCTTATGTCCTACATTGTTTAAGAAATTATTCCTCATTTAAGAATAATAATCACAAGACTTGGCTGGCATAGCTCAGTGGATTGAGCACGGGCTGCGAACCAAAGTGTCGCAGGTTCGATTCCCAGTCAGGGCACATGCCTGGGTTGCAGGCCATGGCCCCCAGCAACCGCATATTGATGCTTCTCTCTCTTTCTCCCTCCCTTCCCTCTCTAAAAATAAATAAATAAAATCTTTTTAAAAATTAAAAAAAGAATAATAGTCACAGGAAGCTTTACAAATATAGTCACAGCTCTTTGAGGAGTGTTATTTATCCAGTGCAAAATTCACGTGTGTGTCTGTGGTACCTCAGTTTCTTCCTCTCCTCCCACGCGGACCTCCGACTCAGTGGGCATTCCGGTGGGTGAAGCCATCTTCACTCACTGAAAGGCAATTTCATCTTTTTCACATATTTACTGTGTGTGTGTGTGTGTGTGTGTGTGTTTATTTATTTCCAAGGTCCTTATTCCCTTCAGATGGTTTTTTCCATTTCTGTGCCAATTCCATGCTGATTTGATAACATTAACTTTATAGTGAGTTTTAAATATCAATAGAGCGTGATCTTTATCTAATTGTTTGACAATTATCGCAGATAAACTGACCAGACACCCCTCCTTCCCAAATCAACCTGCGTGAGGACTGATTAGAGCAGCGATTTGCAACCTTTTGCATCTCATGGGACACATAAACCGATTCCTAAAATTCCATGGGACACCAAAAATATTTATATATTTTTTGCCAATCTAGCAATAATTTTGATTCATTCGCACTAGACAGCTGCTGTGTTGGTTGCTGTCACTCTTTTCATCTGACGGTCTCAGGGAAAAGAGGTCCATGCCCTGACGCGACAGTGGGGTGCTGCGTGTTTTAGGGGTTCCTGCAGTCGAGCCGCTGAAACCCCCCGACCGGAGACGCACTGAACTCTGCCCAGGAGTCCGCTGGCTTCCCCCGGGTGCGCCGTGTCCCTCCAGTCACTCAGGCCTTGCTCCGGCCGTGTCCACTGACTCAGGTCCGTCTCCGTCTCCGTGTCGTGCGGAGGCGGCCGGCAGAGAGAGGGGCTGGCCATTCGGAGAGTCCCCTAGGGTCCGACGGCCCCGCTGAGTGCTCCAGCCGTGTTCGTGTTGCTTAGAGGAGTGACTCCTGTTTCTCTGGAGTGACACCATTTCGTCTGCAAATAGAGCGTTTTTCTTTTTGATATTTTCACATAACGTTGGGCAGTCACTTGCCACATGAACTGGGGCCTCCTCATAACACCGACCAACAGTGGCGGGGTGCGGGTCTCTTTCCTGCACTTAACATGGGGCTGTCAGCATTTCACTGTTTAATCTGACCCGCGCTGCTGAATTTTGTTAGCCCCCTAGGTGCACAGGGTCTGTCCGGAAAAAGTCCAGCCACCGTCAATGTAACAAGAACCGTTTGCGTGGCGTCGATGTGACCTGGCAGCCAAGGAGGGTGGCCTGGAACGCACATGCGTGAGCAAGGACGACTTCACTCTGCTGGTCAGTGGGGGCGGTGGACGCCGTTGAGTGAGCGTGTGCGCTGTGCGGCCTCACACTCAAGATGAACAAGTAGAGCAACGAGTCTGCGTCACATTTTGCGTTAGGCTGCAACATTTCTCCACGGAAATCATTTCAGTCACTCCGAAGGCTGCAGCTGTGGGCACCTGGTGGCTGGCAGCTTCATCACGACAACATGCCCACTAGTGCATCATGTCTGGTGTGGCATTTTTTAGTGAAACATAAAGTCACCCAGGTGACTCAGCCCCCCTGTGGGAGCCCTGCGACTTATGCTTTTTTCCTGAAACTACAATCACCTTAGAAAGGGAAGAGATTTCAGACCATGGATGAGATTCATGAATATACAACAGGGCAGCTGATGGCGATTGGGAGAACTGTGTGAGGTCCCGAGGTGTCCACTCTGAAGGGGACTGAGGTGTCCTTGTCCTGGGTACAGTGTTTCTCGTATCTTGTATCTTCTTTAGTAAGTGTCTCTTTTTCATATTGCATGGCTGGATACCTTCTGGACAGACCTTGTATATTTTTATTGAAAATGGCTATAGAATTTTATCTATTGTTTTCCATCATCTGTTAACATTTTCTTTAATTTATTGGCATAATAACTGATGTTGGTCATTTTATTTAAATAAGTCAGAAGGAAATGGAGCTGTAGGGTTGAGCTTTATTAGGCCATGTCCTTACACAGAACAGCCCACTGTCGCCATGACACCCTCTCCCGTGGTCTCCCGTGGTCTCCCGTGTCAGGCCTGTGCGATTTGCACAGCGGCCCAGAGAGGCAGGCACTGTGGACAGCACTGTTCCCATCTTGAAGTGAAAGGCTGAGAAGCGAAGACTTCACTGAAATGTCAGAACTAGTGAAATGGGAGTGAGTCCCAGATCTGGTGATTTTTCTGGTTTCCGTCACTGGATTCACACCCAGGAAGGATGTATTTTTTAATAGCTAGAACTCTTATGACATTGTTTGATATTAATTTTAATATATTATTTAACCTCATTATGCAGCAGATCTGTCAGTCCAGTTGTCCCCAAACCTTTTGGCCGCAGGGACTGGTTTCACGGTTAAAGACAGTTTTCCGTGGACGAGGCTGGGGGATGGCCTGCCACCAGATGCAGCTTAGTGGCCACTCGCCGCTCACTGGTGGGGTTTCGATGCGAGTCTGCAGTCAGCTGATTTACTGGGGTCGCCGATGCGATCAATTGTGTGAAATCCTTGGGCTGCTGCGTGCCCCCGTGGGCCTTGTTCCTAGCTTCTGGGGTCAGGGATGTCTTGAAGGGGGTGAAGCGTCGTCACGGCTGCCACCAAAAACGCCGGGACCGCTCCCCACGCGCAGGCACCACCGAATCCCGAGCAGCGTCGCTGGCAGAGGCCACGGCCCGTCGGGCCCCGTCTGTGAGCGGTGTCACAGGCCCGGACTCAGCCCGGCAGCCCAGCCCCTGGCTGGGGGGCCTGGGAGGGAGCCCCGGGCGGGGCAGGCTGCAGGGTGGTCGACACCCAGCCTTTCTCCCCGCACCCAGCTGCACCCAGACCCGCCCCTGCCCCGTGCCCACACTGCTCCCCCTCAGCCACAGAGAGCCCTGTTCACGGCTCCCGCGTGTCTTCTCCTCGGGGCTCTCCGTCTGTCCGTCTGTCTGTCCTCTCTCTCTCTCTCACCCACCTGCTGGCTCCCTCATGGCCCTGTCATGGCCTCCGTGACAGTCTGGAGCACCTGGCACAGCCCGGGTCCTCAGGTGAGGGGAGCACAGAAAGCCATGTGGTGCCCCGACTTCCCTGCTGGGGACACAGGGCGCCTCGCAGCTGTCCCCCGTCCGAGCCCCGGGCGACACCACGGCCCGGGTGCAGCCATCCGCGTCTTGCTCTGCACACTCTGTCCCGTGTGGAGCGCGGAGGTTCTTGAGAGCCGAGGCCCTGCCCCTGGACTGCACCGACGGGAAGTGCGGGGTGCCGCCCCCGCGAGGGGTGGGCTCGCGTCAGCAGACAGGTGGCGCGCTGAGCTCCGGGCTCTGCTCGGGGCCCCGAGTGCGTGCATGCGAGCGAGCGAGCGTGCGAACGCAGGCCCCTCCACAGCCCCCTCTGAAGGAAGGGGTGTTGCTTTCCTCCTGTTACACGCAGGTAAACTGGGGCACAGAAGGGTCAGATAGATTCTCCGAGAGGACGTGCAGGAGCAGGTAACGCTCAGATTTGGGTGGACCGTGGGAGGCTCGCGCCAGCGCCCAGTGACTTCATCGCAGCGCTGGTGCAGCAGCGTGCGTGCGGGAGACAGGTGCCGGGGGGTGTCGCTGGTCCCAGAGGGAGGAGGGAGGCGAGGAAGGGTCCACATTCTCCTTGCTGGGGGCAGGCACCGGGGGCGGGGCGGCTCCTGGGACCCAGAGTCGGTCGGCGTCGTGCTGACGGGCCTTGATCTCTGAGTGAGCTACAGGGAACGTTGGTGAGCATGACTGTTGGACACACGATCACGTTTCATGCTGAATAGCTTTCAAGAGTTAAGTATACAGGATTAAAAAATAAAACCACAGGTAAATCGGTGGGACCAGATCAGAGGCGGCAGCATCCTGAGTTCCTTCCACAGACGCTGCTGAGTCAGGTCCCAGGTGGTCGCGGCGCCTGCGCCCCCTGGTGGCTGCGCGTCTGAACTCCAGCGAGCCCAGAGAAGGCAATGCAGGTGGAACCGGGTGCAGACTGCAGCCCCCAGGTGTGTGCTCAGGTGTGCGAGGTGTGGCCAGCTCCCGAGAGGCCTGGCTGTCCCCCGCTCTCGTGAGGCGAGGGCCCTTCCTGGTGGGCTGCCACGCTCTCCTGCACAGCGGGGCAGGAAGGGCCTGGTGCGGCCCTGGCCGCGTCCACACTGCCCCGTCCGAACACGCGCTGCCGTTCGGGCTTCCCGGGCCTGGGCTTGCACCTGTCCGCAGGTTCCCCCCGGACCCCCGGCCTGGAGTGTGTCGGGACGCTGCGGCCACAGCGGCGGCTCCGTCCCGCTCTCCAGCGGCCGGGGCGGCCGCCTCCAGGGCAGGACGGCCACGGGCTGAGACGGCCGGTGAAGGGCAGGTGCCGTGTCGACCTGACCGCTGTCTGTTAAGGGAAAACCAGTGACGAAGCCCTTCGTGGGAAGTCTCCTGTGGTGGCGGGAAGAGGAGAGGAGCAGAGGCCGCCGCTCTTTCTGGAAACCAGTCGTGCTGTGGCCACACCAGCAGGCCCCTCGCACGCCGCGTGTGACTCCGTACAACCCTCATAGCGGGGGAGGGGGGGTGAGGTTCAGCGGGCGGGGCGCACCGCCGGTCCCCCAGCCCCGTCTGCAGGGACACACGCGCCTCCTGTCACGGCAACGGCGCAGGACGCCGGCTGCACGGCTGCCCACCTGTGCCCCCTGGGGACAGCGCTCACGGGACTGAGCCAGACCACTGAGGCACCCCGCGCTGCCCGGGCCTGTGGGCCATGGAGCTGCTCCCACCCCCTTGGGCACAGGGGGTCTGCAAGGAGCCCGGGCTGCTCCTCATCCTCGGCCGTCCCCCCCTCCGCCCTCCGAGTCCCCTTTGCTCCCTGTCACTCACGCACAGAAGTGCTTCCCCTCGGGGCCCGAAACCAGCAGGGGGCAAGCAGGCTGGCCGCTCGGAGCCTGCACCCCTCACGGGATGCCAGGCCACGTCCCCTGAAGTTTTGTGTTTCAGGTGAGTTTATCACAGGGCGGGAACGTGGTCATTTAACCCTTGGAACAAGTTTTGGAATTCAAACACACAGTCTAGTGGCCTGCGCCGAGATGAGTTTTTGATGTATTCCTTACACTAAACCCGGTTTTTAGCTTCCTTGAATTGCTCAGTGGTTAATGGCTCCCAAATAAGAGATTTACGAGTTTTTGCCTTACACCACGGGTTTCAGAGATTACTGTCGGTGGTGAACGTGAATCCGAAGGGCCTGTGGATGCAGGCGAGCGGCACTTTCCAATACGATACTGAAAGCCCCGCGTCATCACGATTGTCACCGGTCCCCAGCAGGCTGCTCTCCCCTCCCCCCTTCCCTTGCTGACTGACCCTCGGCCCGCCGGCACACCCTCTGTGCCGCCCCAGGACGCAGCACCTGGCTCCCCTGTCGGTCGGAGAGGGGCTGGAGCTGGGGCCGGGACTTGTGCGGAGCGTCAGTGTGACTGCCGGCCCGGCCAGCAGGGGCCACCTGTGACACTCGCCATCAAATTCCGACCTTAACCACGTGGCTGCATGTTTGACCTCATGGATGGAGTGGCAAAGAGACTTTTTTTAAAGATTTTATTTATTTATTTCTAGAGAGGGAAGGGAGGGAGAAGGAGAGAGAGAGAGAGAGAGACATCAATGTGCGGTTGCTGGGGGCCATGGTCTGCAACCCAGGCATGTGCCCTGACTGGGAATCGAACCTGTGACACTTGGTTTGCAGCCTGCACTCAACCCACTGAGCTACGCCAGCCAGGACTTGTTTCTCATGATTACTGATCACTGAATCTTTCTAAAGTGATGAGATGATCACGTCTGATTTTGTGAAGATGCCGCCCGCTGTCATTGGTCTAAAGACAGGGGACGTGACGGGGATGAGTAGGAAGGAATCGGCCACCCGGCCCAGGGAGGGCCCGAGGCCGGGGTGGGAGGGGTTCGGGCAGAGGACGGGGAGGGCGAGCAGTGGGGCCAGGGGGCCAGGCACCCGCCACCGGGAGGGTCCCCCCCAGCTGTGTGGCTCCAGCAGCCATTCCTGTCCCTTCTGGTTGCACCGCTGTGGCCAGGCGAGCAGGCCTTGTCTGCCCCGCTCACCCCGTTGCTGACGGGGAGCAGGAGCGGCTGTGGTCTCCTTGGGATGCCTGCGTTGGCGTCCAGGGTGGCCCCTTTCCAGGTCCAGCCGCCGGGCTGGGGCCTGAGATGGGCGAGAGGCGGCTGCTCCCCTCTCTTCCCGCGGCCGCTCTGGCTCTCCTCGAGGCCTGGGGGCCTCGGGCTGGTCCGAAGCTCCGTGAGGGTTGGCTTCTCTGGGGGCAGGAGGGGGGGGAGCCGGGGGGCGGCGAAGAATCCGGAGGAGGGCCACGCAGGAGGGCACCCCAGACGGCGTGGTCTGCAGGGCCCGTGGCCTGCAGGGGCGCTGACTGTGGAGGGCAGAGAGAAGGGGCCGTGACTCCTGACTCCAAGGACTGGCCGCCGGCCTGCAGGCTGGAGCCCCTGTCGGGCCGAGCTCTGCCAGGGCCCGGGGTGGAGCGCAGAGTGGGGGGGGGGGGGTGGGACATGGGGCTCAGGGCCGCCTGCGAGTGAGCCGGGGGCCCGAGTGCCGGCCGCAGAGGGACAGAGCAGGGAGTCTTTCTGAGGGGACGGAGATGGGCCCGGGGCTGGGGGGAGACCAGGGGGACCCCTGGGGAAGCAGCCAGGCAGGTGGGGGGAGGCCCCAGAGGGGGCAGCAAATGCTCCTGTTTTTTTGCTTATTTTCAAGAGACGGAGAAGACACACCCTGAACACTTAGGTATAGCTCTCTAGGTCCCGGACTTCCCTCACTGAGACAGATTTTACCTGAACCAGGGTCGTGTTTTAGAGGCAGGAATGAGTACACGGCCCAGTCTGAGGAACAAACACAGCCAGGCACGATACACCCTCCTTCTGGCTCTCTCTGGAAGATGCCCCGGGTTTAGAAAGAGGAGGAAGGTTCCCAAAGGCACACGGCTCACAGCGTCCTTCTCGGGGTGCGACAGCAGGTCGGAGCATCGGACCACACGCCTCTCGGGCTCCGCGCCGGGGCCCCGGCCCCTCTGAGCTGCTCACGTGTGGCCCGGACCCCGGGGCTGGCTCTCCAGGGGAAGGTGTTTCACTTTGGTTCCCACCGTGTGCTGCTTTAAAGAAGTGAGTCCTCTGCCTAGTGGGTCGTCCTCTCCCGCACGTGAGGACACACTGTGCGTTTTCAGCCTCACGTCCCCACTGAGGTCATGGTCTGTCTCCCCGACAGGAGCTGCACTGGCACACGCAACCCCACCTTTATCCCGTGGGCTCTCTGAGGGCGATTTCAGATACGGCAAAGCTCTTGCAACAATCCCCCTCTCGCTGTACCTATTTTGCAAAGACACAGAAGTTCAAAAGCGGTCCCTAAGAATTCTCAAGACTGCAGCATCCCCTACTTTGAAAAAGATTTGAAAACTGTGCGAGGAAAATGTCGTCCAATCCCTGCTAACTCAGCCTCCGCCGGTACAGCCTTGCTCAAAAAGATAAATCAGCAACTTGTCATAAGAAAATAATCCAAAAATAAGGGCACAGTGACCACAAAAAGCAGCTGCTCACGTGCCGTGAGCGTAACTGACGCGGAGAAAAAGACACCTTGTGAACAAAGTTTCCTTATTCCTGCGGAGCTCAGAGCCACGGACGGGGAGGGGCAGACCTCGCACAACCTGGCGAGCTGGAGGTCCGTCTGGCAGCCTTAGTCGCTCTCGCCGCTCGGCAGCGGCGGCAGTCTGGTCGGAAAACACCCCCCGCTCGTCGGGTCTCGCACTCGGGCTGCACCTCCGCGGAGCACAGAGGCGGGGCCCGGGGCGCCCCCGACCCCGCAGCCCGCGTCACTGGACCCCCCTCCTCCCGCTGCTGGCCCAGGTCCCCCCCCCCCAGAACTGTGCTCCCCCGTCACATTTCCCCAAGACGAAGTGCGTCGTTCTCGTCTTGGGCATAAAACGTAATCCTCAGTGAGTAAAGTACCGGATATCACAGAACGTGAGAGAGTAAGTAGCAGCTTTTCCAGCGGTGACAACTGTGACACACAATGTATCATTTCCCAGTGATGACCTGGTATCTCCCATCAAGGGTCTCATAGCAGGGCTGGGTGACCTGAGCTGCCTCTGTGGAGCGGGAAGACTGCTGCCCCCTCGGGGGGACAGTGGTTGCTGGGGGTCGAGGGCTTCGGGCGGGAGTGAGGGGCCCCTTCCCGTCCCCCTGGAGGACCTGCCCGCACTCACTCGAGCAGACGGCGCCCAGGGGACCTGCGCCCAGGGCAGCTGCCTCTGCAGTCACAGAGGACCGATGGCCGTGGCATCTGGGAGGGGGGCCTCAGCAAGCGTGGCCACCGCGTGGGCAGCTGCAGGGGCCTGGATGTCTGCCAGCCTCTCGGGGACACCCTGCAGTGTCCACTCACCCCTCAGAACCGCCCCTCCTTGCTCTTCCCTTCCGGCTTTTCCTCCTTGAGAGGACCACTCAAGTCCCACTTAAGATTTCAGTTTTCCGACCTGGCTGGCGTAGCTCAGTGGATTGAGTGCGGGCTGCAAACCAAAGCGTCCCAGGTTTGATTCCCAGCCAGGGCACATGCCTGGGTTGCAGGCCACGGCCCCCAGCAACCGCACATTAATGTTTCTCTCTCTCTCTCTCTCCCTCCCTCCCTTCCCTCTCTAAAATAAATAAATAAAATCTTTAAAAAAAAAAAGAAGATTTCAGTTTTCCGATTCTGCCTCTAACACGGCGGCGGGTCCGGTATGCCCCTGCCACCCTCGGCGCACGTGAGCCTGCAGACGGGGGTGACCCCTCCGAGGTGCCCCCAGGGCTCCACGCTGGCTCCGCCTGCCGGGCAGTTGGCTCCTTCCTCCTCGGTGCCCTGCGCACTCTGAGCTTCCCGGCCCTTTGTCCCAGCTGCACGGGCCTGTTTGGAGGAGACAATGTGGCCCCAGTAAAACAGCATAATCAGTTCTCACGGTTACCACTTATAAAGAGCCTTAGACCACAGTAGTGGCTCTCAAGGCTGTGTCAGTGTCGAAAATCCAAACTCCCTCAAGACAGTCTCACAACGGCCACCGAGACCTGCCGACCGGAAAAGGCTGGTCGGATGTGGCCCGCCTTCTGCAGGTTTGGGGGACCCAGTGCGGCTCGCCTCTGAGTCGGGGGCATGCAGAAACCGTCCCCACAGCTGCAGCTGCACCTGTGATGGCCGGACTTCACGTCAGCCGGCCCCTCAGCTGCCCCTTCCTGCGCCCCCGCCCCACGGGCCCACTGTGCCGGCACGTGCCCGGCTGGCCAGCCAAGGTCTACTCTGGCGGCTCCTGGGGGCGGGGCGGGGGCCCCGCGGCACGAGCTCTGCCCCAGGGCCCATGGTCCACAGGAGTTCTCCAGCGTGTCTCAGGCCTCTGGCCAGGTTTGAAGACTCTACAAGGAAAACGTTGTCTAATCGCTATTAATCCAGCCCCCACTGGCACAGCCTTGCTCAGAGATAAATTACTGTCTTGTCGTCAGGAAAAACCATCCAAAAATAAGAGCACCGTGAGCACAGTGAGCACATGAGAAGCAGCTGTTCACAGGCCACGGGAGACAGGGGTGGGAATCGGCGTGGCCGGTGGGCCTGGTGTCCTGGGCCTGCCTGTGTCCTTCCCTCCCGCCGGGAACTAAGCCGGGCACCCACCAGCCCCGTGCCCGGCCAAGGCCGTCTGTCCAGGCCAGTGTGAGGACAGCGGGGCACCAGCGGACCTAGCGCTGCAGCATTCAGAGTGCCACGGGCGGCCTGTGGTCTGGCTGGTGGTGCCACGCCCTCACCCCGAGGCAACCCCGCCCAGCAGCACAGCCACTCGGGGACGGGGCACCCCTGCACCCGGGCGGACGCCCGCCTCGGGGGGAGAGGACCGTGCCGCCGGGAGCAGCGCGTGCCCCGTGAGGACGGGGGCTCCCACGGGCCCTCGGCGGAGAGGCCCGGCACGGGCGGGGATGAGCTCGCTGAGACTGCCGGGGGCAGGGAGTGGGGGGATCAGTTTTTAAAGCCTGGTTCCGCGTGGAAGCCACGGTCAACGTGCCCGTCTGGTGGCTGCGTGGCGCGGGGACGGGCAAGGCCCTTTCGCCCGAACACCTAAATCCCCGTGTGTAAGCCAGCGCACGCAGGGGCTTCTCTGAGGATTAACGGGGAGCACGCAGGCGGTCTCTGGCCCCTGCAAGCGAGCGTGTGGAGGAATTTTCTAGCCTCCTCTCGGGGACGGTGTCCATGGCAACGGAAGGCTCTGCTGCACAGGAAGCCTCAATTAGCACAGCACGCACGGATGCCGGGAGTCACATCCCGTGCACGGGAGCGCGGCCGTGGGTGTGGGGATTTGGGGGGATTTTTTTACTTCATGACCTGATCGGGTATTAGTACAATTTGTCTTGAAACTGCCTGTGTTTGTCATGCCCAGCCCTTCCATACCGACTAGCACTGGACTGGAAAACCACCCTGGGCGTTACAGCCACGCAGCACCACGCAGCTCGACACAGCACCAGGGCACCGCTCCTCCGGGGGCGGGAAGACGCCGGGCCCCTCGTGACCCTGGGTGCCCGGCTCACCCTGTCCGGGGCTCCGTGCCCCGGGCTCCCTCTGCCCAGGCCCCTCTGGCGAGCTGGCGTGGGTGTCTGAGCGCACGAGTTCCGAGACGGGCAGCCCGTGAGGGGTGTCAGCAGCGGACCCGCCATTCCTGTAGCAGAGAGAGAGCACGGACGCCTCGTCTGGGTCTACAGACACGTCCCGGGCGGATCCGGGGCTCCAGGAGCAGCGTGTGTATGTGTGTGTGTGTGTGTGTGTGTGTGACACGTGTGGGACACGTGTGGGACGCGTGTGGGACGTGTGCTGCGTGTCTGCAGACGGGGCCAGACCGGGGTGGGGGGGTGACGGCAGATCTCGGCGTCTGTCCGGTGTGAAGCCACATGGACAACGTACGGACAGAGATGTAACTCAAGAAGAAAGACAGGTGTGTCCTCGGTGACCCTCGGGCTGACGATGAGTGATGAGTGCACTCCCGTCCCCCGCAGCCCCAGGTGTCACTGCGTCTACTGGTCGCCAGCCCGTACGTACGTCCCCTTTGCCAGGACCTCGCACACGCGGGTCAGACTGCACGTGGGGGGTCTGGGGGACCTCGGGGAGCCTGAGAGTGACCGAGAAGCAGGTGCACGCAGCGGTGCGCTAAGCACAGGCCTGGGGGGGCTCCGACGGCAAAATGACGGCCACTCCCAGGCGTGAGGGACTTGTCGAGCCACTCGCCCCAGGAAAGGGCACCCGGCAGGCCGGCCGGCGGGGAGGAGGAGGAGCAGTGTCAGGAGCCGCCGACGGGTCTGAAACAGAGACACCTGCTCCTGGACGCCGCCCCGGGGAGAGGGGGCACCTCTGGGGCCCGGTCCCGCGGGAGCGGCGGCCGCTGCTGCTTCTCCACGCCACGTGCAGAGCCTGTGCGGCCCGGGCATGGCCCGTGACACGCTCCGGTGCGTTCCCACTCTTGTCCGTGTCTTTTGTTTCTCGGTGGCAGGTGACACGCTGTCCTGTGAGTCTCAGGTGGATAGCACCGTGCTCAGACGCTCATGTAGCCTCGACGCGGTCCCCCGGTCAGCCTGGCCCCGCTGAGACCGCACACACAGTTGTCACAACAGCGCTAACTCCATCTCCGTGCAGGGCTCGCGTCCCCGGGGCTGTTTCTGTCACAGCTGGTTTGTCCTTCTTACTCCCCGCCCCTGTTTACCCACCCCCCCCCCGTCCGATGACACTGCCTGCCCTGAGACAGCCCCTCTGTGGAGGGCTGGGTGGATGGGGGCCCAGGCTGAACGCCGGGGGCTCACAGTTACTCAGGGGAACTTCGCTAATTCACGTGCATTAAAAACGGGGCTCAGAGGCTTGAACAGCCAGTACTGGGCACGTGAGCAGCGCACGGCACGGGGGGGGGGGGGGTAGGGTCCTTGACACGGACGCTCACGCCTGCCCGTTGGGAAATGGTGCACGAGCCCCCCCCCCCCCCACTGATGTGTGAGAGGGGATATATGTGGTTGTTTCAGACCTCGGATGTGGAACTCACTTCCTCTCAAGGCCTGGCCAGAAACATGCCCATAACGTACAGAGTACCGGCCAGATTTAATTAGGAACTATTTTAGGGTTACAGCGATTCTCTATCGAACGCTGTTGAACGGCAGGAGATACGGCTGCCAGACGACCGTTCTGAAGGCGGGGAGCCCTCCCCCCCAACCCCCCACCCCACGTGCTCCAGAGACTCCCCGGGCAGGGAGGGCCTCGCGCTCCGGCGGGCGGGCGGGGCACTGAGCACGGGGTCTGTGTGCTGCTGTGTTTGTGTTTCTTTGCCGTCGTAAGGGTGGCAAGTACATCGTTAAACTAGGCCGACCTTTGACCCAGGCTTGGGCGCGTGTGGAAGCACGGAGCGGGACTGTCTGTGGGAGACAACCCCTGGGCGAGGCCTGAGCCCAGACGTGCGAGAGAGACTGATGGGTGTGGCCGAGAAACAGGGTGGGTGGGTGCAGCAGGCAGACCCAGTGCCGCGGGGTGATGACCGGGCCCCCGGGAGCTTGGTTAGAAACGGGAGTGCCAGAGCGATGACACCCCTTTCTATAACTCATTTTTCATTCCGACCCACCAGCCTTTCTCTCAAGCGTTTCGTCCACGCTCTCCGTGGCTCCGCCCTGCTGACGCGTCTGCCAGCAGCAGGCCGGGCACCAGACGGACCCCTCGGGCCCCTGGTACCACCGCCCAGACCCTGGGAGCTGCCCCTGCCCACGGACAGCGTCTGCCGCCGGCCGCCAGGCCGACCCCCACAGAGAGCCTTTGCTGAGGTGTGTGGGGTCTTGTTTCTGCAGGGAAGCCCCCGCCCCCCCGTTCCCTGAGCTGGTTCTGCCCACAGCCCCGAGGAGACGTGCCCGCCCCCTGCTGCTCGCTCCGCTCCCCCGGACAAAGTGTGGGGATGCCTGTCTCCTGGCTGCCTCAGCCGCCTCCTGTCTGAGGGTGGGCTCTGGGCCAGACCAGGAGGAGAAGGGCTTTGCAGCCTTGACCCCTCACCTCGTGCCCCCTGTTCTCTCTCGTGACCTCGGGTCCCTTCCGTCTTCTGAGGCTCCAGGACTTCCCGTCTGCGCACGCGGGCAAACCTGCCCCTTGGGGCCCCTGGAGGAATCCATGTAAACAGATGAAAATCCCTGGTCTCCCCGAGGTGCGGGGAGGCGGTAACACCTCCAGCTGCACGGCTGCACGGCTCTCGGCAGCCGACCTTGGCGGGGCTTCCTTTGACCTTGGCCGCCTGCCTGGCAGACGTGGGTCGGTCGGAGACAAAGGTGGTACTGCTCTCACTCTCTGGCAGGGATTCTCATCACGGCTCACAGGGAAGCAAAGTGGGGTTCGGTGCCTGGCTGTCTGCACCCCACTTTCTCCCCACACTGGGGGACAGTGAGCTTGCAGCCAGGGTGTCCGTACGCAAGCAGTATGACAGCCCCCGCCGAGCTGTGTGGCCAGGGCTGGGTGCGCCCCAGGGGACATGGCTCCTCCCCCACGCTGACCTTCCGGAGGGTTCCACAAGGGGGTGTGTCTGCCGTGAGCCCCGCACAGGCTCTCGGGCTGGAGCCCCCCACCCGAGGCGGAAGGCCCCCCGGGCAGCTGGCTCAGAGCAGCGAGTGAGTGGAAGACGGTGCGAGACACGTGCAAACGTGGGTGCGTTCGTGGTCTTTCGTTTCTGACCTCAAGCTGCCTGTGCGCGGGGACCGCCTGTGACCAGGTTCCGCTGGGGCGGGCCCTGCCTCCTGGCTCACTCAGGAGGCGCCGGCGGGGTTCCGTTCTCTGCAGGCCGTCGGGCCAAGGCTTTGGCACCCACCGGCTGCCGGCTGGAGGCCGCCGTCTGCTCCCGGCCGCGCAGCAGCCCCATCCCGGCAAGCACGCCAGGCGAGGGGGCGCCCCCGGCCAGCTGGCACACGCAGCGTTTGCCGCCTCGTCCGGGGAGGGGCGGCCCGCCACTCTCACCGTAGTCTGTGCTTTACAGGCGGCCGTTTGGTCCCGTCACACCGCGTGGCCTGAGCACCCGGAGAGGGTCGCCTGCGGGTGGGTGGGGCAGAGCCCGCCGCCCCCTCTGAGGACAGGAACCGAGCTGTCTGCTCCTTGTCAGCCCTTCCCATCTCTGACAGAGTGTCCTGTGCGCGTGGTTTACATCCTGCACGGAGCAGCCCTCTCACCCCCGGTTCCAGCCACCCACGGTCAGCCGCGGGAAAAGGACACTCGTTGAAAAACTCCAGAAGTAAACAAGCAGTAAGTTTTGAATTGTGTGCTGTTCTGAGAGGCTCGATGACGTCCCCCACTGTCCCCTCTGTCCCACCTGGGACCGGACCCATCGCTCCATGCGCTCCCCACCTGTCGGTCACTGCGTAGCCGTCGGGTCATCAGATTGGCGGTCCCAGCACCGGGCCCCAGTCAGCCTCACCTCACCGGACAGCGTCCTGGGCACCGGAGTGGCGACACTGGTGATGTGGGCACCCCGCAGGGAAGCTGGGGTGCATCCTGTAGGCCCGGAGGTGCATGTGGGCAGGAGCACAGTGTGAAAAGGGTTCGCACTCCCCACAGTTCAGACGCCCACGGGGGGTTTTGGGGCAGCTCCCCACAGAAAAGGGGGGGCAGCTGCAGTAGGTGATGACCATGTTGGCTTCTTGGTTGATGAAACTGCCTCCCAGACACTCCTGTTTTCCGAGTGTCCCACCGGCGCCAACTCCTTCCTTCACTGTCCTCCTCCGGGGGATCCCGTCCCCACTGCCTGCTACGGACGCTGCGGAATCCGGGGTTTCCGGTGCAGGGTGCCGCCTTGCAGCTGAGGTGCCGGTGCCGGCGCCGGGGGAGTGGCCGCCAGCCTGGCACAGCATCTCCAATGAGGCCCTCTGACTCGGTGCCCACGTCCGTCCCGCCTGGAAGAAGGTGGTGACAGGGCGTCAGGTCACCGATGGTCGCCGCAGCCCCCGCACACACCCCAAGTGCCCCCGGCCAGCCTTGCTGCCCGTCCGGTGGTCTCACGGGTGGGCAGCACGCACCCATCAGCTGACCGCTCCTCAGGGTGAAGCCAAGGGGGGAGGGCTAGCTCCCACCGGCGGGCTCCCCTCAAGGGCTCGGAGGGGCGGGAACGTGCCGGCCGCGGGTGCGGCACACGCTTCTCTGACGTCGGAGGACCCCACTGGCCTGGGGTGCGCTGTGCACACGGGAACACAGAAGGGCACCTGCCACGTCCTCCCTGATACCTGCGCCCGGCTCACTCTAGCCCGGGGACCACCCAGGGCCCTGATGCCCACGGAGACTCGTTGTGGGGGGCCTGCTGAGGGGTCATTCCCTCCGAGAGGCCGTCAGACCCCTGGAGCCGCGTCCTGGTCGGGCGAGGGGCGGGGCCTCAGCATCAGCCTCAGCCTCGTCTGTGCCCTGAAGCTCTTCTGCCAGTGCAGGGGCGGGGCAGGGGCTGGGGAGGGGGGTGCGCCGTGAGGTGAAGCTCGCCTGCAAGCTGGGCGGACTGTGTTCCTGGTCACCGGAGATATCCCGGTCCGTCTGGGAGACCCCAGAGAGGCGGCCTGTCCTTAAAAGGTTGAAAACTCCTGCCCCCGAGTGAGCCTGTGCCTTGGGGACAGTGCGGTGACAAGGTCAGGGTGACGAGGTCACGGTGCCTTATTTCTGAACGGGGGGCTGGTGGCTCTAAGTTCCAATCCGCATTTTCACGTGAAAATCCCATTTACATTACAATGTTGTTGGGTCGGCCAAAAAGTCCACTTGCTTTTTTCCTGTACGATGGCTGTCGTGGCACTTAGTTGTCTCTGACTTCATGGAAACAATTGTCAGATTCTATTGTGACCGCTGTCGTATCAGCGTGCAGTTGAAAAAGACTTATCAAAATCAGTGAAGTTTTTGCAGTCGTTTTCATAATGCAAACGGAAGAAAACACACAACATTTTTGGCATGTTATGCTTTATCTCAAGAAGGGTAAACACGCAACTGAAAGGCAAAAACAGGTTTGTGCCGTGTGTGGAGAAGGGTCTGTGACTGGTCGAATGTTTCAGAGGTGATTTGTGAAGCTTCGTGCCGGAGATTTCTTGCTGGACGATGCTCTGCAGTCGGACAGATAAGTTGAAGTCGATGGCGATCAAGTCGAGACAGGAACTGAGAACAGCCAACAGTCTCTACCACGCGGGAGAGGGCCGACACACTCAGATTATCCAAATCAATGAAGTTATTGGCGAAAATGAAAAACGTGACTTTTATCTTACGGAAAAATTAGATTTTGGCCCACCCCCTGTATGCTGCCTTGGGGGGAACCGTGTTCTCTTTTATGATAAATTGCAACACAATGTTCGAGCTGTGCCCGAAGAGCAAACCACGTTCTTGACCGGCGGCCGCAGAGCGGGGCAGCGCCTCGGACGCGTGGTTCCGCCTTAGCCAGGAGCGTGGTGACTGACGCGGCGTCTGCTCTCGTCCCCACCCTTGCTGGCGTGGGGTCTGGAGAACGAGGGTGTCCTAGGGCGGCTCTTGGGGAGACGAGCGGGTGGGCTGGGCCGACCCCGAGGCGGCGGGGGTCTCTGCCTCGGACAGCGGCCTGCACCGTCCCGCATGGACGCCTGCGCTCGGAGCCGAGACCCCCGCGGAGGCGGGGACCGCCGTCTCCTTCGTGACGCTGTCCCGCGTGCTCACGTAGCAGTGCGTGCCGTGCTCTGCCACGCACGCGTGTGCACGCGTGTGTGAGGTCCTCGCCGCATGCCAGCGAACAGAGGCTCTTGTCCTGTCTGACCGTCGCCCCGATTCCACACTCGAGGACCTGAAGTCGTAAAGAGGCTGGGGAGCATCTCCCAGCCCCTGCGACTAGACATTTTCGTTTTTCTTTCTTTTATTGTATTTTTCCGTTGGCACTTAGTCTCCCTGCACTCCCCTCCCACCCCCACAATCACCGCGCCGTTGTCCGTGTCCCCGAGCCTTTTCCCTTTTCGCTCCGCCCCTCCCCCTCCACCCCCACCCCTTAGCTGCCACCTGCTCTCCGTCTGCACGGGTCTGTCTCTGCTTTGCTGTGACCTCTGGTCTCCGAGTGTCTTCCGGAGACCTCTGCACGCGGAGCAGCGGGGTTGGTGAGCGGTCACCGCAGGCCTGGGCGGAGGAAGGAGCGGACGCACGAAGGAGTGGCTGGCGGGGAGCGCGGGAACCAGATGCCCAACTCCGTTCCGGATGCGTCAGAGCTGCCCGGCCCCGAGGGGCCACCATGTGGGGCCCGTCAGCAGGGACACCGACAGGTCGAGGCAGCGGCTCGGTCAGGCCGCCACGGGTCGCGTGGAGCTTCCCCGAGGTGGGTTGTCAGCAGAGCGGGGGGTTCAGAGTCGAGAACCGCTCTCCGCTCCTGGAGCACTTTCGTGCCCGTGGGTGGGTTTTGGAAACGAGAACCAGAGATGACACCGACCAGAGAAAGAACCCGCTTTGTCCTTTTCTCTCTGTGACGGAGACCCGTGTGTTTGTGCTTCCGCCGAGAATGGTGTCAGTTCTCAGTGGAGCTGCACGGTTCTGCCAGGGAGAGCTCCTGTCTCCCTGGGTTTCCGTGGGTGCACAGAGTCGTGCGGCTCTCGCTGCCGTCAGTGCCGGCCCCGCCCCAGCGCCCGTGTGTGGCCGGCCCCGCCCCCACCCCCACTCCTCTCCTCCTGTCCCTGTGGACCCGCCCCTCCTGGACATTCCACGTAAGTGGATGAAACCACGTGAGTGCTCTGTGATGGGCTCCTTCACTCAGCGTGGTGTCCACGGCTGCTCCGTGGGGGGCGTGCCCGGCGCCTCCTTTCTAAGGGGAGGCTGTCCCCTCGGGTGCGACAGCACCTCGTGGGTGCCCTGGTCGTGTGATGGGGTGCCGGTCCTCCCCATGTCCTGAAAAGTGCCTCTGTGGGTGTGCGGGGACCGGTGTGTGTGGGGGCATGTCTTCATTCTTCTTGGGTGGGAGTGAAACTGCTGTGCCGGGTGTAGACCCTATGTTTAGCGTGTGTTAGGAGCTGCCGGAATCTTACCCCGAGCTGTGCGGAATTTCCCAGTTCTCCCGTGCAGCACCCGAGGGTTCTGATTTCTCCCCATCCTCGCCGCTTGTGGTTTTCCTCCTGGGTGTATCAATACAACGGCCATCCTAGCTGGTGTGAGGTGCCAGCTCATGGCGCTTTTGATCCGTGTTTCTCTGACGACAAGTGGCGTGTGCACCTTTACACGGGATTATCGGTCACGGTCTGTCTGCTACGGGGAAAAGTCGGCTCAGGTCCTTCGCTCAGTTTGACGTTGAGTTGTCTTTGGAACTTCGCACGAAAGGGATCTTTTTACATCCTGGACGCAGGTCCCTTGTCTGATGTCAGATTTGCAAATATTTTTCCCGTTCTGTGTTGTTGTTTCACTTTCTTGATGACATCCTTTGTCACACAAAAGTTTTTAATTTTGATGAGTTCATATGATTTTTTTTTTGCTCCTGTTTTTTTCTGCCTGTCGGTCCCGCCCGATGGCCAGCACTTGTGATGGGGGGACCACGCCCCTTCTGCCTGTCGGTCCTGTCGGCAAACAGCCCTGCGTGCGGGACTGGTGTCCCGGTGCCCCTTGCACTCACGTGGCCTCTGTCTCTTCCTGCAAACGAACACGTGTGTCGCCGGCGTCTTTCTGCACGGTGACGAGTGACAATGACGACGACGGTGTCCAGCTGCGTCGCCGTCCTGGGTTTGACGGGGGCCCTCCAGGGTGTGTCCGGCGCCCAGCGGCGGAGGGGTATGGCAGGGAGGCTCGCACCCAGCACAGGCTCGGTGCGCGGGGTCGAGGGAGCAGGCCCGCGTCGGGCCCTAGAAGAGGCGAGAAAAGCAAGGCACTTCCACCCACGCCGAGCCACGTTTCTCTCAGGACCCACCTGTGTGGTTGCATCACCGCGGGGCCCACCCCCAACAGCCCGCAAGGCGGCCGGGGCCTCGGAGCACCCTGCGCATGGCATGGGCTCAGGACGGGAAAGGTCCGGCAGAAAGGGGCGGGGAGGGGCAGAGTGGAGGGAAACCAAAAGGCCGTGAATTGCCTTGAAGGTGAGTGGGCACGCCCACCCCTCTGGGAGGCGGCGAGAGCAGTGCAGTGACCGTCAGGGCCAGTCTCTCCCGCTCAGATCAGCCTGTCCCCGCCACCTCTCTCTCTCGGAAGGAGGTGGAGACGGGCAGCAGCCTGGGTGTGGGCCGGGGGGGGGAGGGCGGTGTCCATTCACAGAGACCCCTTCCTCCTGGTCACCCCCCCCTCTCTCACACACACACAGCACAGGTGTTTGTCGTCAAAACAAAAACCACTTCTAGTATTTAACCGTGAAAGGCACACCGTCACCTCTAAGAGACAATAGATTTGGCCAATTTAGTGCCATTTTGGGGACGTCTTCCTCCCACTCGGAAGCCGCATTAGGGACGAAGCCCAGAGAGGGGGCGTTCGGAGCCAGCACCCGAGTCCAAGCTGTTCTTCTGAAACCCGTCACCTTGAACCCGAGCACGGGCTAGACCCTCCTCCTGGCTGGGGGGCAGCTCCGGGAGCCCTGGGCGGCGGGGGCGCAGGGGGCAGCACTGAGATTTTTTAGTAAAGGCCGTCTTTTTATGTCTTGAGGTTTGTCCCGTACACCACACTTTGTTTCAGAGGCAGAGTCCTGGGCACCCCGGCTGGTGTGGGGACTCCGTGGGCAGACCTGCGGCCGGACTTGCTGGCGGGGAGGGCCCTCGGGGAGGGTTGTGGGGGAGGGTCGCAGGCGCTGCCTGAGACAGGTCTCGGGACTGGACACGCCCTCCAGGGCAGCCCGGTTGCTGGGAAACGCGAGCCTGGGCGTGTCTCCCCATCACCCCCACCGTCTGAGGCTCTTCCCGCTGCCTGCTGCCTCCCAGCAGCCCACGGAGTGGGGGGGGGGAAGGGGGGGAGGTGAGGAGCCCGCAGGGACAGCTCGGCCCCCATCTGAGCTGTGGTGTCTCGGGAAACAGAGATCTGGAGGTCGGAGGGGCTTGGTGACTTCCACGTCCACTCGACCCCACTTAGAGATTTGTGTGCTTGTACCATTTGTCAAACGTGGAGATAATTTGCTCAGTGTTACTGTTCAGTCGGGTATTTTATGGGTTGGCATTCACGGTTTTCCCAGAAACGTGGGTTCCTTTTAACCACGTAAATTTAAAGATGAAAATAAAATGTTCGTTTTGAGATGATTTTTGCACGATTTTGTGGCGTTGCGGGCGACAGGAAATACTGTGTTCTGGAATTTTGTCGGGACGACGTCGGTGAAAGCGTTTGTGTTTCCGGGGCGCAGGTGTGTGCGCCTCACCCGTGTGCTGCGTGTGCACCCCCTCCTGGGGGGAGTCTCCCTCCGTCTCCGTCTCCGGGAACCTGGCCGCCTTCCCTCTCTCCCCACCCCCTCGGGCCCCTCCCCCCCGCCGACCCCCTTCCTGGCGTCTGCCAGGCTGTTCGTCTCCTTCGTTTGCTCACTCACTGCTTTCTCGTGCACGTATCCAGTGTGAGCGGAGTCACGGGGTTCCTGTCCTTTTCCAACGCACTCACTTCCCTTAGCGTGTCGTTCTCACCGCCCCACGCGCTGCCCAGACGGCGGCGTGTCGTCCTCCTCGCGGCCACATGATGCTCCGTTGCGCCTCCCACAGTGTGTTCTACCCTGAGGGCCCCCTGGCTGACCCCCCCGCCCCCCCCGCCCCCCCCCACTCGGCCACCACGAGCAGCGCTGCTGCAGCGAACACAGGGTGTGCGCGTCCCTGTGCGTAAATGTCCTCAGGTTTTCCGGGCAGGTACTCGGAAGGGGGAGCATTGGGTCCCATGGAAATTCTGTTCTAATTATTTGGGGGAGCCTCCGCACTGTTCCCCATGGCGGCTGCACCGGCGTCCGTCCCCACTACCCACGCCCAAGGGCTCCTGCCTCTGCCCGGCGCCCCCGGCACTTGTGGGACCCGTCTCGTTGGCAGTGGCCCTGCTGGCAGGGGTGAGGTGGCGTGTCGTCGTGGGTTTGCGCTGCCTTCCCCTTGGAGCTCAGCCGTGCTTTCCACCTACCTGTTGGCCGTTTGTACGTCCCCGTGGGAGTGGTCTCCGTGCGGGTCCTCTGCCCGCTTTTAACTGGATTGCTTTTTGCTGTTGTTGTTGTGAGTTGTGTGGATTCTGTGTCTATTTTCGATATCGGCTGCTCATTGGACGTTTTGTTTGCAACTGTCTTCTTCCATCCGGTGGGTCGTCCTTGTTTTGTGGGTTTTGTTCTTTGGCTGTGCAGGCGCTTCTCAGTTCGACATGGTCCCCGTTTGATTGTTTTTGCCTTCACTTCCTTTGCTGTAGGACCAAGGTCACTACTCCCTCCCTGAGACCGAGGTCTGTGAGTTCCGTGCCTGTGTTTTCTGGTGGGAAGTACTGTCGTCTTTCAGACACTCATGTAGGGCGAGATGTTCAGGAACGTGTTTGCGTGTGAAGCAGGTGATACATTACATTTACACGTATTGGAGACACTGATGCTCACACTTGCGAACTTTGGTCAGTATGGAAACGTCCAGGAGAGGCTGATTTCTGTCGGTGAGTTCACTCCTGGACGCTGAGGAGAGCCGGGCGAGGGGGGCAGTGACGGGAGGCTGGGCAGCGCAGGCGCAGGCCGTGTCGCCAGGGCCAGGGCGCTGTCCCTCGGCCAACGCCAGGCTTTCTGTTGGCTCCGGGGTGCCTCGAGCACCCTCTCACAGGTGAATGTGGAACACTCGAGCCCTGGCACTCGAACCCGGGGCCCCAGGGGTCAGACCCACAGCAAGGGGTTCGTGTGTTGGGCAGGGGAGTCCCCACGGGCCCCCTACTTTCCACCTCTCGCTGTCTGGTGGCGGCTTCTGAGGGGCCTCCGAGCCAGAGGGCATCACGGACCACAGAGCAGGACCAGGGGTCGGGGGCCTCCAAGGCCTGTTCAGGTTTCGTACTCCCTGGTCCGTCCCCTGAGGCTCAGAGTCCACCCTACGGGAGGCTTCGAGGCCCTCGTCCGTCCACGGCGCATGGCTGTGAGGCTCCAGGAAGCTCGAGTGACTGACGTGGCGGCCGAGGGGCGTCCCTGTGACGAGCGGCCCTCCGCCCCTTCACCGGCGTGCGGCCTGCGGGCTCCTGGCTGGTGAGACCCCCGTAGCAGGCTCTGACCGACCTCTCGTCGTGCGGAGCAGGCTTTCTCATTCGCGTTCTTCACACATTCTTTGTGCAGATGGAGGAGTCAGGTTCCATTTGTATCTGACGTTGCGCTTCCTTTAAGGCGGCTTTTGATTTTAAATGCTCTCAACGTAACGTTGTCACCTTCGTCCTCCTCTTCCTCTCCTGACAATGCTCGTGGTGCCTTCAGTCCTCTCTTGCTCCAAGGTCTGAGAACAGATGTGTCTAAGTTGTCTGAGAAGAGTCTTAAGGTTTTGTTTTTAATATTTAACTTCTTTTTAAAATTTTTTTTAAAGATTTATTTATTTTCTGAGAGGGAAGGGAGGGAGAAAGAGAGAGAGAGAGAAAAACATCCATGTGCGGTTGCTGGGGGCCGTGGCCTGCAACCCAGGCGTGTGCCCTGACTGGGAATCGAACCTGTGACACTTTGGTTCCCAGCCTGAGCTCAATCCACTGAACTACGCCAGCCAGGGCAATATGTAACTTCTTAATCTATCTTGAATCCTTACATTTTCATATAAGAGGTAAAAACCTATCGGGTGACCCCTCCCGTTTCTGGCTGTTGAACGTCTCCCTCGCCCCCTCCAGATGGGCCTTCTGGTTGCTGAGTCGTGTCCCCGACGCGCCTCGGCCTGGTTGTGCCTGGGTCCCCGCGGCCTGGGCTTACCTGCCGTCCGTCCTCAGTGCCGGCCCCGCCCCGCTCGGGCCCGCTCCGCCCTCCCGTGCCTGCAGGAGCTTCCGCAGACACCCCGAAGTCTGCTGAGCCGTCTTCCCCTCCCAGACTTGCTTCTTCACGCGTGTCTTCCGTGTTCTTGACCCATCACTGTCTCACGCAAACATCGGGCTTCTTGCAAACCCCGGTGGTGTTTAGGTTGCAGGTGCATCGCCCATTAACCTGGGAGGGTTCGGCATCACGGCAACGTGAAGTCTCCTGACTGGGGTGACGTGTGTCCACCGTCGTTGTCGTAGACCTTCCCTAACATCTCGTGACGAACCCGTGTAATAACGCTCCCCGCGGGGTCTGCCGGCGTCCTCGCCCGCCGGTGTGAGTTCTGGCCGGAGAGACACTCCTGGGAGTGATGCAGCGCGGCCCCCCACCGCACCCTGGCTCTCCCGTGTCCGTTCTCTCGAGGACGCTGGGGGGCGGGGCGAGGACAGGATTACAGCGGCTCCTTTCCCACACGTCCCCCCAGCACAGGCCGCGTCCGAGCCACCCTCCCACACCCTCCCCAGTCGCCGCTCCTCCCGGAGCTGGTCTTGCCGTAGACTCGGTGGGTTTCCCGGCCAGCGTTTCACTCGCGGGGAGAAGCAAACTTGCTCGAACTCACAGTGAAAGTGGAGAAAGCGGACGGACGGCACCGTTCACGGCGTCGTTGAGCGGTGAAGACACGGGGTTCACGGAGGGCAGCGATGCGTCTGTGACCGCAGGCGGGTGACCGGCCTTCAGACCGTGGCCCCGAGACGGAGGACGCCCGGCCCCGGCCCCGGCCTCGGGGTTCTGCTGTGAGGCTGGTACGAGGGGACGCGCGTGAAGGACTGTGACTGGGGACGGGGCGAGGGCTGCGGGGGCTCCTGTCCTCGCCAACACGGTTACTGCCCACCTAACTGTCCCCCGACACGTGCCCAGTGCAGTCAGTTCCAGCCCGGGCACGGGCACCGTCTCGGTGCCACACGAGAAGTTCCCGAAGTGTCTGGGTGTTCAAGGGCCGCAGGTCACGTTTGGGGAATCGGGGGGCGGGGGGGGTGGGACTTGGGGGAGGCGGCGGCTGAGCCGGGCTTGTTCGGTTAGGTGAGTGGGACTCCGTGGGGGGTGGGCAGTTTCCCGGGGGGGTGGGGGGCTGGTGTGAGGAGGGCAGGAGGCCAGGAAGGAGGCGGGAAGGCACACACGCAGCAAAGACACGGACCCTTCCCGCGGAACGCCGGGATTGGAGTGTCCCCTTGCTGTCCTTCTGTGCCTCATGTTTTCTCCCGGTTGTGATTGCCAGCCAGAGTCCCAGAGTGCGTGTGCGTGTGTGTGTGTGTGTGTGTGTGTAAGAGAGAGTCCGGTGAGCCCTCGGGAGGGAGCGAGGTGCGGGGAAGCCGCGTGCTCGCCCCCGCCCCTGCTCCCTGGGTGGGTGAACCGGTGCCTGGCCCCCCTGGACGGGAGAGCCGTGGGGCGACGCTGCCCCTCGGGGAACCCACACCCACCGGCTCCCCAGTCGGCTGGGTGGCCCTCGCCCCCACGGGGGACTGGCCCAGAAGGCCGTGCGGTCAGGGAGCCAGTGCGTTCAAGTGCGGGAGCGTGAGTCAGTGGCCGCCCTGGGTGAACAGTGTAAAAGGTCCAGACGGCTCGAGGCAGCTGGTGGGTGTGATCAAGCAGCCGCCCCCTCGGGAAGGGCTCTCTCTGCAGGGGTCCGCACGCGGGGCGGGGCGAGGTGGGGGGGAGGGGCCGGCGCTGCGCAGGTGTACAGCGCTGTGTGCAGGTGAACTGCCTCTCTCCGCGACTCTGGGTCTGGCCCTGACGTTTGAGCGCCGTAACGAAGAACTTCTGTCCTGAGAGAACCGGCTCCTGCAGCGCAGGCCACGACACCCCCCCCCCCCCCGGCACGGGGTTCCGGTGCCGCCCCTCGAGCTCTCGCCCCAGAACCACACGCCCCCGTCCGTTCTCAGGAGACACCGGCCCACTCTGCCCTGCCTCCATCGGAGCCCCGGGGCTGTTGGAGACAGGTGTACAGCAAATATGTTTTTAAGTATCTTTCGAGGATTGTGCTAAGCACGGGGAAGCCGCCATCAGCCAGACAGCACCCCCTGGGGGTACTCGTGACCTGGACAGGCGTGGAGTCTCGCCGGGGGACGTGGGGGGCCCGCCCGCATGTGCAGGGCAGCGCAGGTGGGGGCACGAGGCTGCAGGCAGGCGGCCTCCCCCTGGGGGGACAGAGGTGTCGGTGGACTCGGCAGACGTGGCCTGCCTGGCCGTGGCACCCCGCAGGCCGGGAGGCCGTGGCGGGCTGCGGGCGGGGTCCCCTCTTTCGACATGGCACACCCCCCACTGAGCCCCTGTGGGCGTGGGGGCGGGTGAGCCCGCTGCGGCCCGGACCACTGAGTCACCCCCAAGGGCAGGCCCTGGGGAGCGACTCCCGTCCACAGCGGACCCTGCGTTTGTCACCTCACTTTGCTGTTTGCCGGGATGATGAGTCTCTGCCCCTCCCTCCACTGTCACAGGCGACCGACCACCTCTGCTTTTCCACTTGAAGGAGGATTTCCCGTCTCTGTGGTCGAGACCTGTGCGCTCTGATCTTTGGTCCTGTTCGCCTTGTTCTCAGAAATCAGCTGTTTGGACCATGGCACGGACGGCGCCCTGGTCAGACGTGTGTGCACGTGGGGCTGGAGGCATGGGCGCTGTGACGGCTCGGTCTTTCGGGGACGGTGGGGTGGGGGAAGGGCAGGGGCACCCGCAAACACAAGTGTGGAACTCCAGGTCAGCACCAAAAAAGAAAACACTGCGACCCGTGGAGAAACACTGCGCCCCAGGGGCACACCGTGCCTCCCCGAGGGCACGCCCCTCTGGCCCTCGGGCTCGGAGCCTGCGGAGACCCTGCGCCCTGCACCCTTCAGCTGCTCCCAGCCGTGGGCGCGGTGGGTGGCCTGCAGCCGGGCGGGGGGTCCTCGTCTGCGGGCCCCTCGGCGGGTGGCGTCTGGTGGGCGTTCAGCCGACGCTGTGGACTTCCCACCTTTGCACCTGCTGGAAAATCGCCTCAGTGTCCCTAACCTGCGTGTGCATCTGTCCTCAGAGCTTTCCCTTGACTGGGTGGTGACACCTGCTTGGCTCCTTGTGAGGTGATGAGTTTAAACACCTGTAATGTGTGCTCCGCCTGTGTGTGTGTGAGAACCGTGCACACACCTCGTTTTGGAAGCAGTCCTTTCACAAAACAGAGAACAGGGAAATCGGGGTCTGTGGCATGTTACGTGGAAAAGACCTGAAGCCTTAGCAGCAAACCCAGTGGGAGTCACCGGTGCCGCATGGCTGTTCCTCTGGCTCTTGGACCTTAAGTACTGAGTTGGAATCACTGGTCCACGCCACAGGTCAGGTTTCCTTGTTTGTAGCCCAGTGACTGACGGGTAACCCTTGCTATACATCGTGTGTTAACATATAGATAAGATAATTATATAATTATAAGATAATTATATAGCAAGCTATTGTAATTATCTCTTTGAAAAGAACGCGTCACATTCTTGCTAGCACGTCCTTCCAGTGGGTTACACCGTGAGTTTGTCCGAGTCTGTAACGTATTCGTTTGGGATCTTGGTTTTGCATAAAATCTACAAATATTTGCTGAGGCGTCGTTGTCGTTGCTACTGGATTGGCTCTCTCCAGTTATTCTTCTCATCCTCTTTTCCTCCCATTAGGAGTTTTGAATTTTATTTGGGTAATTCAAACACGTACGTCTTGAAGTAAATTAACTATGCATTTAATGGTTTCAATTGTAAAAAATTTTTTTGTCAACTGTTTATCTGAATTTGTAGCCGTTACTGTAATTTGATGAGGTTTTAGAAGTACGTTTCTTTCTTAACTTTGATGTTACTGTATCCAACAGCCAAATACTTTCATCTGAATCATCTCATATTTTGTGATGAAAGGTACTAGGGAAAAGGTATTTAACTGGAAAAGATGACTTTCCAAGCCCTGGCCAGGCGGCTCGGTTGGTCGGAACACCGTCCCCGCTGCCTCCCAGAGAGGGTGCAGGCTCAGCCCCACTGGGGGTGGGGTGGGAGGCGGCAGGTCAGCGCCCCTCCCCCACACCGGCGCCCTCTCTCTCTCCCCCCTCCCCTCTCTCTAAAGCCCGTATGGCGACCCTCGAGGGGGGATTAAAAAGCTGCTTTTCAACAGGCCTCTCTGAAACACTTTTACCGCTCTAGAAAGGAAGGAGCTGGGTCTCTGCTACACGAGCCCTGTCAGCTGTCTTGCCTGCGTCCCGTCCCATAACCTCGTCCGTGGTTTCACACCAAAAGTCTTCAGCTTTTCAAAAAGTGAAGCTGTTAACAATGTCTGCTATTCAGGGTTCTATATTTTATTGTGTTGAAAAGTGATGAAAAACCACCATAACGATACGTTCAAGTCTTCACTCTGAACAAAGGCAGTGTGATAATAATTATCCTCTTGACAACCCCAGTGTGCTTTTTATTATAATAATGCATTTATCCTTAAAATGCATGAAAGTATTCCATGTGCTCCAACTAAAGAGATAAAGTTGAGTTTACGTACAGTTAGTCCCGCCTAAAAACCCGCGGACCAGAACGTGGCAACTGCCGTCCCGTGACTACCCAATAACGAGACGTGTGGGGTTTTACCAGGAAATTAAAACTCAGAGTCAGGGTAAGGGCGTTTCTTCTCATTTAATTTGTTATTTTTTTTCAATTGCAGTTAACATGCAATGTCATTTTGCACTAATTTCAGGTGTGCGGCATGGCAGGTAGACACATAGTTCACGAGTCCGGTGCCTGCCTGGCCCCGTACGTGGCTGTCACAGGGTCGTCGACGGTGCTCCCTGCGCCGCACCTGACGTTCCCGTGGCTGCCCCGTGGCTGCCAGTCGGTGCTGCCCAGGAAACCCTTCTCCGTTTCCCCAGCCCGCACCCTGCTCCCGTCTAGTGACCGCCGGTTTGTTAGGAAGGTTATTATTGTTATTATTATGGTCGTGAATACACAGGTAGAATCCGTGCCCTAAAATATAACCTAAACATAAGCCAGAGGGTAAAAGGCGACTGAGTGCAGCCAGATTCTGCAGGTCACCACCAATGGAAAAAGCAGCGGCCTCAGAATCAGGTTCCTACCGTGCGGAGTGGCCCAGAGAGGCCTCCAGAGGGAGGGGCCGTCCGTGAGTTGCTAGGAGCCCGCCCCGCCCACTCTACACACCAGGGGGCGCTAGGGAGGGACACGCGGCTGCTGCGGGGAGGGGGGAGGCGGGATCGCGGGTCCCCGGTGCTGCGTGCGCACCCTCCCCCGCACCAGGGCGGTGCGCACCTGCGCCCGCTGGTCAGAGCAGCGGCACGGACGCCCGCGTTGCCGGCGTGGGCGGGCCTCCAGGGTCCCGTCTCGCGCCCCCGCACGTGCAGGCAAAGCCTCTAAAGGGAAGATGAAACAAACAGAAAGGAAACGAAGGATGAAAGCAAATGGGAGGAAACGGGAACTCTACCAGAAGAAAAAAGAAAGTGCATTAACGTCTCAGGAAAACTACTGCGCTTAACTGAACTACAACAACAGGAAGAATACTTCTTTAAGTAGCAGAGGGAGAGCACAATTCAAATAACCAAGAGATCACTTGGAAGTAAAAATACGGGTGTAATATTTAAATGTTTAAGCCCTGGCTGGCGTGGCTCAGTGGATTGAGTGCAGGCTGCAAATCAAAGTGTCGCAGGTTCGATTCCCGGTCAGGGCACATGCCTGGGTTGCAGGCCATGGCCCCCAGCAACCGCACATTGATGTTTCTCTCTCTCTCTCTTTCTCCCTCCCTTCCCTCTCTAAAAAATTAGTTAATTAATTTTAAAAATTTAAATGTTTAAAATCTCAGAAGGGTGAGCAGGTGGAGAAAAGGAAGCCCGGTTAGCATGAAACACGGAGTAAAAACCAAGCACACAGGAAAGTTAGCGCGCTGGTCCGGTGACCCCGTCATCCGAACCACAGGAGCTGCAGGAGGAGAGAACAGAGGAGACAGGGAGAACGGGAGCAGTGAAGGGAGAGGTGAAGAGATCGTCCCTCAGGGGCCCGGCCTGAGGGGGACGAGCCACAGGCCCGCCGCCGGAGCCCGGGTCTGCACACCCACCACCCTGGGGACACCGTGGATCCCCGGGACTGAGCACGGCCTGGCGATGGGAGAGGGTGCACGAAGCAGGACCGATGGGGCTCACGGACAGCTCCCCGAGACCCCCGCCAGGGCACCCAGGGGACGCCCGGCGTGTCTGCTGCGGCTGAGAGGAGACCGCTCAGCGGAGAGCGTCTGGGGCCGCTCCGCACCCTCGCCCGGGAAGGCCCAGCCCCCCCCCCACGTGGAGTGCGGGTTCCCCCGCCAGCAGGGCCCTCCTGTCGTGACGGCACAGCCCCGGTCAGCGGTCCGGCGTCACGTCCACTGTGACCACGCCGGGGCCGGACGGTGTGCGGCGTGGAGCAGCAGGGGGCGCGGGCCACGGGGCCACGTCCCGCCCTCTGCAGTGGCGTGTTCGCGGGCGTGGGCTTCTGCGTGGGACGGAGCTCCGCGGCAGAGACACAGCCCTGGTTTAGGGGTTTTTTCGGTAAATGCTGAAGGAAATGGCTAAAAGGGTTACGAGCCTTTCCCTCGGGGGAGCGGAACATAAATGGGTGGTGTTTGAGGAGCACGGTTCTCCATAACAAGCCGCCTGCAGCCGTTTGGCCCTTCGACTGTGTGTTTGTGTAACTCTGATGCGAACACCTGTTACGTTTTTAAAAATCGATGCTTCCTGTCATTGGTCTTGAGGGCCGATCATGGCAGCCCGGCAGACCACACGTGGCCTCAAGTTCAGGACCCTTGGTTCCCGGGATGCGTCAAGGGGTGTCTTCCAGGGCCCCCCGCCCTGGAGGCTCCGGTCGGGTGTGCAGAGCAGGAGAAGGGCGAGGTCAGGAAGCTGCCTCTCGAGGTCCTCCCTGGAGCAGGGCGGTGTCTGTGGCCTCCACGCACCTCCCCTCTGAGAACCACACCTCCACTGACCCACAGGCGCTCCCCCTGCTCACTGCAGGTCCCCACAGCGGCCGACCAGTTCCTCCAGGGGTTTCGGGGTTGTTGCAGGGGTCAGCAACGGCGCTTCATACAGCTGTTTCAATGTCCCTGTTTAAAGCTGCTACAATAAAGACGTTTTTGTTCCCAGCAGAGCCACTTGGAGGGGCTCGAATGGGATTCTGGTTCCCAGGGGGCTCGGGGGGTCACCGGAGGTCTGCGGGGCGGCTCAGAGCCTGTCCCTCAGCCCTGCCTGCCTGGGCATGGGGCTCTCAGGGTCACCAGGGTGGTACAGGGCACTCTCGGTGCAGAGCCAGGCGGCGTGGGAGCCGTGGGTGCACAGAGAGGCACGAGTGAGGGAGGGAGCGCGGGGGCACCCGGGCGGGGCAGAGCGCACCTCCGTGGGGAGTGCATGCGCCGGCCCTGGCTCACCCTGTGGCTGGGTTTCTTATGTTGCCAGTCCGCCTGCTGCGCTATTTAGAAACATGGATTAAAAGGAAAAATAATAGAGCGAAAGTTAAATCAAAGTAGGTTTTTAGCGTAACGACGGCAGAGATAACATGCCAGTTATATGTTAGATGTGGAGACGGACTCATCGGTATCAGCTGGGAAACTCCTCTCCGCTCATCACTCAGAAACAGATTTAGGGGAAGAGCAAAGGGTGGGAAGTGGGCAGGGAGGGAGAGAGGGAAGGGAAGTAAGCAAGTCTGGTTTTCTTCAGCCCCAAAGCAAAATGTTAAGCAAAAGGTGACTGATGGCTATTTTCCATGACAAGATATGTTATGAATTTCCATCTGTCTCTCAATACATAATCAATCTAAAAACCAAACATGACGTAATCACTCATTCTCGAATTTGGGGACAAATCATGCTTTTTATGTACTACATAACGAATGTAAGTCATTTGAATGTGCACACCCTTGTTAAGGGAGGAGAGTCAAAATCAGTCTTTTCTCACAACCACCAGCAAAGAAAAAATGACTGTGATGACACGCCCACCAGTAGCACACGGACCTAAAGCTGCGCGTCGCATGCCTGTGCACATGCCTTGTACACTGAGTGTCGTTCCGTGTCTGCTCTGTGCCAGGGGCCGCGGACCTTCGGGATCCGAAGTCAGTCAGGGAACACCGTCTCCGCCCTAACGGAGGGCCGTGTTTCAGCGGAGGAAAACAGAAAACAGTTGCATAAATGTATAAACGTGTGATCCGTAAAGGAAAAGGTGGTGCATCACACTTCATCAGAACTAAAGCTTTTGTTGTGCAGGTTACCCTACAGCCGTGAAAAGGCAGGAAACACGTGGGGGAAAATATTCAGCACAGAACTGGTCCCTAGAACACGCAGTGAACTCTGAGTCCCAGTTAGAAGAACAGAACTTGGAAAACGGGGGACAGAGACGTGGGCACACCTGTCGCCACAGAGGGTACACAGACATACAGCAGATGGGCACACGAAAGGGTGTTCCGCAGCCTTAGCTATCGGGAAATTCAGGTCAAACCCACGGTGAGACACCCCCACACGCCTGTCAGAACGGCTAAGGGGCGGTGACGTCGAACGTTGGCTGCCGCCGTACTCGCAGGCACCGAGGTGGCGAACAACGCCGGCGTCCCCCTGCAGGGGAGCGGTTAAAACGGTGCTCCCTCCGCACCCTGGAAACCCGCTCAGCAGAAGGGGCAGGAGAGCCGGCCCCCGAGACCCACACACAGCAACCTGGACAGGCCTCGGGCAGTTCGGCTGAGGGAGAAAGCGCGCCCCCGGAGGCCGCAGATTGTCTGGTTCCGTTCCTAGAGCGTGCTGGTTTCACTGAGAGATAGTTGGCGTGGGGTATTATCCATGTCCGGTGCGCACAGGACTCCGCATCCGTGTCTGGTGTGGAGTGACCACGGGAGTCTCCTCAACGCCCACCACCCCGCAGCTACGCAAGTTTTGTCTTGTGATGAGAACTTTTAAGATCTACTCTCTCAGCAACTTCCCGGTGCGCAGCCCAGTGCTGCTAACGGGGGTCACCACACACTGGGCATCACGCTCCCGGGACCTCGGTGTTCCACAGCTGCACGTTGGCACTTTTGACCCCCTGCCCCCACTCGTCTCACGTCCTCCACTCCCACTGCCCCCCCTTCGGCAGCTGCCCGTCGGGTCCCTGTGTTACAGAACATTCTGGAAACGACAGGCTTCACGGAAGTGGGCAGACTGGAAGTTGCAGAAAGAACAGTGCGTGTGCTTGTACAAGGGACAGGAGGGACTCGTGTGACAGGGGCTGTTTGTGTCTGGGCTGTGGCGGTGGACTCGCGGCCCCACACAAGTGTGATCACACAGCGTTAGCCGTGCCCGGGCGAGTGCAGGGAGAGCCCGGAAGTCTGGACGGGATCAGCGGGGAGGTCCAGCGTTGGGACCGCGGTGGTGGGGACACCCCGCAGGTCCCCAAGACGGTGCTGCCGGAGGAGGACCCGGGCTTTAGGGTCCGGGGAGTGCGGCTGCGTGTGGACCTGCGAGCGTCTCTTCTCAAAACAGAGGAGCAGCCGTGCAGCGTGGTCTCATGTGACGACGGCCACGGAGAAGCCCTGGGTGTCCCCTGAGCAGGTGACCGTGGGTGAGGAGGAGGGGGCGGCGTCGGTCCCGCTCCGGCGGAGGGCAGAGTGCAGCGCAGTCCTCAGAGGCGCCCCCACCGGCTGCCGTGTGTGTGTCTGTGCCTGGGCTGCCTGCCGGGGCGGCCAGCACCTCGGGGACCGTGCCCCTCGCTGCCGACAGAGCTGGGCAAGGGGACGTCTGGCCAGGCCACGTCTCCACGGGGGCTCACTCGGTGGATGCTTCTGGGAGTTCTTCCACGGTGGAAGGTGATTGTTAGAGAGTAATTAACTCAGTTTGTTGCATTCTATTTTTTAAAATGCTATTCCTGAAATGTACACTTGCATACCAACTGTTTTAAATCAGAACAGCGAGGTGTGTCCGGAAAAAGTCCGGCCAGTGTTAGTATGAGAACGGGTTTGGTGACATCAATGTGACCTGGCAGCCAAGGAGAGTGGACTGGAATGCACATGCGTGAACAATGACGACCTCACTGTACTGGTCAGTGGGGGCGGTGGGTGCCATCGAGTGAGCGTGTGCACTGTGTGGCCACCACATTCAAAATCACTGAGCAAGTAGAGCCACGAATCTGCATCAAATTTTGCATTAAGCTTGAACATCCCTCCTCAGAAACTATTCAGATGACTCACAAGACCACAGCTGTGGGCAGCTGGTGACTGGCAGCCTCTTCACAACAACACACCTGCTCCCGCATCACGTCTGTGCGGAGTTTTTTGGTGAAACATCAAATCACCCAGCTGACTCAGCCCCTCTACGGCCTAGATTTGGCACCCTGAAACCTCTGGCTTTTCCCAAAACTGAAATCACCTTTGAAAGGGAAGAGATTTCAGATTATGGATAAGGTTCAAGGAAAACACGACAGGGCAGCTGAAGGCGACTGGGAGAAGTGGGTGAGGTCCCATGGGGCCTGCTTTGAAGGGACTGAGGCGTCACTGTCCTGGGTACAGTTTCTCTTGTCCCTTGTATCTTCCTCAGTAAGTGTCCCTGTTTTTCCTGTTACAAGGCTGGGTCCCTTCCGCACGGACCACGTGTGTGTGCGTGTACGTTTGTAAGGAGCACTGCGTGCCCCTCCAGGGGGCTCGGCCTCTGGCCCATGGGTGGTGGCTCGGCCTCTGGCCCACGGGTGGTGGCTCTCCCCTGCAGCTTGTAAGTGACTCCAGATGAGAACACCCTTCGAAGAGGAGGCTCCCTAGCAACTCCCGTGGCGAACCTCCTTCCAAAGGAGGGGCGGGGCCTCAGGTCTGCGGGCAAGCTCCAGGAACCAGGAAGGGGACCGTCCCTCCGTCACCCGGGAAGGGGAGACGGAGACGGTGACATCTGGAGACGAGAGCAGGGCACGGGGCTCCCCACGGGGAAGGAGGAGGGAGTTCCAACGGCCGGTTGGCAGACACGTGTGTGGGGGGACGACAGGGGGCAGACACCAGACGACCTGTTGTTCTGGTCACGAAGTGCTGCTCTGTGGACACTTAAACTTCAGTGGAAAACCTGGCTGTTTTGATCAATAAGCATGTCCTTGGGTGAGGGTGGAAAAAACCTCCTGGCAGGTTTCAGGCCCCTGCCGGGAGGACACTAGCCCACACCCCCAGGTGAGCGGAGGCCTCTCGCACGGCCTTCCAGCCCACAAGGGCCCCCCAAGTGGCCACGGCGCGTGCTCGGGCCGGAGAACTGCAGCGTGCTTGACGCGCCCCCCCCCCCGGGTGGGCGTCTGGCGTCACCAGGGGAGCAGGGCGCTGTGCAACCTAGTGCCTCGCTTTACCAAAGTGGGGCTTTTTGAGCACAGCGAGAGCAGCGCGTGGGAGGGGGCGGCTCTGACCCTGACAGCCGCCCGGTGCCTGTGGTCTCGGCCACTTCGTTGCTGTGCGTTACGTTGGGTCGGTTACAAGACTTACTTAAATGTGTCTGTTCAGTGTTCTTCATGGGTCGGGAATGAACGTGCGTGTTCATGAAACCACTGTGTCGAATACCATCTGGAGCATTTTAGCCCATTTAGTAATCACCTCAGAACGTGGTAGAAAACACCGTGCCCACTATGTAAATACTAGTAATAGCAGATTGTGCATTAGCCCCACTTTAAACGCTATATTTGGGTGTTGCTTTATAGTTGTAACATAAAAATTTAAATTATTGAGAGATTCTATTTTGTTTTCTGTTTTAATTAGCAACTAGCTTACTGTTGTAAAGTGTTTCAGATGGGAAGGTCTGCACCTTGCTTACTGTTTTTACAGCAGAGAAGGACAGAAATAAAAACATGCATGCCAGGCTGCTGATGATATGAGCTGTGTATGGGGGGGGGGGGCAAAAACAACCGGAATTATCTTCTGGGGGGTAGGCCCCTTGCAGTACAGGCTTCCCCCACTAGGAGAGTGTTCTAGGGGCCCATCTGCGTCAGTGGACCAGCTGGCGTTGTTGTGAGAGGCTGCATTCAGCTTCAGTGAATCTTCTTTTTTAAAGATTCTTTCATCGCATTTAACCATTTCATGACGGGTGAGTTACGAGCGCACCTGCCCACACCGCACTGAGTGGTCAGCAGTTTTGACCAAAAACATCACGACCCCCGTGCCCCACCCTCCCCATTAACCCGATCTCACCATAACCAACGTTTTCTGTTTCCCCGGGTGAAAAATTCTTCAAAGGGAAACCTTTGCCAATGCGGAAGAGGTGGAACAAAAAAAAGGTAGAAGCCCTAAAAGGCGTCAAAATTAATTAATTCAAAAACTGTTCTAAGCGGTGGAAACGATGCCTCAGTGAGTGCATTGCATCCGGTGGAGAGTGCCTTGAAGGTGACTGGAGTTTAAAACGAAAGAACAAATACGTAGCTTTTTATAAATAAACCCCACGTGGGGGAGTCCTCTGTCTTGCATGTAGACACTCACGTATACGCTTCTCTGGTTCGCCTCCCCATGTTTCGTGTCGCCTACTACTTTTCCGGCTCAGCCACAGAGATAACCCTTACACACAGTGTCGTGGGAATGCGTTTACCGTTTCCTGTAACGTTTACATTGCAAGCGGTAGTTCAGTTTTCTAGAGGAGTCTCTGCGGTGAGCCACCGACCAGAAGCGAGTCAGCGGCGGGCGGCCTCCCTGGGGGGGGGGGCCCTGCCGCGCCCTCGAGGGTCCGGCCGTGTGCGCCGCCTGCCCGCCCACCCCGCCGTCTGCAGGCGTGAACCGCCCCGGGCGGGGCGCCCCTCGTGTGGGGCTCTGTCTCCTGATGACACACTCGGCCTCACTTTCTGCCTCTTTATTCTTCCCTACAGCGACCCACATCCGGTGGAAGAGGAGAAAATGTAGTGATCGAGTCCGGTCGAGCGTGTGTGTCCGCGTCATCAGCACCGCTCCGCCCCGAGGGGTCCCGGCCGCCCGCAGACACATGGCTCCCCAGGGAGACACGTAGAGGTGAGGGTCCTGGGTCCCGTCCGGCTGCCCTGGGGTGATTTCCCTGGAAAAGGCTCGGAGATGGGCGTGCGGATGGGCTTGTGGGTTTTTTCTCGTCAGAGAGCACAGTGTCCTTCAGTGTTCACCAGCGAGCTCAGCATGAAGTCAGACTGGATCGGGGACCCCTAAGCACAGACTCACACAGTTACCCCCACGCGTCCCCCGGGGGCCCTTCCGTACGTAGCCCTCGCGGCAGGTCTGCGCCCCTCGGCGCTGGTGTGGGAGCCCCTTGGGAATCCAGGGGACATGGGGCCGTCCCGCCCTCAGAGGAGCCCGTCAGGTCTGCGACCAGGGCCCCGTCTGCACGGCCCGGGGTCCGCGCGGTTTGCCGTCAGTCACTGCGGATGAGCCGCCCTCGGAGCTGCCTCGGACCCGGGAAGCCGTTCTCCGAGCAACACTTCGGGCCGTTGAGGTGTCTTTAAAGAATCACTTAAACTGGAGTGAACCAATACATGTAACCAGTCCTTACGGCCCGAACCCGTTCCGCGTGTGCGGTCCAGGGCAGCCGTGTGACCGTCACCGCCGTCCGACCTCCGGGACTGCTCCCTCCCCGGGCTGTCACTCGCCCCCACAACCCACAACACAGTGCCTCCGTGTCTCCCCCTCCCCCACCCTCCACCCGTCCTTTGTCACCGGGACTCTGACAGCTCTGGGGGCCTCCTGTGAGCGGGCCATACCGTGTCTGTCTGTCTGCCTGTGACTGACTGACTGGCCTCATGGTGTCTGCCCCCGGCCTCCGTCCATGCTACTGCAAGTGTCAGATGCCCTCCCCTTTCAGGGCCGAATGACGCTGCATTCGGGGCGGCCTGTGTTTGTTTCTCCGGGGGCGCGAATGTACACACAGAGGCCACTCCTGACGGCCGGCCGCTGAGCATGGTGCTGCTGCGAGCGTGAGCGTGACTGGTCTGGAGTGAGAGAGCGCCGTGAACCCCGCCCAGCACAGGCTGTGGGAGGAGGAGCCGCAGGGCGCAAGCCACGTGTGCAGCGCTCCTGTCGGTGTGTGCAAGGGCGTGCTCACACACGGGTGCCGCGGCACACCGCCTGCCGGTAGCGTGCAGCGCTCGCCCAGGAGGGCGGCAGAGCCTCTGCGCAGGGCAGCCGCTGGGCGCCTCTAGGATGTCGTTGCTTCCACGTGTGCTTGTTGCTTCTGAACACACCGTCCGTATCCCCAGGTAGTGGTGTGCCAGCCACTGTGTGGGGCTCAGCGTGGGTCCCTATGGGACACAAGGTGGCTGTGGCCCTGAGGCGCGGACGCTGCCGGCACAGGTTCCTTGTGCTCCGTGCGTGGTCAACACAGTGGACCCGGCGGCTCAGGGACCAGCAGAGCGAGAGGGACATCAGTGCCAAGTCCAGAGAGGCCAGGATCTGGACAGAAGGCGGGGCCAGGAGGCCCAGACCGCCCGCAGACCCAGGGGCAGGAACGGAGGGCCCACCCTCAGAGAGGCGATCTCTCTGCTCTCGTGGGCACACGTGGTCCAGCTGCGGGAGCAGAGGGCAGGAAATGGGGGCTGCCGGCCGCTGGGATCTTACTTAAGACCTTTCGCCTGCTTGCCCGAGAAAAATCCAAAACTGCGAGCGGAAGCGGATTCCGTCCACAGGAGCCAGAGTTCACTGTCTCCTGCTGACACCGGGCACCCAGAGCCGTGGGTGGCGCGCTGTGACCTCTGGCGCAGCCCCCCGAGTGCGGCCCTGCCCCTGCCCGGGCTCCGAGGCTGCTGCCTCAGCACCCCCAGACAGGGCGCAGGCCCCGCGCCACGCCTGCCGCTGCGCCGTGATGGATGAGGGCAATCTCCCGTCGTTTCACGGGAGATTTACATGCCCAACTCTCATTAGTGCTGCCGGGAGCTTCTCGCATAAATCTCCTGCGCAGGGAGGGAGAGAAGCCGCATTTTCTCCTGTTCTCTGTCGGTTTTCCTTCTCAAGGCGGCATCGCCCCAGTCTGGGGCCGGCTGCGGTGCGTCGCCTCGCGCCTCCGTCTGTGTGGAAATGGGCCGTAAACGGGGCTCTGAACTCGCACGCCTCAACGCCACCCACTTGCGCCGTCATCCTGGCCAGGGCCGAGGGCCCATCAGGGCAGCCGACCCACAGATTTCCACGTGTCGGTCGTACCTGCTGTGACTGTCACTCTGTTGGGTGCTCACAGGGCTCGTGGCCCAAAACAGAGGTGGGGGCGCAAGGATGGGAGCTCTGAGTCCTTGCTGGGAACGGATCACTTCTAAAGAGGCCCCGGACGCCGACCCTTTCAAAGCAGCAGCCCCGGCAGGAAGCTGGGACTGGGTTTCGGGTCAGAAGGCTGGCCCGACCCCTGCTGAGTGCGGGTCTGTGGCCATTGTCGGTGGGAACGTTTGTCAGAGCCCTTCCCCAGCGGCCACCGGAGCTGCCCAAAAACTGGCTTCCCCCACCGGCATCCGAGCGGTAGGAGCCGGTGACCACTTATGGTGGTTTCCAATGCCGGCCGCCGCCCAGTACAGGGCCCCGCTCAGGGTGTCGGGGCTGGGCTCTGGGAGTCGGGAGCTGGTGGGCGGGGCTGGGGCGGGGCTGGGGGCTCCGGCGGGGGGTGGGGGGGCGGCGGGACGGTTCCAGAATCCCCAGGTGCGGAAACCCTCCTGGAGTGGGGTGGGGCCCTGGGGGGGCAGGCAGCACCGGGGAGTCTCCGAGCCTCGGTGGGCTGAGACCCGAGGCCCGGCGGTTCGAGGGGACCAAGGGGGTGCGGGGGGGGGGGGGGGGGAGGGGGACCGGATGTGGGTGTGTCCCTAGGAGGGGCCGGGAGGGGCCTGCAGGGCATGCGCGGGCCCTCAGAGCTCCGTGGGCCTGGGCCTTGCGCTCAGGAGGCGGCCCCCGGGGCCTTCAAGAGTGAGGGGTGAGAGCGGGGGTCGGAGCGGGCTCAGGCGCCCGTGAGCGAGGCGTCCGCACGCGGCGGGGGGCTGCGGGGCTGCGGGGGCTGGGGGGCTGGGGGGCTGCAGGGGCGTGGCCTCTCCTGTTCCCGCGGGGGGGGGGCGGCGGTCATCGAGAAAGGGGGGGGGGCAGGTCCGTGGGCCCCCCGTGGTCACCCCGCACGAACTGTGGGTCGCGCCTAGAACTGGGTTCCTGAGAGAAGGGGGCGGCGCCGCCGCTTGGAGCACCGGGTCATGTGACCGCGTCCCACGCTGGAGTCCGCATCCCCTGGGGGGGGGGTTAGTGCGCCCTCCCGACGCGTCCTTCAGAGCCGACCCAAGACGCAGCGCTGCGGCCTGGGAGCCAGACGTGGGAACACGATGGACATGCGTGCAGCGGGGGCTGGGGGGGCTGGGGGTGCAGGGGGTCTGGGAGGGCTGGGGGAGGCGCTGGCGACAAGTCGGTCCCGAGGAGGAGAGTGTGGGCGGGGCACGCAACCCCCCAGGGCTGGGGTGGGAGGACCGTCGCCAGGGAAGACCTGGGGGAGACCCAGCCTCCCGCGTCTCCCTGGGCAAGCATCTGCTCAAGCCCTGGGCTGCGGGCACGAGCAGCCCCCCCCTTCCGGAGGGTTCCCAGGGGTGGCCCCAGGGATGTGCCGCCACACCCACAGAGGGGCGGGCCCACGGCCCCCGGCTGCAGGGAAGGGCACCTTGGCCTGGCTCTCCGCCCCAGAGAGTGAGGAGCCGCGTGCAGCCCGGGGCTGGGCCGGAAACGTCCGACAGGAGACGGAGAAGGCGGCTGGGGGCCGCCCAGAGAGCGGCTGGGTGTCTGGGGGAGGGCAGCTGTGGGGAGGCCGGCTGGAAGGCAGATCCCTCCCTCAGGGGAGACGATGTGGCTGGGACGAAGGCGTGTCATTCAGGAGAAAAATGACTTCACACGTGGTTTGGAGACAAAGTCACAAAGACTCAGTGACATGGGGATGGAAACAAATCGTGATGGTGACCCCTCCATTTCTGAGGTGAGCAACGGAATGGGGGGCCCCCACGGCTGGGACCAGGAGGCCACGATGCAGAGGCTGGGGGCCCCCCGGGACCTGCCCTGGGTGGGTCCGCCTGGACACCTGCGCTGGCTCCCCCCAGTGTCTCCAGGGCTCTGGAAAACTCCGCAAGAGGACTTAGCCACCTAACCCCCCCACCACACTTCAGAACGGGAGACGTGGAGTGACTCGTCTCGGGGGACGAAGCTGCTTCGGCCAGAGCCCCGGCCAGAGCCAAGGCTGCTGCGCCCCACCCCCAGCGGTGCCCACGGTGCAGGGTCTAGGAACCTAAGTGTGTGCGTGTGTCACTCAGAGGGGGCCCTTCCCTGTGCAGCCCTCCTCAGCGCCACACGACTGCCACCGTGGCGTCGCGAGGCATCTGGGCACAGAGCCACGGCACCCCAGTGGACGGCTGGGGGCTCGAACCCCTTGGTCCCTCAGACGGTTCTGAGGGAGGACAAATGGCCAGGCCAGCGTGTCATCTTCCGGGGGTTGTCCCGGAGTCCCCCCCTACATGGCCTCTCTGTTGCAATTTGGTGACTTAAAACCAAATTTCTTTAGCAAGATGAAACCTAGAATTGTAAAAGATACGAGTTCCCGATAGCGCCTTCAAATACTGAGAAATGAGGCTAGTTCTCTCTTGATGTCCACGTGCGTTTGGGCCACAGCTCTGTACACAGACCGGCCGGGCCCCCCCAGATCCTGGCGGGAGCCCGCTGAGCCCAGGGACCCAGGGCCCGCCTGGGAGCAGCCCCTCCCCCCACGGTGCCGCGTGGCCGTGGACAGTGCCCTGGACCGCTGGCCGAGCCCTCTCCTTGCCCGTGTGACCCGGTGTGGAGCGCGTCCCCGGGGCCCTGCTCCGTGCATTTCCGTGCCCGGCTGCCGGGAAGACACGGACGCACCGCGTGGCCTGAGGTCCCGGCACACTGGAGCTCAGCGCCCTGGGCTGGCCTGGGCTCCGGGTTTGTGATGTTACCTTGATGTTAGCTCGCAAGGCTCCAGGCTCGCTGTGGGGGAGCTTGTAGACGCGCCATTCTCTGGAGCTGGCGATGGGCAGTGCTCAGTGTCAAGCAGGGAAGCCACTCAGCACAACACACGGTAGTGAGAGACGCCTGTGACCCCCCAGCGCCAGAGGCCAGGAACCGTGCGTCTGGGAACCCGGGAAGGGCTTCCTCTGTCCGTCTGACTCGCCGTTGGAGGGCAGGAACCGGCGGGCCTGGCCGGCGGCGTGAGCACGGGATCGATCCAGCACAGCCCCCCCGACGGGCAGCCGGACGGAGGTGCGGCTCACGGCCGCCCAGCAGTGACTGAAACGAATGACCGGAGGTCCCCCCTCCTGCCCGGACTGCGTCCTCCGTCCCTGCAGGGACGCCCCCCACACCCCCCGGCTCCCGCCCCACCGCGCTCCAGGGGAGTCTGCCCTGCCACCCCACGTCGTTTCTAAAGATGCACATTCAGCTCACAGACGCATTCCTGAAAATAAAGCTGAAAATAAAATATCTTGTATTGGCTTATATTTGCTTCAACGATAGTCACGTCAAATGCTTCCTCTGACTCACGTGCATGAACCTCTGGCGCCCAGAACAACAGCTGACACATAGTAGGCCCTCAGTTTGTGCTCACGGACGAGAAGTGTCCACCAGTGAGTGAGAGAGTGAATGAGTGACGGGCAGGAATCCGATGCTGCGGGGACAAAATGCCAACCTGTGCACCTCAGAGCCTGCTGACCTGTGCCCGACCCCGCTGTCGGTGGGACTGGCACTCGGCCAGAAGATGGTTTGCTCTCGGAGACCCTCGTCTCACCAAGGAAGAGGTCACTGACACTCGGTGTGAAGCAGGCAGGCGCGCACGGTTGGGTGTCGGCTAACACCGGGAGTCGTGGCGGGGCTCACGCGCTCCCTGTTGTAGTTCCAGGTGTGAAGAGTCCACAGCTGGCCCGTAGGTGCCGACGCACGGACAGGTGTCAAATGCCACTGCTTCCTGTTGTAAAGTGTGTGCAAACTCTGCAGTTAGCGGCTTTGAAGATAATCTGTTAGACTTCTTCTTAAAGAAAAATAACCCGGGTTACTCCGTGCACCTAAACGCACCTTCAGCTCCGGGCCACGCCGAGTCACAGTGAGAGCCATGCGGGTCGAGCTGTGACTCTCGGGCCTGTGTGCCCGTGTCACCGCACCGTGTACGCACTCACACACGGGCGTGGACCTGCCTCCAGCCCTGCCCTGCGTGGCAGCCGCCGGCACAGAGCCGCCTCCCCCCGTGGTGCATCCAGAACAGGCCCCTGTGCAGGGCGGAGCACCTAGAAGATCCTGTAGAGTTCCAGAAAGAACCTCAGAGAGCATCCATGACGGTGCCCCACTTTCTGGACGAGGAACACGGGGCTCAAAGAGACTCCCCCAAAAAGACCCCAGTGCGTTCTCCCCCTCACGAAAGGCGCCCCTGGCACTCTGTTTTCCTGGTTTGGACGCCCCTCCCTCCGGACCCCTTGAACACAGGTCGTTGGCGGTTCATTTTAGTCTCTCCCGCTGGGCTGTGGGGTCCCGGGAGGCTGGGGGCTCTGTCCTGTGTCCCTGGTGCCCCTCACGGGGCCCCAGGAGAAGTCGAGCCGTGGAGGACGGGAGGCCCCGTGTCTGCACACGGAGCCCAGTGCGTGTCCAACCGTCTGCCTCGTAAGAGCACGTGTGGGAGCCATCACACTAACATTGTTTTAATTACCCGCAGAACGCTCTCTCAGCCAGAAACGACTTCTCTGAAGTGTGGAGCTGGACACAATCCGCCCCTTCCCTGGTCTCACCTGACCTCCCGATCCTGTTCCTGTTCCTGTCCCTGCTCAGGGCGCCAGCTCAGACCCGAAGCCTCCCTCTCTGTGTGCCGGGGTCTGGCTTCCAGTGCCACCTGGCCCGTGGGCCAGACCCACGACCCTGCCTCGGGGACTGTAGCCCGCTCGCAGCTCCGGCAGGCACCACGGACACGCCGCCGCCAGGGGGCGCCCCGCCCCTCTCTCCCCTTCAGCATGCACACCCGGTGCCGGCGCCCCGCGTCCTCGGGGAGCGAGCTCTGCCTCCAGCGAGTGTGGGGGACGTGGAGCCGTCAGCCCAGCGCTGAGCAGTGTGGCAGCCTGATGGACTGGGCAGCACCACGCGGCCTTGACCCCACCCAGGAGGGGCCTCTCCCTCCTGGGCCTGGTCTCCAGCCTCCCGCGTGTTCTGAGTGGACGCAGCCTCCCAGGAGAAGGGACATCAGCCACCTGGCCTGGTGTCAGGAGGAGCGAACACGCCTGATGGGTGCTGGCAGGGTCAGCTCCCCCCCTTAACCTCCCGCGCCCCCCCTCAGAGCCGCGCCCCTGGGACGGCGAGGAAGAGTGTGTGAAGAAGGTGCAGACACGCCCCACGCCGCCTCCGCCCTGGGCCTCCGTGCCCTGCAGTCACGCCTGGGCCCCTCCCACTCCGAACCACCGTACCTGGCCCGTGGGCCAGAGCTGTGGGCACAGCCCCCGGAGAGAGCCAGGAGGGTGGGTGTGCACTGGGGCAGGGAACTGGACACCCTCCCGGGGCAGGGTGGCGGCAGGGACACAGCAGGACAGAGGCGCCCGCCCACTCCACCCAGCGCCCAGCCCTGGCAGCCAGCAGCGGGGGGAGTGTGGGGGGGGGGGGGGGGGGAGCTGACACCTAGCACCAGTCCCCACCCTCACAGGCGGCCAGTGAGGGTGTGAGGGGTTGCTCTTTCACCAAGACTCGGCAACTCGGCGGGTGGCGGGAAGTCCACCGGTCAGGGTCCCTCACGTGCGTGGGCTGTGCTGGCCCGCTCCCCACCGCCAGTGCCCTTCTGCTCCCGGGTCGCGGCCTGGTGCCTGGGCTCGCTGGCCCCGCCCACTGCCTCCCGCAGGTCAGGACGTGTCTGTGAACCCCGCTCAGACCTGGTCAGGAGAAGGGGGACCGGAGCTGATGTCCCCGCCACGTGCAGGGGGCCGCGGCGAACGCTCGTTCAGACCCGCAGAGGACTGGTGCGTGGGGGCAGCGCCTGTCGACCCCTGCTGCCGCGGTTGTCATAGCGATGGAGCCGCAGGCCAGCGCTGGACACTGGACACTGGACCCCTCGTGCAGCCCGTCCTGGGCCAGGCGGGGCTGCGGAGGAGAGGGCGTGGTGCGGGCTCTGCCGCCGGCGTCCTCAGCGGCCCGGGGCCGGTCGGTCAGATCTCTGGTTTGTTTTGAGGGTCTGGTTCTGAACGTTGGGTTTGGGCGGAATTGTCATGAGGCACACTCGCTGACTTCTCTACAAAAGTCACCCGGCGTGCAGGTTTGGGGGCAGGAGGTGACCTGAATGCTGTGTGTGCGTGTATGTAAATGTATGTAAATACATGCAAATGCATGCCCGTGCACGGTAGGTGAAGGCGGCACCTGCCACCTCGCAGGTTAGTCCACCAGGGAGCCTGCGTGTCTCCCTGCAGAGAACAGCCGACGGCTCTCCCCTGAACCTCTCGCCGCTCCCCGGCTGGTGCTGGTGCTGGTGCTGGTGCTGGTGCTGGTCCCGCTGGTGCAGACGTGTCCACGTCAGCCCGGCCTGTTCCGGGTGGCAGCTGACCCAGATGCCCCCTGCGTGTGCTGCTTTGTGAGCTGGCTCCAGCCCGGCCTGTGCCGCGGGGCACTGTTCTGTAGCCCCGGGCCCCGGGCCCCAGCAGCTGGCTGAGCAGAACGACCGTGCGGGGGTGGAGCTGGGGCCCAGGCAGGGGGCCGCCCCAGGACCCTGGGCTCTGCTGAGCCCCCGGTTTGCAGATGGGGGGGTGGGGGGTAAGTGAAATCCCCCCTCCTCACCCCGCGTCACCCAGAGCACCCGAGCTTCCATCCACGTTAGGTGTCGGCTTTCTGGGTCAGGTGTACAAACAAGCAAGAAGTCCTACAGTGAAAACCCGTAGCCCTCAGCCTGGCTGAGACTCCAGTGCAGGACTGGACACAGCCCCAGGGAGCTCCAGCCGGACCAGGAACGGGGGGAGGGGGGGTGCAGAGGGTGTGGGAGTCACTTCCGAGTGGACGTGGCAAGTCTCCAGACCCTGCCACTGACCGAAAAGGCTGAGAGGGGAGGAGGCCGGGGTCGGTGGTGACTCCTGTCCGAGGGAAGTCAACAGAGCACTGGTGGCCACGGCGGAAGTCGGGGAGCATTGGGCACGGGGCCCCCCCGAGCGTCTGGGGGGAAGACAGGCGGGTGCTAGAGACGGCGGGGGTGGGGGGGGCGAGGTTTGATGGAAACACAGGCTTGGAGGCAAAGCTTTCTGAGTTGTTTAATTAGAGGCAAGAGTTAAATTCACGCCGTGAACAAAATTACCAAGAAGGAGAGGAGAGACTCAGGCAGAGAATTCTGGGAACACCTTTGTTTGGGGGGAGAGGGAGCAGCTGGAGAATGAGGAGGTGAATCGCACCCGCCACGGAGAGGCGGCTCCGGGCGCCGGGGGGCAGCAGCGGGCCGGCACACCTGGGTGGGGGTGGGGGTGGGGGTGGGGGGTGCCTCTTGGTGGAATGATTTTAGTAAGAGCAGCGGCAGAAGGTGGATACAACATGCTAATTTTGGGATGATAGTCAAAATGAAAAATGCAGGTTATTTGAAATTAACTTTTGTTTGGAGGGAAGGATTGCACTTGGAAATCAACGTGAAATATCTTCCCGGAAGAGTGTCCAAGTTTTCCAGGTGTGAGGGAAGCACGCTGGCCAGGAAAATGTTGCCCCAAGTTTTTAACTGAGGGACCTTAAAACTAGGCAGTTTCAAAGGGACCTAAAACCTCAGACCATGGTTTGTTTGTTTGTTTGTTTGTTTTATAATCCTCACTAAAGGTTATGTTTATTGATTTGAGAGAGAGATGAAGGGAGGCAGAGAGAAACATCCATCACTTGTCTTTGGTACAGGCCCCATTGAACCCGCAACCTAGTTATGTGCCCTGACCGGGAATCAAACCCACAAAGTTCAGATGCTCCAACCCACTGGGCCGCCTGGCCAGGGCTCCCAGGTCACGTTTAATCTGATCACTGCTTCAGACTTCTCTTCAAAGGAAGACCTCACCTCAGGAAATAATGTTCCATCCTTCCACATTGATTGGGAAGTCTGTGGTTGGAAGTCTGAGTTGCCATAGTTACCGTGACTCTGGCCACATCTCCTTCTCAGCACCCGATTGGCTGGGACGAGTGCTCCTAGGAGGGGCGCTCGCTGGGCGGCTGTTCCGGTTCCTGTCCGTCCATCCGTCCATCCAGCTCCTGTGCCCTGGGCCCTCCGGACAGACAGACAGAGTAGGCAGGGGCCACGCTCCCCCTCCCCAGGCCAGCGAGGTGTGGGGGTCAGCTGTCACTGCTGCCGCCGGTCCTCCGAGCCAGGTGCTGGGTGCCCCCAGCCTGACGCAGTCCCCACCCGGTGGGAGAGGGCTCACACCCGTCAGCACTGGTAGAGAACAGGAAAGGCCGTGCACACAGATTTTGGGATAAAGCTCGGGCACACTCGGGGTGCAGACAGGTCCCCGAGAGGGCACAGCACGCAGCCGACACCCAGGCGGCCCCTGCCCAGCGCCCCCGTTCCTTCAGGGCTGGTTGTGTGCACAGCGGGTGGGGGGCCGGCTCTCGGCCTCCTTGGGGCGTGGGCTGCGCTGGGGAGGCGGCTGCTGTCTGGGGCCTGGAGCCCCCACGGAGCGCCCGGCGGGCCACGGGCATGCGCCCCCCTCCTGCCTCAGCCCGCAGCCCCAGGCTGCCCCGTGGGCCCCCTCCCCCAGCTGGTGTCCTGCACTTCCTCTTCCCACCGGGCACCACCGCTGGCTCTCCCTGGCTGTCTTCCTCAGCACCGGCCGTGGCCCGGCTGCACACCCGTGTCCTCTGTCCTTCGCTCCGACACCTACAGCCTCACAGCCTCGTCACAGAGGCCAGACACGAGAGTGGTAGCTGACCTCTGTCCACGGGGGCCCCAGCGGCAGCCACCCGGATTCTCCGTGGCTGGGGAAGGCTCCGGCCGGCACCGAGGGGGTGTGCAAAAGAGAAACAGGAGCGCCGACGTTTCACGAGTCCCCTGTCTGTCGCTCGGTCCCGCCCTTCCCAGCGGTAGCTGAAGGGTTTGCTGGGTGCCAGAGGTGCCCCTCGGCCTCCAGGGGCTCAGGCTCGGCTGGAGTTACGACCCTTGACCTTCGGCTCCGTCCAAACGAAAAGCCCGGAAAGAGGTTGCTCTCAGTGGCTTTGAAGTAAGAGCCAGGAGTGGAGGGGGGAGGGTCCTAGATGGTGCTGAGACCCTGCTTCCTTGGATCCCCACAGAGACACCCCCACTGACTCGCTGGGGCAGGGCCTGGGGGCGGGGCAGGGGGGGCGGGCGGGGCGGGTGGAGGGCAAGACCCCGAGATCCACGAGCTTGCTCAGGCACCGGGGCGACCGAGTCATCGCCTCAGAGCCGGGAGGAGGGAGTCCCCACCTGAGGTCAGGGGTCGTAGCAGGGCTGGCTCTCCCCGAGACTGAGGGGGAGCCTCCGTCCCCGCCTGCCCAGCCTCAGAGGGTCCCAGGCAGCCTCTGGCATCCCTTGGCTTGCGGACACATCACCCGCTGTTCACACACTGGTCACAGTGCGCGCTCCTGCCCCTGCGTCTGGTCCGCACACTCCCCAGGAGCACACCAGCAGTGCCGGGCGAGGGCCCACCCTGTTCTGTGTGGCCTCGTCCAGCTCGTTCTACCTGCAGTGACCCCGTTTTGGTCACATCCAGGGAGGGTCCCGGGGCTAGGACTTCAGCCTGAGTTTATGAGACACACACAGCTGTACCCGCAGCAGTTAGGCGTGTGGGACAGCGTTTACGGACATGCCGGTGGCCGCCTGTCATGGGCGGAAGGTGCACCCCACCACGGTCCTGGGGCTCCGCGTCCCCTGGGTGGTGGGGACGGTGACCCTGCGTGGACACGACACCCGTGCACTGCCCCCGCACACTTGTTCTCGGCGGCCAGGAACACTTCAAGATGAAATGTCCCTGTCACTCTGGTCACACATGAGTGGGTGATCCATCTTCTATCACATTTGACCAATGTGGCCGTGTCAGCTCGCGGGCTGAGAAATGGCATTCCTGGGCGGGTGCACAAGGACGAAGGCTGAGCTCATGCATCAACATCATCAGGCGCCCAGACCTGGAGCAGGTCCCCAGGCGCAGAAGGCCGGCGGAGCTCGGACGGCCGCTCACTGCACGACTCCCCCCTCGTCCCCGGCCGAGTCTGGGTCCCCTCTATTCGGAAGTCGTGTGAAAGGAACACCGTGGAACTTCGTGTCCAACAGAGAGGAACTGCTGCCCCATGAAGCGAGGGGCACTCAGATGTACGTGAGGAGATGGCGACACACTGGGAGCTTGAACCGGCGTTTACAGACCCCTCGGAGGAGGGGGCCACGCGCTCCGGGTGGCTCAGGTGCTCTTACCTGCCTGGAGAGCAGAGGACCCCAGCGGGGACCTGCAGACCCTCCTGATCTCCAGAAGGAGCAAACCGGACCAGGCACAAGGGGCCCGTTTAAACTCTGCTCAGGCCACTTGCCCCCCCTCCCTTACCACCCTTTGCAGACCCCCTGCCGTACCCCAGTAACCCGAGACCCCATTCTGTGTCATCGGATGCCTGTGGTGACATGTCCCTGCTTTTTCGGTCCTTTCCCTAAACTCCTCTCTCCCTGGGCCTGTGCGAACGCCGCACCCTCAGCCTGGACAGTTCTTGGCTGCCCTCTCTCAGCCTCTGTTGCTTCCTCCGGGCAGAACCAAGCACTCTCCCGAGAAAGGGCCCACTGCCGATCGATCATCTAGGCACCCCCACCCCCTCGTGCCATCCTTGTCCCGCGGGCTCCGGGCCGCTGGGCTGGGCACAGGTCTCTTCCTGGGTCTGCGGGAACAGGGCCTGTTACTTCACTTGCCTACGTCCCCAAATCCATTTCCTCGTGTGAGAAGCGGAGGTGATAAAGCCCATGTGGACCTTGGCATCGAACACTAGATTAAAATAAGTTGGTATTTTAAATCAAACCCATCCCCTCCACCTCTCCAGCCGACGGGTGATCCCAGCCCTAGCGACACGGCCCAGCACCTGCAGGTGCGGCGGAAGCTGCCCGCTAGTGCAAGGCCCGAGGAGCTAGTGCGAGGCCCGAGGAGCTGGTGCGAGGCCTGAGGTGCTAGTGCAAGGCCTTAGGTGCTAGTACAAGGCCTGGAGTGCCAGTGCAAGGCCCGAGGAGCCAGTGCGAGGCCTGAGGTGCTAGTGCGAGGCCTGAGGAGCCAGTGCAAGGCCCGAGGTGCTAGTGCGAGGCCCGAGGTGCTAGTGCGAGGCCCGAGGAGCCAGTGCGAGGCCCGAGGAGCCAGTGCGAGGCCCGAGGTGCTAGTGCAAGGCCCGGGCGCGTCTCACTGCCGTCCGTCCGTGTCTTTGCAGATGGAGGCACCGAGGCGCACAGGACCTGAGTGACGTCGCCGGTCACGGGCGGGGGAGGACCAGGACCAGAGCCTAGAGAACCCCGACTCCGGGCCCTGCCCGCGGGGCCACACCACCTCTGCTCCTGGGAGAGAGGACTCCCCCCTGCAAGGTAAGGTGGGGGCGCCGTCCGCTGGGTGGCCTGTGAGCCTGTGGGCCCCTGGGCCTGTGTGCCCCACGCGCAGGCGTGAGGCCGGCCAGCTCGAGGGCCCTGGTGTGCGTCAGGCGGCCGGTCTGGACGACCGCTGTCGGCCGACTGCTTCGCGAGCCCCTCCCCCCGCCGCCCTCCTCCGACCTCTCTGCACCCTCGCCTCCTGCCCCGCCCCCCGTCCGAGGCGGGTGTCTCTGCCCCCCCTCCTCGAGGTCCCCCCGACAGCGCCCTCTCCTCTCCGGTTCGTCACCGCTCGCTCTCGGACGGACGCTGCGGCCTGTCCTGGGAGTGGAGCGTCGAGAGCAGCCGTCTCTCTTTGACCCCTACTGACCCCTCAAGCTCTCCCTGGCTCTGCCCCCGGGGCCAGCCCTGGGCGGTGCTGTCCTCACGGCCGTCCACTCGGGGTCAGCCTCCCTCCTGAACCTCTCCCCCGAGTCCCGCCTTCAGCCTCGTGGACCCCACCTTCAGACCGAGTGAGGGTGGGGGGCAGGGTGCGTTCAGTCCCACATCCCCCCTCTGGTGCCTGGGCCCCAGCGGGACAGCTTCACCCAGCTGGCGTGCCCACTCCCCAGGGCAGCCAGGCCGCCCCCCACCCATGTTCTTCCAGCACCGCCGTCCTGGCGCTCCGCCGCTGTGCTCTCCCTGGCACTCTCCCTCCCGGGCCCCCTCCACTCTCGCCTGCCAGGACCGCGGTCTAAGGGCTGCCTGCCCACCCTGTGTGCTTCCTGTCACTCACACCCTCTGAAGACGCCCTGACAGGCCAGGCAGGCGCATCCAGTGGGTGGGGCCTGTCCCAGGGAGAGGCCCACAGCCCACTCACATGCCCAACAGTGACGGCCAGGGAGGCGGCCACAGCCACGCAGGCCGCACCACCACAGGCTGCTCAGGGGCACCCCCTCTTCCCTCAGGCATGGCCGCGCCCCTGGCCAGCTCCCCCCGGACCCCAGCGGTGCTCCCAGCCCACGGCCCCCACCCTGCACCTGGGGGCGCTCCAGGGCGCTTCGTGCAGGGGCTGACAGCAGGACTCGCGGGGTGAGGGCCGCCGCGGGAAAACCGAACTCTGTTTCTGGGAGTCCGGCCCGGCCCCTTCTCCCCGCAGTCCGTGTGCCTGGCCCATTTAATGACCCGAGACACTTCATCCCTGAACACTCTCCGTGGGACCCGGGTGCCTGGTCTCCCGCGGGCACCGTGCCCGCAGGCGGCACACTCCAGCATTTGCCGCCGCAGCCCCGGAAGCCTCTCTGTGCTTTACTCCTTTACTGTGACCTGCCCCACAAAAAATAAGAAAAACATTTTTAAAAACTGAACTCTAAACAATTATAAACCAGACAGTGACGGGGAGATTTAAATATTAATACAAGGGGACAGTTCTATTAATACGTTTCTAGTCAAAGCGTGTTTGAACCTTCGAATTTCATTTTTGTGCCGCCGCACTCCATCCGCGATTCGGTGCGGGAGAAGGCGAGTTGGGAACTCTCCCCCGGATCGGACAGCGCGGGCGGGCGGACACTCGTCTCGGTGGCCAGCCCCTGGGGACTTGGAGCAGTGTGTGCAGCTGACCCAGAGCCGGCCGCCTGTCCCTGGGGGGCCGTCTCTCCTCCCGGCCCGCATCCGCCGGGGGGCAGCGTCGGGGGGAGACAGCGGGTGCCCCGGCCGTGGGCCGGCTGCCAAGTGCCTGGGCCTGGGCCCTGGGCAGGCACAGCGGCTGGGGCGGACCCCATGCCCGGGGGGGAGGGGCGGTCGGCTGACCCACACTCTGCTCGTGTGTGGGAAGAACCGCCACCGGCGAAGGGGAGGGAAGCGAGAAGAAAACACTCGCACAAATAAGAGGGACAAAGGGGTTGATGCCTTCACACACAAGGAGCCATTACACACTGACATGGTTTCGAAGAAGAAGAGCAAGCGAGGGCGAAAGCAGCACCTTCACGGAAGACACCTCCCAGGAGGCCAGCAGAGCCCAGGCCTTCCCCCTGCACCGTCCGTGGCCGGAGGGCGGTCGGCCTCGGCCAGGCGCGAGGTGCGACCCGCCCAGGCGAGACGCGCGGGCGTCTGCGTTTTCTACGTCAGCAAATTCTGTTCCTTTTTTACCGACGTGGAAACCGCAGGCGTTCCCGCGCGGCCTGGCAGTCCCGGCAGCGCCGCTGTCGGAAGCCGCACTGCGGAACGGCACGGAGCGCTGCGAGGCTGGGCCTTCCCACGGCGCGGCAGGGCGAGGAAGGGAGGGACTGGCCTCAGTGTCCTCCGGCGGGGTCCCGGGGCGGCCGGGTGGGTGGCAGGGCGTGCGCGCTGGGGGGGTCGTGTGTCCGTCCCGACACCGAGCTCAGCGCGCAGGCAGGCACCCGGAGAGACGGCGGCGGCGACGTCTGGCACCTGAAGAGCAGTGACTCCAGAACAGAGTGTGTGTCTCGGGGCCGTGGCGGCAGCTCAGCCACGGCTGCGGGCGGCGTCCACGCGGGGAGCGCGGCTGCTCCCTCAGGGCCATCGGGCAGCAGAGCGAATCCTCCCTCCGGGCAGGACGTGGGCGGCCGGGAGAGTGGCCGTCCCGAGCGCTGCTGCGCGGCCAGCCGGACGGCCCACTGCACGGCCCGCGTGCCCGTGTGCGCGTCTGCCGGCAAAGCGGGGAGAGGCGAGCAGTGTCTCCTGGGCTCAGCCTGGGCAGCAGGAGCCACTCCGGGCTCCCCCGTGAGTGGAAATGCCGGACGAGGCCCCCGCTCGCCGCCGTGGGCGCAGCGAGTCCCCAGGGAAGGCAACTCCTGAGGGACGAGCACCCAGACACACCGCCACGGCGACACGTCCGGGCGGACTGGGCTTCGAGCTCGGCCGTGTTCAGGGAGGCGGAAAGCAGCGGCAACCGAAGAAGAAGAGGACAGCGGCGAGCCCCGGCTGGTGGTGGACTGTTCGGCGGGGGAGCGGACAGAGGCTGCCGGGCTTCAGGCCGGAGAGCGACCGCTCCGTCCACCGAGGAAGTAGCCACGGGGCCGTGCTGGACTGATGTCGCTGTCACGGACCCTCCTCTCCAGACGGCCGGGCGGGGGCGGGCGGGGGGTGGGGGGTGCTCCGGACCACAGTGCAGAGAAGCGCACACGTCAGCAGGAAGCCTGCACACTACCGGGGCAGGGGCAGGGGGACCACACCGCAGACCACTGCGAGCCGGGAAGGAGGCGTCTGCAGAGGAGTCTGTGACTGTCGTCACAGGGGACTCGGATGGGAGGTGGCACCCCCCAGAAGCAGCTAGAAGTGTGGGGTCAAAGTGCCAGTGAGCGGTTAGTGTAGGTGACGCGGGTCTGAGCCCTCCTGGAGTGGGCAGGGTGGCAGGGGCGTCTGCCGGGTGTGCGCAGACAGGGGGGCAAACTCGGCCAGAAGGAGCCAGGAGTCAGGGCGGTGGGAGAGCCGTCAGAGGCCTGGCCAGGGGGGTGGTGGGCCCTTGTAAGGCTGGGGCACCCGGGGAGCCGGGCACCGTGGCCTCGGAGACAGATTCCAGAAGTGGCGCCCACAGGGGGCAGAGTGCCTGGGAGGAAGGGGGAGGGGAGAGGAGGGGTGGTCACGGCCGGTCAGCGGGGCCGAAGGGTGGAGAGGAGCAGAGTGGACCTGCGAGGCGGGCTGGGGCGACAGGGGGTGCACCTTCGCACACACGGCTCAGGAGGGACACGGGTGGTCTGGGACGGGGGCCTCGGAGCCCGTGGTCCGTGGGGGCGGGGGGGGGGCGCCAGCTGCAGGGTCACGTCCTTCCTCGCCCGGAGACTGTCCCCCCGTTCCGGTCATGTGCCCCACTGCTGGCCCCGGCCTTGTCCCCCTCCCCACGCAGCCAGCGTCTTGGGGGCAGGGGCCTCTTTCTGCTGAGGGTCCGCGCACGGGGACCGCCCTCGCTGATGAAGCCGCGGGGGGAGGGGGCGAGGGAGAGGGAGGGCCAGGCACACCGAGCCTTCGCTCCTGTTTCATCTGCCAGATTTTCCCGTATTTTCATCCCATGAGGTCGAACATAATTAGAATTGAAAACTGTAAGCCATGATGCCGTGAACCACAAACGTGCTAATCTCTGTAACTTTGCAACTTCTTAATGATAACTCCGTCTGCCTCTGGGCATGAATGAGGTGGAAACCCTAAATTTTAACGTGTTTACACCACATTAATCTCACCAAAACAGAGACTTTTGTCATATTTTGGGAATTTTTGTTTGCTATGGCGCTGTTTCTAAACACCATGCAAGAGCTCCCGTGGAGAATTTCTGATTCTTGCTGACCTTTACAGGTGGGCTTTTACTGTCCTGAGAGCTGTCAGTGGGGGGGCAGGCAGGGGTCTCAGTTAGTTACCCAGGAGACAGGACCCACGGGAACAAGGGCAGGTGCAGGAAGACACCTGTGAGGGGCTTGGCCTGCGTGCTGCGTTTCACCAACAGCGACTCGTCCCCGTTGCTAGTCCTGTGCCCAGATTCCCTCCCATTCCGGCCTGGGGCTCGGAACACACCTCAGCCCTCTGCTGTCTGCCCCTCTCCGTGGTGCTAACGAGCAGTGGGACGCCCACAGGGCGAGCTTCCAGAGGCGGACAACGGGGCCTGGCGCGTGCACAGGAGGGGCAGCTGCTGCCTGAGTCACTGAGGAGTGGCTGTGGGAGGGAGGCGGACGGGGCCCACCATGGAGCCCACCGTGGGGCCTGTGACTGCATGGTCCCTCCTGCCCCCATCCTGCTGGAGCAGAGCAGGTCATGGAGTGCAGGGACGGGTGTCGGAGCACTCAGGGCAGCGCAGGAGAGCGCCTGCCACCTGCCCTCGCCCCCCGAGCCTGCGCCCAGCTCTCCTCGGGCCCCCGCTGCACCTGGAGAGCTCTGCCCCCACACAGAGCGGCCTCAGGGCCCACGGGCATCTCACCACTGGGTGCCACTGGGCGGTTGGTGGGCCGCTGTCTCCACTCCGCCTGAGGAGAGTGCAGGTCGCTGGGGCAGGAGGCAGAGGGGACGTCAAAGCCGTAAAATGAATCCTGATTCCGAGTGCAAGGTTGCATTTCACAGAATGACGTCTTGCTCTCTTCAGGTCATGCTAACGGCTGGGCTTTCGTTGATTCCGAAACCAGTTTTAAAGCATAATAGTGTAAAGCAAGACTTTTTCTAAAGATTTTATTTATTTATTTTTAGAGAGGGAAGGGAGGGAGAAAGAGAGAGAGAGAAATCAATGTGTGGTTGCTGAGGGCCGTGGCCTGCAACCCAGGCATGTACCCTGACTGGGAATCGAACCTGTGACACTTTGGTTCTCAGCCCGCGCTCAATCCACCGAGCTACACCAGCCAGGGTAAGCGAGACTTTTTTAAAAGCATAATATCATTAAAGTCTTCACAAAAACCCGTCCTTACTATAAAAGTAAGCTCTGGACTTAAAAGGGTCAGTGCGAAGGCAGCGCTTTAAGGATGACTTTTCCAGACAAAAGTGACTCGAGGGGCCGACTCGGACACCAAGCAGCGGTCGTAGGGTCGCCGCCCTGCAGCCCCAGGGAGGACGAGAGCCGGCGTGTCAGAGCACGGCTGCGAACCTCCACGGCGCCAGATGCAGCCCCCGCGGCTCTGGTCTCAGGACCCGCGGGAGGGCCAGCTCAGAAGTGCACGTAGCTCGGTGCAGATCGGCCTCCTTTTTGGGAAGGCCGGGGGGGGCGAGAGGGCAGGTGGGGCCGCAGGGGGAGGGGTCCCTGAGAAGCAGGCCCTGTGAGGGGGCCCTTGGAGTCAGGTGGGCGCGACCCGACGGTGTCGGGTGTGGACACCGGAAGGTGGACGCCCTCCGGACTGCGCACGGTCTGTGTCCCGCCGGCCGGGAACCTCGCCGGCAGGGGTCGCATCGGCAAACACCTGTGCAGGTGCGGAGTCCAAGTCAGGGTGGACACTTCACCTTACGGCTCTGTGAGTTGCGGAGGAAGAGAAGGCCAGCACTGACCGGTCCACTGGGGGCTGCGCCTCCGGCAGTCACCTCGTGACGCCCCCGGGTGCGGAGGCCGGCGTCCCGGGGCCCGGAAGTCCGCGGGAGCAGCGCAGGGCGGCCCCCGCCCCGCCCCGCTGGGGTGGGTATTTTGGGCTGGCGGGGAAAGTGGTATTTGTTTAGTGAGTGATTGATGGGGGAATTAACTGTCCACCTGGAAGAAGGGAAGGTTGTCCCCCACATGTGAAAGCAATGCATTTAAAGTAAAAAATAATCCGATTCTTGTGCAAGCGTAGGAGCAGCTAGCTCGAGAGTATTCCAGGTATTTCAGCTCCACGCCCGCCTGAAAGAGCCAGCCCCACTGCCCTTCCCGGGCGGCCGCTGTCCCCCGAGCTGCAGCCGGGGTTGCAAACGCAGGTCTGTCCCTCGGACGGACGCCTCGTGTGGGTGAGGGACAGACACGGGCCCGGGTCCCTCGGGGAAGGCCTGAGCAGCCTGCGCCCTGTGACGAGAAGTCCCTGTCCTCCAGCAGGCCCCTCGGGCCCCCGGGGCAGCCGCGGCGCCTGCCGGCCTCAGGGCCTTTGCACATCCTTCCCCTCCCTCCGCCTGGAACACTCCCCTTGACCCCCCCCCCCACACACACACACACTTTCAGAGCTTGGAACCCGCAATCAAGCCTTCAGACCCAGCTCCGACTGCAGCTGCCCCAGGAAGGCCCTGGGCTCACTCCCCCCGGGCGGGGGGGGGGGGGGGGCGGACACAGCGCTCCACGGTCCATCCGTTGTCATCCCACGCTGAGAGTCTTTCTCGGCCCGTTCCCCTGGCACGAAGGTTCCCTTGGTTCCGCATTCCTGAAGAGTAGGTTTTACCGGCCATCTCAGTGTCCCCAGTGTGCTGAGAGGTGTCCCTGACTCCGGAGCACACGGCTCCCGGGGGAGGCGCCCAGGGTCCCCCCCAACCCATCAGGGCTCCTGCAGCTCTGCGCACACGCTGTTGGCCGCTGGGCTCTGCCGACGCCGCACGGGGTCTGGGGGCTGCTCCCCCAAAAGAGCAGCCGGAGCGCCGAGCACCCGGCACTGCCGTGGCACTCTGCAGACCCACGGTGCGCCTGCACCTGGGGTCCCGCCCTGGGCACGCCAAACCCGTGACAGAGCGCGGGCAGCGGAGGCCACAGCAGCGCCTCCGGCGCGTTCTCCTCCGTGTCTCCTCGGTTCCCCTCCTGCGCCCCTCACCGCCCTCTTCCCCGGACAGCTGTGCCTGCTGTGGGGTGCTTGGCTGGGACTTGGCTGGGCGCCATGGCAGCCCCGTCTTTTCGGTGACCCTCGTTGCCTCGCGGTTCTCCTGACCCCGTCCCTGCCCCCTCCCCGCTCTCTCGGCCCGGCATCCACTGCTTCTCCGACACCTGCTTGTGAGGTGCTGCCCCCCCCACTGCCCACCCCACGGTGCCCGAGAGGGGGCCCCAGCTGCGTGCATGCCACCCCCCGGACCGCCCCAGAGCGCCCCACCCTGTCCTCTCCGTAGGGCATCTGCCTCCTGCCACCTCCTGGGCCTGCCGTCGCCCCGGCAACAGCCTCACTCGCTCTGGTCCAGCCGCTCACGGAACCGCGGCCTGTGCAGGGTCTGTGTGTGAGCTCAGGGTCAGTCTCCCTCCCTCCCTCCCTCACTCCCACACTCAGGTGACCCTCCGGCCTCACCGCTTTCCTGGGCAGGCTCCCCGCAGGGACCCCCCCCCCCCTCGGGCCCCTCCTCTTCTGCCATTCCTGCTGGATCCCACCGCAGTCTTGCGTGGGGACGGGCAGGCCTCCCACGGGCAGACACGAGGCCCACTGAGGTCACAGACACTGTTTCTGTCCTCACGAGCCCTCGGTGTGCCGGGCCATGGACGCTCGGCGGTCAGGTGCTGGGGACGGGGTGTTGGGAGCTGCCACGTGAGGCCGTGACACCGGGTGGCCTCCCTGTGGGGGCCGCGCCCTGTCGGCCGCCCGCTTTCTGCGGCAGGGGCCGGGCCAGGCTGCCCTCTCCGCCCCCGGCAACCGTGGCTTCTCGGACCAGAGGAAGCGGGGCACTGGGCGACCCTGCAGGGCCGCGCTGGCCGCCTCGGGCAGGACGTGGGCGTCCGGAGGGGGCTGAGCGGGGGTGCCGCTGCCGCCCGAGGGTCCGCTGCCCCCCCTCTGCTCCTCCCCACCGGCCCTGCTGCGGGGACGGGAGTCTCCCGTGGGCCGTCTTCCGCGTGTGAAGTGTGAAGCGTTCTCGAGCTGGGGAAGCCTCCGTGCACGGAACACGAGCACGTGTCCCCCCAGCCGCAGCCAGGGCGCCCCTTGCCGGTTCCCGGGCCCTGCACCCGAACTTCCCCTCGGGCCTGTAGAGGCGGCCCAATGGAGGCCCCTTCCTCTTCCTCCCAGAGCTGTGGTGAAGGGCGTGCCCGGCCACAGGTGGAAGCACTTGGCAATCCCCAGGGTGTAAGACGTGTGTGGGTGGGGGTCACTGTGAGAAAGGGCCGAGCCCCCGAGAATTCCCCCCGATGACCAGTGAGGTCACTGAGGACAGTGACTGCCCCCCGGGAGCTGGACAGCAGTGAGAGCCCCCCCGGGGTCTGAGGTCATCCCTGGTGCCCACTCCTCCCCTCCCCTCTCCTCTCGCGGGTGTGAGCAGAGGGCCCCCCCCCTCCCGGCCCAGGGAGGATCCATCGGTCCGAACCTTCTTGCAAACGCGGGGCCGTGGGGCCTCCTGGGCAGGGAGCTCGGCTCAGAACCGGCCCCACGCGCCCAACCGGCCCTCCGGGAGGGGGAGCTGGGCTGGGCTCAGGGCTTGTCCGCCACACGGGGGGACTCCTGGGAGCGTCCCCTGCGAGGCCACTGTCTGGCCCGGCCTCCCCGACACCTTGTGGGTGCTGGATGCCCCCCCCCCGAGCCCCAGGCAGAGGCCTCCCTGGCCAAGGGGGCAGAGGCCGAGTGCTGTCACTGAAATGCCAGGGCCCGGCGTGCGCATGCCCGCCAACCGAGGCCCGCGGCGAGGGGCACTGACCGCCTGCTCATCTGTCCCCAGATGGAGGTGGACCCGGAGGAGAAGCGCCACCGCACGCGGTCCAAAGGGGTCCGAGGTACGTCCACGCGCCCCCGAGCCCCGGAGGCCCCTCCGTGCAGGGTCCCTGCGTCCCCCACAAGCCGTTGGCCCGGTGCACCCCGGCCGCGGCCTTGACACCGCCCGCCCTCGGGGACCGTCCGGCGGGAGAGGGTGCTCGTGGGAGATGACCCATGTTTATCTGTTTCCCCCTGCAGTGCCCGTGGAGCCGGCCATCCAGGAGCTGTTCAGGTCAGTGCCCGGCGGGTCCCGGCCCCCACAGCCGCGCGTGGCCAAGCTGCGCCCTCCCGTGGGCGCGGCGCCCTCCCTGGTGCCCACGGCCAGCCCACGCCCCACCGCATGGATGGGGCCGCCTCCCCGGGAGTCGTTAGTGAGAACCGCCCCTGACCCCCCACCCCCCCACCGTGTGGGTGTCTCTCCGTCCATCCGTGTGCCCCGCCCCCCCCCCCCCCCCCCCGTCACCACAGCGTGAGGTCGGACCCGCGCACGGCCCGCGGCACCGCGTGATCAGCCTTTCCCGTTGCAGCTGTCCCACCCCCGGCTGTGACGGCAGCGGCCACGTCAGCGGCAAATACGCGAGACACAGAAGGTAACGCCCACACTTCTCCTCCTCGCATGGGGTTTCCCGGGCGACGCAGACCGGTGGGCGGGCGTTCTCGGGGGCGACAGCGCCACAGTTTTCTCCTCTTTGACGGGAGCTCAGTCAGGGGTCTCTTGTACGGGTCCCCAAAGTGTAAGCAATTCGCACTCTTTCTTTCCCGGGGCCGAGTGCACGGTAATTCGTGAGACGACACACGTGAAGATCAGCCTGAAACCCATCCTGCCACACGCGTGGGGACAGAGTGATGACCGCCTCCCACACGGTCCCGGGGGGGGGGGGCGGGGGGGCTGCCCCTCCCCCCCAGTGTCCTCGTGCAGGTGGCTGTGGGACAGGGAATCATAAACCGAAGGGCGGCCCTCGGGTCTCTCGGCAGGAATGTGGCTTCCACAATTCAACAGTCTGGCCTGGGGCACGAACCCCAGCCCAGTGCCGGGGCGGCAGCGGGGAAGCCTACGGTGCGGGGCATGCGCAGGGGAGCAGGGCAGGTCACCCGAGGGGAACGGGGGGCTTGCAAGGGTGACCTCCTCCCCAGGAATGCTGGGGCAGGGGCCCGTCAGGAGACGGGGGCGTGGAGAGCGTCTGGAACGGGGGCGGCTACTCCGGGCTGCAGGCGCATCCCCAGCGCCCCACAGGCTCCGCAGGGGTGGGGGGCGCTGGGCAGAGACGGGCCGCCGGACGGCCTCCTCCGCGAGGAAGGGGAGCTCCTCTCCCCGGCGTGGAAGCAGCTGGGCTCTGGGGTGGGGGTCCCGGTGCCGTGGGCTGGAAGTGCTCGCGGGCTGTAATCAATGTGCACCTGGCTGTCACCCACGGGGACCCAGGTGGTTCAGCCGGATGCGCCCTCAGAGCCGGGCCCCCGAACGGGGGCTCAGGGGCCGGAGCCCCCAAGGCAGCCTTCCTCATGGCCACGGTGTGCGGCCCTTCCGGGGAACGTTCATTTATGGGCAGAATCGAGCAATTGTTTTGAACGCCCCCCAGTAAACTCGAGGGGAAAGTCACAGAATGACGCCCCGTGCCCCGCACTGCACTGGCGTTTGAGGAGCGGGGGTCTGCCTTGAGCATCCGTGGAGAATGGTCCTCGGACCCCCGTTCTGTGCGTGCCGGAGGAACGGCAAGTGTCGTTAAGGAAACTCTGTGACAAACTGTTTCACTTAACTTATCAGTACTGTGACTGTATAGAAGAGTAAGTTGTTGAACTATGTAACTTAAATGGTTGACTTAAAGAATTTATGCTAGTTTATGAAGAGGCAGTTATGTAAATCTTCATCTAAAAGTTTTAGAACAACGACCCTGTTTATGTTTTCACTGGAAAACAGGTTAGCAACCCGTAAGCAAAATCAATTTTCCTCTAATCCTCTCCCGAGTAGTCAGCAGTTAGTTACACTTTATCACACAGTTAAAGAAACGATTAAGTTTTGCCAAAAAGTTTAAATTGAGTATCAGCTAGATATAATTTCGTAACCATAGTTGTGCAGGAAAAATCATGAAGTTTCCAGAGAATTCTTTCAGACACGCGTGTTCCTGCCAAGGAGCGCTCCACCCACTGAGGCCTGATGTGCGTGTGCACACCCGCCCTGGACCCCCCTCCCTTCCCCGAGCAGGTGCTGAGGCTCAGGCTGCGCGTGGCTCAAGGGCGGCCTGAGACTCGAGGCTCCCCCGGGTGCAGCACGCCCGGATCCTGGAGGCTCCCCCGGGTGCAGCATGCCCAGATCCTGGAGGGGCCGAGCAGGCGGGGCTGTGGGGAAGACCCACGGAGACATCCAAGTGGGGAATCTTCCAACACACATTTTAACTCAGCATTTTCTAATGTCACGGTTTTTACCACGAGTCACCATGTGTGTGACTGTTAGGATTCCCGCTGTGTGGGTGGGAGCCGTGAATGGGAGCTGGGAGGAGGGGCGGAGGCCGAAGACCCGCCCCAGGGCAGAGGCACAGCTTGTCCCCTGCCCCCGCTGACGCGCCGCGGGCTCCGGGCGGCCCGCGTCACGGGTGTGGGCTCCTTCCTCCGAGGTTCCAACAGCGGAGGGTCTCGGGCAGCGCTGCGCAACACTAGCCACCAGCTCGGGATCCCCCCCCATGCGGGTCCTCCCCGAGGGCCCTGGGAGCACCAGGTGGGCCTGAGGGGCTCACGGGTTGACGTCTCCCCATCATCAGAGGCTCTCACCCAAGGGGCAGCACTGGAATTCCTTGACCTGAGAAGGTGCTTCTTCCAGTGCGTGAGGTGCCCGCACGTGCTGGCGTCGCTGGAGCGTTGCCGCTTCACACCTGTGAGGCTCCGGTTCTGTCTGGCGTTTTGTTCTGGTTCCGAAAGGCGTCCTGCTCCGAAAGCCCCCGCCCCGCCCCGCCGTCCGCACCCACGGGCCCCCCACGGCGCACGCGTGGCCTCCGTGCAGACCCCGCACCGCCGCCCCCCAAGCGTCCCAGCAGGGGCTGCCTCCGGGCGGGCTTCAGCGGGGTCGCCGGAGCTTTCCGGTCGTTCGGCGGTGTTTTCCGGCAAACGTGTTCCTGTCAGGGCTGCCATTTCTATCTCGTTCGTCGGTCCCATCGGTTCGCAGCCGAGTGACATGGCGTTGCTTTAATATGTTCAAGTTTCCGTTTTTATGTGAACACGCAAAGAGCAGTTTGAGGCAGGCGTGTGGAATCCACAGCCTCAAAGATCAAAACAATTTTCAGGAACTTGGATAACAAATGATAAAATGCTGCCCACCATTAATCTTTTTTTCCCTTTCTCTTATTTCATTAAGTTGATTGGGGTGACATTGGTTAATAGGATCGCACAGGCTTCCAGCCTTCAGCTCTAGGACACACGGCCTGTGTGTCGCATTGCGTCCCTGTTCCAGTCTCCAGGGGGCTCCTCCCCACCGATCTGGGTTCGTTCTCCCCGCCGCCTGAGGAAAGACATCTCTCAATGCCAGGGATCCGTGAAAAGGAGAGGAATATATTATTCATTTGAATTAACACAAACTAAAGTTCCCCACCAATGCACACAGTCCCCCCAGCACCCTCCACGTGGCAAAGGGGAGCACTTCCAAAGCCCCGTGGTCCTAAAGAGACGCGTGGCCCCAAAACAAGAGACCCCCAGTGGCTGCCGTGCCTCCGTTTAAATCCCAGCGCCAGTCTTCCTCTGCAGCCCCGTTTCCGGTTCCTCCCACAACTGGCCACAGCTGCCCACCTTCTGGGCAGGGGTGGCCCTGTGGTGTGGGGCCAATCATCTCCAAGCTCTTCTGGACCCCGCTACACATCCCTGTTTGGGGCTCCCCTCTTGGCTGCACCCTGTGACCTCCCCACCGTCCCAAGTCCAGTCTCCTTCCGTCGTCACACATCTCACCCCGGACTTGCTCTTGGCGGCGAGAACACGCCCAAGGAACCAGGTCCCAACCGCAGGCTCCGCGTCCGCCGTGCTGCTGGCGGGACACGCGCCGTGGGGCCCTCCGGGGCCAGCCAGGCCGGCCTCACTGGTGTCCTGGCCTCGCGCGGGAGCTGCTGGCACCGGTGACCCCCTCACCTGTTTCCAGCAGAGAGGGGCGGGGCTCCGGGCTGGCAGGAAGGGGAGACAGAGGGCGGGGAGACCCCCCCACCAGAGAGTCCCTGGGCGGGGGGGCAGGGGGGGGGACAAGGACGGGAAAAGGAGCTCACGGTTCAGGGTCCTGGTTGAAAACGGGGGTGGGTGGGCGTCTGGGTTCTACGGCCTCCCTGGGTGGCCCACCTCACCTCCAACGCTGTGTCCTCGAGCAGCAGGTGATGGAGTCATGAGTGTTTATCGGTGTCGCAGCTCATGACCAGCTCGAGGCAGCTGATGACCACACGTACCTACAGCCGCACGGTTAAAGGTTAAGGAGGCCAAGTGGGAGAACCACGAGGGAAACTGGAGCACGGTCTTGCCGAAACCCAGACCCCAGACTGTATGGGGGGGGGGGGGGGGTTATGCAGTACAACGTGCAGGGCCGAGCCCCTCGGCGTCCCTGGAGCAAGGTGAGCGGCCGCCCCTCCCTGAGCCGCCCGGGAGCTCCTCCGCGGCGTCCCCTCCGTGCTGGCGGTAGATAGGCCCCGCCTCCCAGACGCCGGCCAGCAGGGACCCGAGCTCGGTCGGTGCTTCTGGGCCCTGGAGACAGGAAGCCGGGCCGGGCCTCCGGGCGGCGAGTGGGCATAACAGACACCCACCCTCAGAGGCACCATTGGCACCCACACACGGGGGTCCGTCGGCCTGTCTCTCCAGCTGAGTGAGGGTTTGTGTTATCGGCGTGCGAGTGCGACCGAGACACCGTGGAACGTGCACTCAGTCCCGAAGTCACCTTCCCGTGACCCCGAAGGCCAACACAGCCTTTTCCCTGCCCAACGCATCCCTCGGGTCAGGGCGCTGCTGGCCGCTCCCCTTCCGGCCGGCCGTCTGCAGCAGGAGGGCTCCAGGCCCGGCATGACGTCACGTGCTCTGTGGGCACCACCGGTCCAGGGACCGTGCTGCGACTGCCGAGCGTCCAGCACGGGAGCCCCGTGCTGAGGGGCAGGTCACCCGGGTGGGCCGTGAGGCCTGGCGCTCTCTGGCGACAGCCCCCCAACCACAGGCATCTGACACCTGCGGGAGGAGGGGACTCAGTGAGAAGAGGCCGCAGGTCACTCCCGATCTGTCCTTGTCTGGGCTCGGCTCCGGGACCCGGTGGTGGGGAGACGCCGGCGTGCATCCAGAACACCGCCGCCCGGCACGGAGCCCGGGGCTGCAGCGCCCAGCGCCGCCGCGTTTCCTCCCGGCTGCCTGAGACGGGCGGCCCGGCGCCCTGTGGGCGGCCTCCGTGTCTCCTCCCGTGTCCACTGTCGGTGGGAAACGCCGCTCGGGTTCGAGACGAGTGCAGCTCAGGTTCGAGAAGGGGCAGCGTCTGCAGACACTGGGCTTCCAAGTTAGAATCAGGAACAGTCACAGCGTCTTACTGTCTGTCGCAGATCGCTGTTAAACAAGGGGCAGAAATCTGAGTGTCCGCCTTCCCCGTAGCGGCTTTACACGGATTTACCTCCTTCTCAAGGGCGACTCTCGTTTAAGCCTCTGATGAGAGACAGACACGCAGACACGAGACACAGCCCCTGACCCCGACCTGTCGCTCACACGCGTGTCTTGGCAGCCCTCGGGGTCTGTCTGAAGTGCGAGTCAGGGGGTGTCCCTTACACTCGCCCCAGTTTCAGCGCGGTTGTTTATTTAACGTGTCCGTGCGTGGAGCCGGGGGTCACGGCGAGATGCCTGGCCCCGAGTTCAGCCGCAGAGCCTTCCGTGTGCAGCAGGCCCCCGAGAGCTGGGGGACGGGAGTCGCCATTATGCTAGATCCTGCCCACCGAGGAAGGACCTTCAGAGCCAAATCAATGGATTCTGAAGCTTTAAAAATTAAAAGTTCCAAACGGCAGCTCTCCTCTTTGATTAGAAAATTATCCGCGTCTCTCCGGCTTATTGTGCATACTCGGTATTCAGGCTTCTTCCCATTTCCTCGCCCCTCACCCCCCGCCCGCGGGGCTGCCCGGGCGCAGCCGCCGGTGAGTAACTGCTGGTCTGCTCGGGTGTGTTCTGGAGCCGAGGCAGCCGGCTCGCTTCCTGACGCGTGCATGCCTCGTTTGGGTTCCGCCGGCAGCCCGGGGGCCGCGTGATCCATGCCTTGACGGGGCTCTCACTGAAGGCCTTGAAACAGGGCCAGGCGCTGGCGACAGACAGTGGAGCCTTGCAGCGCGCGGCCGGGAGGGGCATCTGTAACCCCCCAAAACGGGGGGTGGGGGGCAGAGAGGAAGACAGACAGAGGAACAGAAATTCCTGTGCCTCCTTCTCACTGGTTGCACAGTGACGGGAATTTCATTTGCATTGAAATAAAATACCCTAAAAATAATTGCATTTTTTTTCCTAACCACGCTTGAAAGTTTAACACAATTTTCCACGTTTAATTGCAAAGCTGATTTTAATTAGTACGGCTCTGCATGTGAAAAATGAAGATTCACTTGGGTGCGTGAAACATGGCGCGGTGTCTGCTGAACGCCCTAATTAATGTGTGGCTGCCGCGCAGCGGGGCGCGCCGTGGGGCGTTGGCGGGAGGGAGACCCCGGGCTCGCAGCTCCCAACCCCCGCCCCCAACCCCCGCACTCTGCCTCCTGAGCCAGGAGAAGAACCCTTCGTTGCTGACAAGACGCCGTCGTGCACACCGCCACCACCCCATCCTCAAACCTGGCAGGCCCGCCTGTCCTTTCCGAGGTTGTCCCGGGTGCTGTGAGCTGCGTGTCAGGGCGTGCACACGCTAGCACCGACTGGACCACGTGCCTGGTCACACACGGAGCTGCGGTGTCGGTGCCTCGGGCCGGGCCAGCGGGACAGGGAGAGGTGGAGCAGTTGGGGGGGGGGGGCTCCTCGTGGCTCCAGCTCCTGGTCAGTCGGGTGTGGGGGCGCCAACGTGCCGGACTCAGGCGTGACCCTAGCCCGCAGGGGCCACCGCGAGTCCTCCGTTCCTAAGGAAAGAAAAGAGTCCCGGCCACTGTCCCAAGAGAGCCGCTGCCTGGTGCTCGTCCGCCGCGGGTCTGCTCACCTGGACACACCTGCGTGCACCTGGCGCAGAGGGGGGCCGAGTCGGGGCGCTGAGACGGCGGAACGGAACACCGATGCAGTCAGGAAACCCTTCCGACACTTGGTGAAGTCAGAAGCGTTTTCAGACAATTCCACGCTGGTAAAACTAAGTGCGTTTTAAGCCCACGCTCAAAGAGAAGGGGCGTGGGTGTGTCAGACCGTTCACGTCTGGAAACCACACCGACCGCTGGCACAGCCACCGCACGCGCCGCCTGGCTGACGTGCCATCCGGCCGCCCATGGGGGCTCGCCCACCGGACACGCTCGGCTCTCCTGCGACTCCTGCCGTCCGCTGGGGACGATGGCAGGACCCCAGCGGCTGCCTCTGGGAGCTGACGCGGGGAGGGGGCCCTGCTGCGGCTGTGCAGGGCGTCCGGCGGCGCTGACCCTGCGGTGTGGCGGACGGCGGCCACCGGGCCCTGCCGTGAGCGGGCTGCGTGGGCTGAGCACGCCTTCCACCACGGCGTGGGGGCCTCTGCTGGCTCTGCTCCCGCGGAGCGGGGGTCAGCTGGGGCCTCGGCCATTCCCAGGCCACCTCGACCAGCAAACACCGTCACCCTCATGACCCCAAGCCCATGCCCGGAGCCGGAGGCCAGTCAGCTTTCCCTCAGGCTTCTCCAAGTGGGTCCCATGACCCGGCCTAGCAGCATCGCCCGGAGCTTTCTAGAAAGGCAGATTCTTGGGCCGAGGCCCAGACCTGCTGAATGAGAGGCCGTGGGGGGTGGGGGTGGCCCTCTGTTTGCAACCCTCTCCAGGGGGCACGCACGGACGGTCCCCAAGTGTGAGAATCACTCCCCAACAGAACAGGCTGTGGGGGCCACAGGCAGATGCCCACTCACGTGGGGTCTTCAGGGACAGGGAGGGGGGTCACTCTGGATGGGCCGTTGGAGGACTAAGACGAAGACGGCCCCGTGGGCAGCTCTGAAAGCCAAGCGGTCAGCAACAGCCAGCCAGCGCCTCGCCCCAGAGACCGTCTGTGCCAGACAACACCTGGCAAGTCCATCCCAGCCCCCATCCCCAGTCAGGGTTGGAGTGTGGCCCAGGGCCATCCACGCCACAGACGTCCAGACCCAGCAGCCCCAGGCGCTGCAGCCACTGGCTCCGGTCCCGAGGCCCCTGGGGGTGACCACTCCTTGGGGGCAGTGCAGGTGGCAGCGCTGTCGGGGACGGACGGGGCAGCCTGGCGTCCTGGGTCAGGGCTGTGGCCCGTGCGGTGGCCGCAGGCCTAGGTCTGTCCCGGGTCAGGACCCCCCTGAGCTCCGCGGGCTCAGGTCACACGCTCAGGGGTGGCCTGACGCCCCTGCCAGACCCCGCCCCCTCACATCCGCCCCCGGGCCCGCATGGAGCCCAGGGCCGGGGGCCCACGGGGACAGGGGGCCGGAGCCGCTGCGCTGAAGGGGCCTGGCTGTGCCCCAGGGACGGCGAGAGCCCCGTGGAGGCACCCGTGTCCCTCACGCGGAGAGGACTGACCGCGGCGCGGTCACCAAGCTGAGGACGCCTCCCCGGGCCTGTTCGGGGTCAGCGCTGAGGAGCCCCACGGAACCAGACGGTTCTGAGAGACCCGCCGTGAGCCAGGGCGGCCGCCGTGTGGTCTGCTCCCACGGCCTGGCGTGCCGTCGCCAGAGACGAGCCCCGTGTGCGAGGAGGCCCCTCTCCCGGAACTGCAGGGGGGAGAGGGCACCTTGGGAGGGACCCTCCCCGTGCACAACGCGCTGGTTCCGCGATGCTCTCAGACCGCCTGCTCGCCCCTCGGCCAATCCAGGGGCCCTGGACCCGGGCGCCGGCTGGGAGCGCAGGCAGGATGGGGTGGGGGAGGCCCTGCGGCCCCTCCCGAGAGGCGGAGAGGCTGGTGCGGGAGCAGGTCCCGGTCGGAGCTGTGCCTCCCGCTCAGGGGCAGGGGCAGGCGGACCCTGGGGCCGCGACCACGCCCTGGGCCCCGGGGGAGAGACTCCACCCTGCGAGGGGCAGAGAGAGCGCTCGGGGCGCAGCCACGGGGTCTCGCAGAGGAGGGCGGCACGTGGTGTCCTTCGTCTCACGGGGGGGGGGGGCGGCGCCGTCAGGCCCGCCCTCGGGGGCCCCCACAGTGAGGGGGGGCTCTCTGGCTCCTCCTCTCCGCCCGCTCGGGACCCCCGAGGCAACCTCCGCTGCAGCGTCTGTGGGAGGCACTTGGCCGCTGCCAAACGGGGGGCCCTGGGCGGCGCGGCCCGCCACCCACTGCAGCCACACACACACGCACGCACACACACGCACGGCACACACAGACACGCGTGCATGCCAGAGGACACGCCCTGGTGCCCGGGCTGCTCCTCCGCCCCAGCCCGTCTGGAGCGCTGAGCAGATCAGATTGTTGCAACGCGGCGGCGGCGGCGGCGCCCGGGTGACTAATGAGTCGAACTTCCCCTGAGGCAAGCCTGGGCTTTGTGGGAGAGCTTCCTAAATTAACCGAAATTGATTTCTAGTCGAGGGCGGTGGAGGCGGAGGGGGTGGGGGCTGGGCCTTCCCTCGGAGCCGCGCCACCCAGGACTCGGCCCCACGTAGCCCCCCGTCTCCCTGCCCTGGCCCGGTCGTGGGTGCTGCCTGTACCCACAGCCCAGGTCGCAGGGTCCTGGCCCCCCACTTGGCCGGGAAAGGCGGGGTGAGGGGGGGTTCTGGGCTCTTCCGTTTCCAAAACCCTTCAGGATCTGGAAAAATAAAAAGTTTCCTTTTGAGGTTCATTTTCACTGGTTCTCCCAGGGTGGGTTACTAACAAGAAAAGCCGAAGGAAACACTGTACGGGTCGAAGGTAACTTCAGGTGAAAGGCACACGGATGCTCCCTTTCTTAAACGAGGACTACAGGTAAAGCTGTAGAGGCGACAGCGACGGGAGGGGGCAGGCTCCCGTCAACGCCGGGGCGAGCGGTCGGTCACCACGCTCGCCCAGAGGGTCCCGGCGCCGCCGGAGCAGCGGGAGCCGCCGCCAGGTTCGCTCTTTGGTGTTCAAGGCACTTCCGCTGTGTTTCAGCTTAGGCTCATGGGTCGTTTGTTTAAGTTTTTACTTAATGTTACAACAGGAGCCTTCTCAGACGCCGTTAAATAGTTTCATTTTATTTCCACAGCTAACGTCCATCCAGCAGTGACACTGTAACGTGCACGACCCTTCTCTCGCTGTTGGAGTTTAGGTTTTAGACCTTTGCACACTGTACACACTGTGCGAGGTACACACCTGTACAGGCGGTGCCCCACGGCCGCTGGGTCACCCTCAGGGCGGGCAGGGGGGAGCGCCGTGCGAGGGGCGGGGGCGCGAGCTGCTCCCACGGTCCCCCCCAGCCAGGCGGCCAGCTGGGTGGGCAGCAGCAGGGGGCAGGGTCCCCCCGACAGCCTGAGGCAGGTATGGTGGCACTGAATGGTTTTAAAAAGACTCCCTTCTCATTCAAAAAAGGATGACCTTGTCTGTGAGGGGACAGATTTCCAAAGGCTTAACCCCTCTTTTCGACGACGCCGCAGCAGGGAAACGCTGGAAGGAGCCGTGGCTCAGAATTCAAGCCGCAGCCCTTTCCCTGTGGAGGAGTGCCGCACTCAGCGTTTGGGTGAATCCCCCCTCCCCTCCCCCCACCCCGCCAGCCCTCCCCACCAGCACAGGTCGTCCCTCGGCGGAGGGGGGGGGGCCTGGGGCAGACGGCCGGTGCTCTGGCTCCACCGCCCTGGCCGCCCCGCGAGCGAGCGAGCTCCTCCGGGGTCTCAGGCGGGGGCAGGAGAGGAGCCACGAGCCAGAGTGCGTCGGTGCAGGGACGAGCACCGCACAGACGACGTGGGGACCGCCCTCCCTCTGCTCGTGTGCCTGCCTGCGCCCGACTGAGACCCCATTCCGTAGCCCGTGTCCAACCGAGACCCCGTTCCGTAGCCCGTGGCTCCAGGAAACGCCTCTGGTGGCCGGGAGGGTCCCACCAGGCCTTCCTGTTGCAAACGAGGACCTGAGACCCACCATGCGGAGAGACACCCAGGGGCACACAGTGGACAAAGAGGCTGGGACCAGCTCTTCGGCCCCAGACCAGCGTCCAGAGAGAGAAGTCGGGGAACCCCCATGGTCGCGGCGCCAAGACTCACCTTCCTGGTGACGGGGAGGCGGCGTGGGCAGCTCCTGAGGAAACTGGTAGACGAGAAGACAGAACCTGGTCTGTGTAGCCTCAGTAAAACCTGCGGACGGATGAAACGGCTTCGGGCACTGCCCAGCTCGTCACCAACGCTCAGCGGGGGGCCGGGGGGAGCCCCGGGACCCTGTCCGTAGCCCAGAGCGCTGGCCTGGGGCCCAGTGGTGCGGGGGGGGGGGGCAAGGCCGCCTCCTGCCCTGTCCTGCGGGCCCCTCGGCACGTGTTCTGCAGCACGTGGAATAAAAGCACGTCCTTTGAAAAGAAACCGAGCGCTGCAGCCTTCTCCCCAGCTCTCACCCCGAGGGCAGTGAACCGAGGGCCGGCAGCGCTCGCAGCCCGCTCCCCAGAAGCCTGTCCTGTGTCCGCGGGCGACAGTGGGAAGGGCCGGGCCCTGCGAGGGGGGCCCTGGGGCCTTGTCCGTGCCCTTGGGGCCCGCTGGGAACGGGTCCCGCCCCTCCCCCACAGCACCTGTCCCCTGTCGGTGTGCCCTCGGGCCGGTCCGCACCGCAGGGCGGCATCTCCTCGAGGTGCAAAGGCCCGCACAGCCTCCAAGGCATTTGGAGATCGCGGGAGTGGGTGGGGGCCTGTGTCTCAGAGGCCGGCACGGGGCACAGGCAGCCGGCTCACACACACACATGCACACGCACACCCCGTGACCTCGCCCACCAAGACTCGGGACACAGCCTCGTCTAGACGGGCGGTGACCGGGGCCGTCTGCGGGGCTCCTTCCCGAGCCACAGCCAGGTCACGGCCACCCTGGGCGTGTGTCCCCCAAGGGCACAGCCCGGCTCACACAGACGGGTGGCACAGGTGGTGGCACAGGTGGACAGAGACGCTGCGTCTGAGAGGCCCCAGAAGGAGGAGCACAGCCGGTGCCTTGAACTTGGGTGCGAGCTCCGTTCCCGTGGCTCCCGCCCCTCCCCCGCCACGGGGCTCTCCCTGGCTCTGCACCACGTCACTGTGGGGAGTCCAAACCCCCGTCGTCTGTCACGGGAGACTCTGATGTCACTAGTCATCTGAGTCTAGAACAAAGGGGGAGCGGTGCCACAGACGATGGAGCGCCATGGCCCGGAGCAAGCGTGCTGTGGCGGGCACAGCCGCCGCGGGGACGGTGAGCGCGGCGGTGACGGCCAGCACGCCCGGGTTGTGTCTGCACGTGTGCTGGCTCCCGGAGCCGGGCGGCAGCCACTGTGAGTCCGTCACGTGCTCGCTTCGGACAAGGACTTCTCGTGGTCAGGGGAAAGTAAGGAAGTGGCCTGCAGATGGCAGAGTCCACCGGAGACGTTGCCGCAGCCAACCATGTGGGGAAGCCAGAGGCAGGCAGACGGGGCTGCACATTACACCTCAACCAGAAAGTGCAGGCACCCGGCTTGTCGCCGGCTTGTGCCACAGGAATGTCAGTCAGCAGTTCCCTAGGACCAGAGTTCGAATCCTGTTTGTAATGACTGGGCTTGAAGGCACGTCGTGTGTAGCCGGGTGCCCATTGAGCTGGAGCAGCTTTGGAAACCTGTGTGGGGTACGAGCGCATGTGTTTTACCTGCAGTGGCTCATTAGAAGTTTCCCAATTCCTAAAAAAGCCAGATTTTGCCTGGCGTGTGCACGTGCACACGCCTGCATGTCTGTGTGTGTGTGTGTGTGAGACAGTGTCTGCCTCTCCTGTGTTCACGTGAGGTCCTATTTCTTTGAGTGAGGAGGCGCGTACACTCCCTCCGTCCCCAAGCCAAATGCGTGAACACCTCAGCCCTTCACCTACGAGGATTTAAAGTATTTGTTTGACGGCTGCATAATTTCACCCACCATCTAGGAACCAAGTACCTCGTCCCAGAGCATCTAAAGAAGAGCAGTGTGGAATGTGTTTGAGAAAGAGTAGAAGATTGTAGCACTTTGGTTTTCTGTCTTTTCCTACCTATCTGCTCCCGGGGCAAAGATGTCACTGGTGGAATCATGAAGTTGTACATAGTCTGCTCCTCCACTCGTTCTTCCTCTCCCCCTTGATTATTGTAGTTCGGGGTGGTCGTACCCGTGTGCCTTCGGGAGCTGGATCGTGCTGCTACAGAGTCGAGCGCTGCCGCAGTGTCGAGCGCTGCCGCAGTGTCGAGCGCTGCCGCAGTGTCGAGCGCTGCCGCAGTGTCGAGCGCTGCCGCAGTGTCGAGTGCTGCTGCAGTGTCGAGTGCTGCTACAGAGTCGAGTGCTGCTGCAGTAGGGAGCCTTGCCACAGCAGCAAGTGTTGCCACTGGAGCGAGCATGGCCACAGCACTGCATGTCACTACAGCATGAAGCATTGCTCTGACACTAAGCACTGATTGCTACAGTGTTAGGTGTTGCTGTCGTACTGAGTGTTGCTGAGTGTGCAGCGCTGCTACAATGTTAGCTGCTGCTGCAGCACACAGCGCTGTAGCACAGCACGTGGCGTCACTGCGGAGTCAAGCAGTATCACGGTCCCCAGTGGCGCCTGCAGCAGCACGAGGCGCATCCGCCACTTGCGGACGCTGCCAGTCACGGTGGCTGCCTCGGCATCGGACTTCGTCATCCGGACTAAACACTAAACACGGGCCAGCGAGCGTGTGCTGCCGTGGGAACGTGAAACGGGACCTGGCACGTTTCTGGTGGCGGCGGTCAGCTCGCAAACGCTCAGAGAGACGAAGCCCGCGGACACTCCCGCCGCAGACACTCCCGCCGTGCGTGGTGGGCGTTCCCAGCAGCAGCGCTGTCCGCCCGCGCGCCTTCACGCCCACGGGAGTGAGAGGCGTGAGATGCAGCGCGTGGCGGGGACGCGGCACAGGCCCGGGCCCTGAACGGGAGAGTGGTATCCCCGGTCGTGCCTGTTGCGGCTGCTGTTCAGCTCGGCCGGCCCGGGGCTGGCCTCGTGCAGGCCGCGTGGCCTCTCTGGCCCTCGTGTCTTCGTGTTCGAGGCGAGAAGACGGACGGACGGACGGGGTGGCGTCTGCGGTTGCCCTGTCCCCCGGATCCTGTTGTCCCGGCGACACTGTCTCAGTCAGTGACGTCTTCCACCACACGGGCCACTAACGAGCTGGCCACTTCAGGAAGCCCTGTGTCCGTCTGAGGTGTAACTGGAATGGGAAGAGGTAAATATGTTTTGGGGAGTTTGATTTGCCAGTCTTACTGCCGAGACGTGGGTCGTGGGGGTCCTCGTACCCTGACAGTCTCGGCCCCCTCCAGGGTGGGTGGTGGGCCGCCGGAGGTCTGCAGGTGGAGAGGACACAGCCCGAGCCCCGTCCAGAGCCGGTGCTGGCGGAGCCAAACCTGAGGCAGGCGGCCCACACCGAAGGGTCAGCAGTGTCCACCAGTGGGAACAAGGGCCCTGAACACGCACCCCGGCCTTCGGCCCGTGGGACCTGCAGTGAGCAGTCGCGTGTGGGGCCCCGGAGGCCGGAGGAGACGGGCGACCTGAGGTCGAGGTGGAGCGCACGTGAGAAAGCCAGGAGCCACGTAAAGTAGTTCACGGAAGTAGCGCTCAGTATCCAGTGGGACAGCGTTCGGGTATTTTTTTAAAGGTTCGGTCAGCTTTTCAAAAAGTATTTTTCATGTGCTTCTTGCCCATCGTCATATCTTCCTTGGAGACTGGCACAGGGTTCTTCAAGGCAGAGGAGCCTGAGTTCCAGGCTGATCGGGAACGCCTTCAGGGAGAGGGCAGGACTCCAGGCCGGTCCGGAGGGGCCGCAGGGGAGGGCGTGCCGGGCCGGCGCGGCCAGGAGCAGGCTCGGGGGAGCGGCGGGAGCGGCGGGAGCGTGTGGTAACGCGGAGCAGCGTGAGCGCGGGCGCGCGGCAGAGTCCAGGATCCTACGGGGAGAAGCACCGCGCCCCATGGGTCTGCACATTAAGTGGGGGGCGGGGGGGGGCGTGTCTGCGTTCGAGACCCAGCGGCGCGCACGCCAGCTGGAACCGCCACGCAGCCCTCACTAGCACGACGGCGGAGCGTGGCTCTGGAAGGCGAGGGGACACCGGGGAGAGTCCAGGAGGGACCGGCATCAGACCGGCAGGAGCTCCGGCGGACCGCCGCCCCTCACCTGCACCTGAGGCTTCAGGGCTCCGAGGACCCTGCGAGGCGCCCCTCACCCGCCGGAGGGGACCATGCCGGGCACCCCCCTGCAGCGATGGCGGTGGCGATGGGCCCTCAGGGGAGCGGGCTCTGCTTCGGGGCGAGAACCGGACGCTGCAGCCGGCCACTCCGCTCCCCACGTGGGTGGACTCCCACCTGGAGGCGCAGCGAGCTTCCAGCCGTCGCTCAGGGAGGACCCCCAGGGAGCGGAGCGTGCACAGGGAGGTGCCGCGTGGGCCTCTGCGCTGAGCCGGGGGCTGCGCATCCCCCGGGCCAGACCCCCGGCTCATGACCTGCCCACACGGGCCCTCCTGCCCTGCGAGCCGGAAGGGGCCTCCCCTGGGGGGGACCTGAGCAACCGGAGGGGAAATGCCAATGCCACGCGTCAGCTGACCCTCAGAGCAGCCCCGTCGGACCGCTGCGCCCAGAACTCACCGTCCCCGCAGCCCTGCCCCGGGTGCGAGCCCACGGCCCGGGCCCGGGAGCCGGGGAACGCCTCGAAGGTGAGAACCGCACAGCGGAGAAAGGGCAGCCTGCAGGAAACAGAGGCTACAGAGAGAAACAGTTTCCAAAAAAGTTACAATATTCCAAAGAAATAGGAGGATGGTTCATTTAGAAAACAATGAGGGCCGCCAAGAAACTTTAAAAAGGGAAAGCAAGAACTTAAAACTCAGGAGAACTGGAGATACAAAGTGTCAAAGAAAGCTCTCCGCGAGGAAAACGGAACCGGGAGGCGGGGGAAACAGGGCAGAGCAGAGGGGAGACGCCGGTCGGTCGGACCAGCCAGGACGCCCACGGCGGCTCCAGAGCCAAAGGCAGGGGCTCTGCAGGCCACTGAGGAGTTGCCCCCCCCCCCCGCCGCCCCCGGGCCAGCCCTGTCTGTTTCAGGCCGGCCCCCCCCCCCCCCCCGCCAGGAGCCGCTGGGCACGTGCACACACACACACACACACACACACACACACGCCGCTGGGTCCGAGCGGTGGGCTCCAGACACGGACCTGGAGTGGGGCTCGACCCCCCGCCCCCGCCAGCCTCGGCGCCGCCACGGCCACGTCCCTGTGCTTCACCCCCACACCGGCGCCCGTTAGTCCGAAGATGCCACCATCTGCCGTGCGTGAGTTCTGTCCGTCCGGGGACACCCCAGCAGGCGGGGCCCGGCCGTCTGTTTAGGAGCACGTTGCACACTTGAGCCCCAGTGACTGCCGGGCGGCCGGGCCCCCCAGCAGCGGGCTCCGCGGCACCCCCAGTGGGAGCGGGTGACACCCACTCCCCGCCACGGGTGAGTCCCGGGCGCCGGCCCCACCGCCCGCAGCCAGGATGCTCACGGAACGCGGGTGTGGGGGCCCACACGCCGCACACTCACGCACACGCTGCAGAAGCGCCTCCCGGGACTTTGCTGCCAGCTGTTCCCACCCGCTGGGCCCGGCAGCCCGGGAGGCGGCGTGGCCTGGAGCCGCCTCCTGAGCCCCGTGCGGCCGCCTCGTGGGCCTGACTCCGTCGTCACGTGAGCAGCAGAGGCCGGGGTCGGGGCCGAGGAGGACGGACCGCGTGGAGGACAGACACTGCGGAGCTTGCTAGGAGCTGGCGTGCGTGTTATTTACAGTGTGCACGGGTGGGTGCCCAGAGGACACGCGAGCGGCAAAGCACGTGCACTGGCAGGAGACACCGGAAGCTGGAGACCAGCTACTGCCGAGCGGCCAAAGGCCGGGGCTCACACCACGAAGGGTGGGAGGGGAGGCCCCCGGGGGGAGACGGAGGGCCGTCCTCATGCTCTGGCCTGTGCGGCCCCGCCTGCGAGGGCTGTGCCCCAGGGAGCCATCCGGACACTCGGGGGAGCGGGGGGCTGAGTGTGCATGGACGAGACAAAAGAAGGCCACGTGACTCCCGCCCCCCAGCGCTGGATCTGTGCCACCTGAAGAGGGTCCCCTGGCCGCACCGAGGCCGGGCATGCGGACAGCATCCCCGAGGGCACAGGGGCCGTGGGCTCGGCGTCCCTTGCAGGAGTCCGGGGCATCTGCCGGTGCGTGCACACCGGACAGTGGGCCCAGACCCAGGGCCGCCTGGCGGGGGGTGGGGCCGTTCAACATGGGGTGGTGCATGCTGGGGGTGCGGGTAGGGGCAGCTCTTCAGCGCCGTGCAGCGGCCTTCGCAGGTCTTTGGCTGGGGCTCTCCCCAGACGTGTAGAAATCTGCATAAAGGAATCTCAGGATTCTGTTTTCTCCAAGCCAGGGAGACCATGCACGGCAGTACTTTTTTCCGGGTTTTTTTCTGGTCATAGTGAGTGTTATTCTTGGTGGCAGCAGTGCATTTTTGAGGGATGACAGCCTCTCAGAGGCAGGGACCACTGTGGCACACCCTGCACCCTGCCCCCCCCCCACATGCCCCAGGCGGCCCCCAACCACCTCCTTCCTGGCTCTCAGACGTGGCTGCGCCCTCGCGTTGCCCCCCACCCCCCTGAGGGGAGACCAGAGACCTGCGGCCAGTCCGAGGGCCGGCTGACCCCCATCACCGCACCCCCCAGCGCCCGCCCCCCGCCCCCCCCCACCCCACTCTGAGCTCCGGGGCGCGGTTTCCAGCCCCGTCTCCTGGGACTGTCGAGCTGCAGCCACAGTCTCCGTTCAGCCTGGAGTCCGTCGAAATGGCCTTGTTTTCTCCCCTCGTCACGGGCTTCCCGCCCTTCCCGGGGGCTCCCCCGCTCCTTGGACAGAGCGAGCGCCCTCTCCCTGCTTTTATCCCGACGCTTGTCACCCCCCACCCACTCGTCCGACCACTGTTTCCCGAGCGCCCACACGGGGCAGGCACGTGGCCCGCCGCGGTGAATGGTGAGGGGAGGACCCGGGACGGCGCGACCGGCGGGACACAGTCCTCTCGCACGCGGGCCCCTCACCTCTGAGCCCGCAGCGTCACACAGCCCCACCTGCAGGAGGCTCCCGCGTCCACATGCCCCCTGGACGGGCCCTGGCCCAGCCCAGGTGTCGCTGCTGCCAGGTCCGGGCACTGCCCGGAGGCCGCAGAGCCCCGGCCCGCTGAGGGCGGCGGCGCTCACACGTCCCACTCAGAGCAGCGGCTGTGCCCCCGGCACGTGGATTCCCTGTCCCCTGCGCCCCTGGCACCGTGGGCCCAGGGTTCCCAGGCGGAGAGCCGCAGCGAGCGGCGAGGCTCTGGGGGATGTGTCTGTGGAGCCGCTGTGAGCTCCCCCCGGAAGGCCTTCCCCACGGTGGGGGGTGGGGGGGGTCTGTCGCAGCAGGACGCGGGGCGACGGGGCCAGCGCTGAGTGCTTGTCCGAGAGGCCGGGCTGGGCCGCAGCCCCCACCGGGGTGGCCGGGGCAGGTGGGCCGTGGCGTCCACAGAGGCGTCCTGTCCGTGGAGTGGGCACAACCACACACACCCAGAGCCGTCCCACACGCATGGTACAGCGTGTGCAGGACCCAGTTCTTCTCCTCAAACATGCGTCACTGAACCCTCCGGGTCCATGGCAGGCTGTCCCCAGGGAGCTTCCTGCAGCGGCCCGCGGGGTGGGAGCAGGCTCCCCCTCAGGTGGCTGTCGGGACGGCGGTGCCGGGGACCCGGGAGGCCAGACCGCACACTGACGGCAGCCGGACACGGGCGAGCGAGCGGGGTCTCTGGTGACGCAGCCCCACCAGCAGGTCCGGGCAGACGGCGCGCCCGTGTGTCTGCCGGCTCCCTCCCGGCCGTGGTGCTGTGAGAGGGTCCCCCCAGGACGTAGCTGCCCCCCACAGGGACGCCCTTGCTCCGACCTTCCGAGACAGTGACCCAGCCCGTCTCTCCTCCCCCTCCCCCCCCTCTCTCTCCCCCTCTCTCTCCCTCTCTCTCTCTCTCCCTCTCTCTCTCTCCCTCCCTCTCTCCTCCCTCCTCTCTCCCTCCTCTCCCTCCCCTCTCTCTCTCCCTCCCCTCTCTCCTCCCTCTCTCTCTCTCTCCCTCTCCCTCTCCTCTCTCCCTCTCCCTCTCTCTCTTCCTCTCTCTCTCTCCCTCTCCTCTCTCTTCCTCCCTCGCTCTCCCTCTCTCCCTCCCTCCCTCTCTCTCTCCTCTCTCTCTCCCTCTCCCTCTCTCTCTCTCCCTCCCTCTCTCTCTCCTCCCCTCTCTCTCTCCCTCTCTCTCTCCCCCCCTCTCCCTCCCTCTCTCTCCTTCCCTCTCTCTCTCCTCCCCTCCCTCTCCCTCCCTCTCTCTCCCTCCCTCTCCCTCCTCTCTCCCTCCCTCTCTCTCCCTCTCCCTCTCTCTCCCTCCCTCTCTCCCTCTCTCTCTCTCCCTCCCTCTCTCCCTCTCTCTCTCCCCTCTCTCCACCCCCCTCTCTCTCCAGTGTGTATGGCTGCCCCTTGGCCAAAAAGAGGAAAACCCAGGACAAGCAGCCCCAGGAGCCGGCTCCCAAGCGGAAGGCGTTCTCGGCGAAGGCCGACAGCTCCTCGGCGGATGAGCGCTACGAGAGCGACGACGGCACGGAGGACCTGGACGAGAAGGACGAGGAGGAGGAGGAGGAGGAGGAGTTCTCGGAGGAGGAGGAGGACGAGGAGGGGGACCGCGAGGACGAGGAGGAGCTGGAGGAGGACGACGAGGACGAGGAGGAGGATGCAGAGGATGCAGAGGAGGAGGAGGACGACGAGGATGAAGAGGAGGAGGAGGAGGAAGAGGAGGAGGAGGAGGAGAACGGTAATCTTGGCGACACTGGCAGACTCCCCGGGGGGGGGCTCCGGGCCAGCTCTTCAGCGGGGCCCCTGCCCTCGGCAGGTGCGGCTCCCTAGTGGCGGCCGCGAGAGGAGGCCGCCGGCCAGCGCCGGGAGAGCGGCCGCTGACCTGCCCCTCGCCCCCGTTTCAAAGGGTTCCTTTCAGCGGGGCTCGTGGTTGGTCTTGTGGCCGCGGCTGTGGGTCAGCCTGGCCGTCACAAGGGTTTGCTGAGCTGGTGCCGGTGCCCACACGCCGTGAGCTCAGCGACTCCCCCAGACAGTGAGGGCGCCTCCCCGGGCGCTCGTCTTGCCTGTTCCCGGGCGCCCCACCCGGAGGCGCTGCTCGTGGGTGGAAGAGCGCTGCTGGGTGCTCCGTGCACACGCCCCCCCCGGGGGTGGGCGCCGTGGGGCCACCGGAGCAGCGGCCAGGGCCGGGGGCCTTGCCTGTGGGCGGCCAGAGCCCCCCCCAGCACCTTCCACTGGGGGACAGAGAGGAGCCCTGCCTCGCCCGGGCCGCCCCGCTCCCCTGTCGGAGAGGCTCTGCGGCTGGACCCGCCCAGCGCCGCGGGTGCGCACGGCAGGGCCCCTGCGTTCCGGGTGGTCCCGCTCTGTGCCTGGTCTGCTGTCAGCCTCGGACTCCAGAACGTGGCTTCAGAGCTGACCCTCTCGTGAAGGCCGTCCT